>NC_059174.1:44663373-45020775 GCF_019923935.1 Bubalus bubalis
CTCAGATGGTGGTAAATGCAGCCTTTGTGTCTCAAAAATGTCAGATGGGGGACACCAAGTGACTCATGAATTTTTATACATCCCTGAATGCCCAGTACCTTTGTTGGGAAGAGACTTGTTGTCTAAATTGGGGGCACAAGTGGCCTTACCCCCCATGAAAGATCCATTCTTCCAGTGGGCTCAAACACCTATTTACTCTTCCTCTTGGTAACCCCTCAAGATGAACGGAGGTTGCACAATCTCCCGGAAGGGAAACCTGGACAGGCTACACAGTCGAGAGAGAGAGTTAACAATTCCCTGAGGTCTGGGTGGAAGACAACACCCCCCAGGCTTGCAAAACAAGTCCCACTGGTTCAGTTCAGTTTAGTTGCTCAGTCCTGTTCGACTCTTTGTGACCCCATGAATTGCAGCACGCCAGGCTTCCCTGTCCATTCCCAACTCCTGGAGTTCACTCAAACTCACATCCATCAAGTTGGTGATGCCATCCAGCCATCTCATCCTCTGTTGTCCCCTTCTCCTCCTGCCCCCAATTCCTCCCAGCATCAGAGTCTTTTCCAATGAGTCAACTCTTCGCATGAGGTGGCCAAAGTACTGGAGTTTCAGCTTTAGCATCACTCCTTCTAAAGAACACCCAGGACTGATCTTCTTTAGAATGGACTGGTTGGATCTCCTTGCAGTCCAAGGGACTCTCAAGAGTCTTCTCCAACACCACAGTTCAAAAGCATCAATTCTTCGGCACTCAGCTTTCTTCACAGTCCAACTCTCACATCCATACATGACCACTGGAAAAACCGCAGCCTTGACTAGACGGACCTTTGTTGGCAAAGTAATGTCTCTGCTTTTGAATATGCTATCTAGGTTGGTCATAACTTTCCTTCCAAGGAGTAAGCGTCTGTTAATTTCATGGCTGCAGTCACCATCTGCAGTGATTTTGGAGCCCCCCAAAATAAAATCTGACATTTTCCACTGTTTCCCCATCTATTTCCCATGAAGTGATGGGACCAGATGCCATGATCTTAGTTTTCTGAATGTTGCGCTTTAACCAACTTTTTCACTCTCCTCTTTCATTTTCATCAAGAGGCTTTTTAGTTCCCTTTCACTTTCTGCCATAAGGGTGGTGTCATCTGCATATCTGAGGTTATTGATATTTCTCCCAGCAGTCTTGATTCCAGCTTGTGCTTCTTCCAGCCCAGCATTTCTCATGAACTCTGCATATAAGTTAAATAAACAGGGTGACAATATACAGCCTTGATGTACTCCTTTTCCTATTTGGAACCAGTCTGTTGTTCCATGTCCAGTTCTAACTGTTGCTTCCTGACCTGCATACAGGTTTCTCAAGAGGCAGGTCAGGTGGTCTGGTATTCCCATCTCTTTCAGAATTTTTCACAGTTTATTGTGATCCACACAGTCAAATGCTTTGGCATAGTTAATAAAGCAGAAATAGATGTTTTTCTGGAACTCTCCTGCTTTTTAAATGGTCCAGTGGATGTTGGCAATTTGATCTCTCATTCCTCTGCCTTTTCTAAAACCAGCTTGAACATCAGGAAGTTCACGGTTCACGTACTGCTGAAGGCTGGCTTGGAGAATTTTGAGCATTACTTTACTAGCGTGTGAGATGAGTGCAATTGTGCGGTAGTTTGAGCATTCTTTGGCATTGCCTTTCTTTGGGATTGGAATGAAAACTGACCTTTTCCAGTCCTATGGCTACTGCTGAGTTTTCCAAATTTGCTGGCATATTGAGTGCAGCACTTTCACAGCATCATCTTTCAGGATTTGAAATAACTCAACTGGATTTCCATCACCTCTACTAGCTTTGCTCATAGTGATGCTTTCTAAGGCCCACTTGACTTCACATTCCATAGAGTGCCTGATGAACTATGGATGAGGTTCGTGACATTGTACAGGAGCCAGGGATCAAGACCATCCCCATGGAAAAGTAATGCAGAAAAGCAAAATGGCTGTCTGGGGAGGCCTTACAAATAGCTGAAAAGAAGAGAAGTGAAAAGCAAAGGAGAAAAGAAAAGATATAAGCATCTGAATGCAGAGTTCCAAATAATAGCAAGGAGAGATAAGAAAGCATTCCTCAGCAATCAATGCAAAGAAATAGAGGAAAACAACAGAATGGGAAAGACTAGAGATCTCTTCAAGAAAATTAGAGATACCAAGGGAACATTTCATGCAAAGATGGGCTTGATAAAGGACAGAAATGGTATGTACCTAACAGAAGCAGAAGATATTAAGAAGAGGTGGCAAGAATACACAGAAGAACTGTACAAAAAAGATCTGCATGATCAAGATAATCACGATGGTGAGATCATTTGTAATAGAACTGAAACCCAGTACAATTACGTCAGCGCTGCCTTGGGCCTGCCAGTACTTGCTAAGCCGTTAACTCTTTACGTGACTGAAAAGGACAAGGTGGCTATGGGAGTGTTATCCCAGACTATGGGGACATGGGACAGACTCGTGGCTTATCTCCCCAAACTGCTGGACAGTGTTGCCACTGGGTGGCTGGGATGCTTATGGACGGTTGTTATAGTTGTCTTACTGGTCCAGGAGGCAACCAAGGTGACTTTGGGCCAAGATGTAAAAGTCCCACATGAAGTCAACACTCTACTGCGAGGGGAACCCCATAAATGGCTGTCAACATCCCGGATTACTCAATACCAGGGACTATTATGTGAGAACCCCCATGTTACTATTGAGCCTTGTCAGGCCCTGAATCCAGCCACTCTCCTTCCTTTGGGAGAAGGTGGGCCCTCACATGATTGCAAGGAAATATGCCAGCAGACCTGACTTGAGAGACCAGCCAATCCCAGACCCAGATTTGGTCCTGTACACCAATGGCCCCAGCCTGGTGAAACAAGGACAATGACTGTTGGGATATGCAGTAGTTATGGAAGAAACCATCGCTGAGGCTAGCTCTCTGCCATCACACTGGTCTGCTCAACAGGCCGAATTATATGCTCTAATCCAGGCCCTCCAGCTCTCAAAGGGTAAGAAGACAAACATTTACACAGACTCCAGGTATGCTTTTGCCACACTACATGTACACAGGGCTCTGTATAAGGAGAGAGGTCTTTTGACAGCTAGTGAAAAAGATAGTAAAAATAAGGAAGAAATTAAGACCCTATTAGATGCTGCCTGGGAACCAGAAAGGGTTTCAGTCACACACTACTGAGGACGTCAAAAAGAGGATACTCCCCAGGCTTGGGGAAAAGACTGGCAGATAAGACCACTAAACAAGCAGCCGAGGGCTTGGGGGTGACAAGTGAAGCCCCTATTAAAGCTCGCGTATTGGCGGAGCTGCCTGAGCTAACACTGGACTCTCCAAAATACACTGAAGCCCAAAACCAACTAGCCAAAGCGGAAGGGGCCATCAAGACTGAAAAAAGATGGTGGGAATTGCCAAGTGGCAAATTATTGGTACCGAGGAGCTGGCACCCACTCTGGTAAGCCAAACACACCTAGCGACCCACCTAGGCCATAATAAACTGGAAGAGCTAATTTGAAAATATTTCTTGGTTCCCCACCTCTCTTCCCTATGCAGGACAAAATCTCAGAACTGCAATGCCTGCTCACAGGTCAATGCTGACTCTCAGCACAGATAGAAACCTCCATGGATTCAGCTAAAAGGCACGCTGCCCTTTGAACACCTCGAAGTGGACTTCACTGAAATGAAACCTCACCGACAGTACCATTACCTGCTGGTCATGGTATGTATGTTCTCGGGATGGGTAGAAGCTTCTCCTACCCGGACTGAAAAAGCATCAAAAGTGCCTGCTTAGGGTGAAGTTCCCAGATTTGGATTTCCTACTAGCATTGGATTGGACAGTGGCCCAGCTTTCATAGCCGATTTAGTATAAAAAGTAAGCAAAACTTTAAACATCAAGTGGGAATTACATACAGCATATAGGCCCCAGAGTTCTGGGATGGTGGAAGGAGCCAACTGGACACTTAAAGAGACACTCTCCAAGTGGATCATAGAGGCTGACTGCTCCTGGGTGGGCTTGTTTCTGACGGCTCTGGTCAGACTCAGGATGACCCCACAGTCCCATGGCTATTTTCTGTATGAAATTGTGTATGGGAGGCCCCTTCCCATAATAAAACAGGTGTCAACAAATTTGCCTCAGGTAAGAGATTTCACAGCAGATGGAACAACTGGGTAAGGTAATAAATCAGGTAACTAAGTTTGCACAAGAAAGGGTGCTGTTCCCCCTTGGGGAACACATTCACGAATTTGTGCCTGGGAATCAATTGTGGGTCAAGGACTGGAAACACGACTCATTGGCCCCACATTGGAAGGGTCCATATACTGTTGTTCTAACCACCCCTACAGCAGTTAAAGTTGCAGGTATCAGTCCCTGGATCCACCATATGAGGATGAAGAGAACATACCACGCAGACCTGCTGAGTGGTCTGCTGAGTGGACTGCGAAGAGGGACCCCACTGACCCTTGAAATACTAAGATCATCCTTAAGAAGAAGAAGGAAAAGAAGATCTCAGACATCCCCTTCAGGATGAAGCTGCATAATCAACTCCTGCTGCTTGGGCTCATCAACGTGATTTTGAATTTAACTTCCATTTCAACTCAGGACAATGTTTTCATCTCATGGGCACATTCCTACATGGACTTCCACAACACCTCCAACTGCTGGGTATGTGGGGCTATGCCTCTGTCTGTGATGGATGGACTTCCTTGGTGGGTGTCACTGCTCCGCCAAGGAGATTTTAAACCATTCTGCTCTTTTCTGGAACGACAAAAAGAGACTTTGCTTTCTCTTGTCCATCATAATCTGTCCCTGCTCTCTTGGTGTAAGCCAGATCTACAGTCAATAGACTTGGGTCATGGGGTTACATTTGATGTAAACACCAGTTTCATAGGAGTAACAAAAGCCTATACTTCATATTTAAAGAACAAAAGGAAAAAAGCTCCCTGACCGGCAAGGGAGGACAGGCCTCTAGTTATGTTGAACAATTCTACTAAGTCTGGGATGAATATTTCTGGATGACCCAGAAAAGGGTCAATTAATTACTCCCACCACTATATGCTGGGAACAAAAAGAACAAAGGGTAGGGTTTGGTCACCATCCATTAGACCCAAAAGAACTAAAATATATGGGATACCTATCCACCAAACAATGTAAATGAACATTCGAGGTCACATAACAGCCCAACCAGTCCATACATTGGCCAGGCTCTGATTGGAAATATAACCCTGGAATCCACTGGATGGCACCCAATGGAACCCAATGGCTTTGTGGGCCTAACCTTTGGCCTTGGCTACCAATCAGATGGGCAGGCCACCTCACACTGGGATTCACTTTTGCCCATGGCAGCATAAAGCCTAACGTACAACAAGCCCTGGTAAATCTACCTTATTTACATTCTAGTTGGACAAGGTCTGTGTTTCAATGGTATGAGTATATTGCTGCCTTATTTGTACCTTCTACAGGGACAACAGATATTATGATTAAAGTAGAGGCCTTGACTAATTTCACAAAACAGGCCCTCCTAGATGGTGCTAAAGCCATCCAAGCCTTAGTATTAGTATTGTATTAGTTGCTCAGTCGTGTCTGACTTTTTGCGACCCCATGGACTGTAGCCCGCCAGGCTCCTCTGTCCATGGGATTCTCTAGGCAAAAATACTGGAGTGGGTTGCCATTTCCAAGCCTTAAATGAAGAACAAATCCAAATGAGAAAAGCTGCAATTCAAAATAGAATGACTTTGGGCATGCTCACAGCTGCTCAAGGAGAGACCTGTGTTATAATTAAGGTTGAATGTTGTGTATATATTCCTGATTTATCTGGCAATGTATCAGCTGTTTTAGATGACATGAAAAACCAGGTAAAAGCAATGTCAAGTGAAAACATTCCTTTCTGGACTTCGGTCCTATCTTGGGTGAAGGGTGATTGGCAGAAAACTATATTTACCATTGTTACAGTTGCCTTGATAGTTCTGCTTTGTGGACCCTGCATTTTACAATGTATTATGAACTTTGTAACTCAAAGGTTGGTGTCGTTCTCCCAAATTGGTGGTCGGAGAGCCAGGGTGCAATATATCCCTAGGAGTGATGCTCATACTATGAGTTAAGAGCATCAGGAGAGAGGAATGAAGGCAGAAACAGACAAAACAGGCTCCATCTTGAAAGCAAGACTTCATCTTGGGCCAGACTGTGGACATTGAGCTATATGCCCAGTATCTATGGAAACGACATACCAACTTGAAAAACAGACTCTCCCCACCCCGCCCCACCCCAACACACACACATGGAAGAGCCCCAGGGCTCATACCTAGACTCTCTGTTGCCTAAAAGAATACCCCAATTATCAGTGTAACCAAATAGAATCATAAATTCTACTATACTTTTTGGGGTATGACCGCAGGCCGTTTGATATAGTCCACTGTTAACTACCTAGGCTTAAGTCATACAAATCATGGGTTTAAGGCATATGAATCACAGTTTAACTTTGATTGTATCTTTCTTTTCCTTTGCTCAGACTAGTTTCAGAGAATTTGGGGAGGTGGGTTTGAGCATGTACACTTAGGGTATATAATGTTTTCGCAAAAACCGGTCGGGGTCCTTGGCTAAGAGGAGACTCTTCCTTGGGCCCGCCTGTATAATAAACTGCACTCCACTATCTGCATTGACCTTCTGAGTGAGTTTGTTTCCCAGAACACGTGGCTACAACATTTTGTGCATTGGCAGGGAACGCATGGCTACAACACTAGCATGTGAGATGAGTGCAATTGTGTAGTTTGAGCATTCTTTGGCATTGCCTTTCTTTGGGGTTGGAATGAAAACTGACCTTTTCCAGTCCTGTGGTCACTGCTGAGTTTTCCAAATTTGCAGACATATTGAGTGCAGCACTGTCACAGCATCATCTGTTAGGATTTGAAATAGCTCAACTGGAATTCCATCACTTCCACTAGCTTTGATAGTAGTGATGCTTCCTAAGGCCCACTTGACTTCCCATTCAAGGATATCTGGCTCTAGTCCAGTGATCACACCATCATGGTTATTTGGGTTGTGAAGATCTTTTTTTGTATAGTTCTTCTGTGTATTCTTGCCACTTCTTCTTAATATCTTCTGCTTCTGTTAGGTCTGTACCATTTCTGTCCTTTATTATGCCCATCTTTGCATGAAATATTCCCTTGGTATCTCTAATTTTCTTGAAGAGACCTCTAGTCTTTTCCATTCTGTTGTTTTCCTCTATTTCTTTGCATTGACCACTGAGGAAGGCTTTCTTATGTCTCCTTTCTATTCTTTGGAACTCTGCACTCAAATGGGTATATTTTCCCTTTTCTCTTTTGCTTTTTCCTTCTCTTCTTTTCACAGCTATTTGTAAGGCCTCCTCAGACAGCCATTTTGCTTTTTTGCATTTATTTTTCTTGGGGATGATCTTGATCCCTGTCTCCTGTACAGTGTCATGAACCTCCATCCATAGTTCTTCAGGCACTGTGTGTATCAGATCTAGTCCCTTAAATCTTTTTCTTACTTCCACTGTAAATCGTAAGGGATTTGATTTAGGTCATATCTGAATGGTCTAGTGGTTTTCCCTACTATCTTCAGGTTAAATCTGAATTTGTCCGTAAGGAGTTCATGATTTGAGCCACAGTCAGCTCTCAGTTTTGTTTTTGCTGACTGTATATAGCTTTCCATCTTTGGGTGCAAAGAATATAATCAGTCTGATTTTGGTGTTGACGAACTGGTGATGTCCATGTGTAGAGTCTTCTCTTGTGTTGTTGGAAGAGGGTGTTTGCTATGACCAGTGCATTCTCTTGGCAAAACTTTATTAGCTTTTGCCCTGCTTCGTTATGTACTCCAAGGCCAAATTTGCCTGTTACTCCAGGTGTTTCTTGACTCCCTACTTTTACATTCCAGTCCCCAATAATGAAAAGGACATCTTTTTTGCGTGTTAGTTCTAGAAGGTCTTGTAGGTCTTCATAGAACCGTTCAGCTTCTTCAGCATTACTGGTCAGGGCATAGACTTGGATTACTGTGATATTGAATGACTTGCCTTGGAAATGCACAGAGATCATTCTGTCGTTTTTGAGATTGCATCCAAGTACTGCATTTTTGCTCTTTTGTTGACTATGATGGCTACTCCATTTCTTCTAAGGGATTCTTGCCCACAGTAGTAGATATAATGGTCATCTGAGTTAAATTCACACATTCCAGTCCAATTCAGTTCGCTGATTCCAAAAATCTTGACATTCACTCTTGCCATCTCCTGTTTGACCACTTCCAATTTGCCTTGATTCATGGACCTAACATTCCAGGTTCCTATGCAATATTGCTCTTTATAGCATCGGACCTTGCTTCCATCATGAGTCACATCCACAACTGGGTGTTGTTTTTGCTTTGGCTCCATTTCTTCATTCTTTCTGGAGTTATTTCTCCACTGATCTCCAGTAGCATATTGGGCATCCACTGACCTGGGGAGTTCATTTTTCAGTGTCCTCTCTTTTTGCCTTTTCATACTGTTCACTCAAGGCAATAATACTGAAGTGGTTTGCCATTCCCTTCTCCAGTGGACTACATCTTGTCAGAACTCTCCACTATGACCCATCCTGTTGGGTGGCTCTACACGGCATGGCTCATGATCTCATTGAGTTATACAAGGCTGTGGTCCATGTGATCAGATTGGTTAGTTTTCTGTGATTGTGATTTACAGTCTGTCTGCCCTCTGATTGAGAAGGATAAGAGGCTTATGGAAACTTCCTGATGGGAGAGACTGACTGAGGGGGAAACTTGGTCTTGTTCTGATGGGCGGGGACTCAGTAAATCTTTAATCCAATTTTCTACTCATGGGTGGAGCTGTGTTCCCACCCTGCTATTTCAGTTCAGTTCAGTGGCTCAGTCATGTCTGACTCTTTGCGTCCCCACGAATTGCAGCAAGCCAGGCCTCCCTGTCCATCACCAACTCCTGGAGTTCACTCAAATTCACGTCTATTGAGTTGGTGATGCCATCCAGCCATCTCATCCTCTGTCGTCCCCTTCTCCTCATGCCCCCAATCCTTCCCAGCATCAGAGTCTTTTCCAATGAGTCAACTCTTCACATGAGGTGGCCAAAGTACTGGAGTTTCAGCTTTAGCATCACTCCTTCCAAAGAGCACCCAGGGCTGATCTCCTTCAGAATGGACTGGTTGGATCTCCTTGCTGTCCAAGGGACTCTCAAGAGTCTTCTCCAACACCACAGTTCAAAAGCATCAATTCTTCGGCACTCAGCTTTCTTCACAGTCCAAATCTCACATCCATACATGGCCACTGGATAAACCATAGCCTTGACTAGACGGACCTGGTTGGCAAAGTAATGTCTCTGCTTTTGAATATACTATCTAGGTTGGTCATAACCTTCTTTCCAAGGACTAAAGAAAGTGAAGTCACTCAGTCGTGTCTGACTCTTTGTGATCCAAGGAGTAAGCGTCTTTTAATTTCATGGCTGCAATCACCATCTGCAGTGATTTTGGAGCCCCCCAAAATAAAGTCTGACACTGTTTCCACTGTTTCCCCATCTATTTCCCATGAAGTGGTGGGACCAGATGCCATGATCTTAGTTTTCTGAATGTTGAGCTTTAAGCCAACTTTTTCACTCTCTTCTTTCACTTTCATCAAGAGACTTTTTAGTTCCTCTTCACTTTCTGCCATAAGGGTGGTATCATCTGCATATCTGAGGTTATTGATATTTAGCTGGCAATCTTGATTCCAGCATGGGCTTCTTCCAGCCCAGCATTTCTCATGATGTACTCTGCAGATAAGTTAAATAAGCAGGGTGACAATATACAGCCTTGACGTACTCCTTTTCCTATTTGGAACCAGTCCGTTGTTCCATGTCCAGTTCTAACTGTTGCTTCCTGACCTGCATACAGGTTTCTCAAGAGGCTGGTCAAGTGGTATGGTATTCCCATTTCTTTCAGAATTTTCCACAGTTTATTGTGATCCACACAGCCAAAGGCTTTGGCATAGTCAATAAAGCAGAAATAGATGTTTTTCTGGAGCTCTCCTGCTTTTTCAAGGGCCCAGCGGATGTTGGCAATTTGATCTCTGGTTCCTCTGCCTTTTCTAAAACCAGCTTGAACATCAGGAAGTTCACGGTTCACGTACTGCTGAAGGCTGGCTTGGAGAATTTTGAGCATTACTTTACTAGCGTGTGAGATGAGTGCAACTGTGCGGTAGTTTGAGCATTCTTTGGCATTGCCTTTCGTTAGGATTGGAATGAAAACTGACTTTCCAATTCTGTGGCCACTGCTGAGTTTTCCAAATTTGCTGACATATTGAGTGCAGCACTTTCACAGCATCATCTTTCAGGATTTGAAATAGCTCCACTGGAATTCCATCACCTCCACTAGCTTTGTTCGTAGTGATGCTTTCTAAAGCCCACTTGACTTCACATGCCAAGATGTCTGGCTCTAGGTGAGTGATCACACCATTGTGATTATCTTGGTCGTGAAGATTTTTTTTTGTACAATTCTCTGTATTCTTGCAAGCTCTTCTTAATATCTTCTGCTTCTGTTGGGTACATACCATTTCTGTCCTTTATTGTGCCCATCTTTGCATGAAATGTTCCCTTGGTATTCCTAATTTTCTTGAAGAGATCTCTAGTCTTTCCCATTCTGTTGTTTTCCTCTATTTCTTTGCATTGATCGCTGAGGAAAGCTTTCTTATCTCTTCTTGCTATTCTTTGGAACTCTGCATTCAGATGCCTATCTTTCCTTTTCTCCTTTGCTTTTCACTTCTGTTCTTTTCACAGCTATTTGTAAGGCCTCCCCAGACAGCCATTTTGCTTTTTTGCATTACTTTTCCATGGGGATGGTCTTGATCCCTGTCTCCTGTACAATGTCACGAACCTCAGTCCATAGTTCATCAGGCACTCTATCTATCAGATCTAGTCCCTTAAATCTATTTCTCCCTTCCACTGTATAATCATAAGGGATTTGATTTAGGTCATACCTGAATGGTTAGTGGTTTTCCCTACTTTCTTCAATTTCAGTCTGAATTTGGCAATAAGGAGTTCATGATATGAGCCACAGTCAGCTCCCAGTCTTATTTTTGCTGACTGTATAGAGCTTCTCCATCTTTGGCTGCAAAGAACATAATCAACCTGATTTCGGTGTTGCCCATCTGGTGATGTTCATGTGTAGAGTCTTCTCTTGTGTTGTTGGAAGAGGATGTTTGCTATGACCAGTGCATTTTCTTGGCAAAACTCTATTAGCCTTGCCCTGCTTCATTCCGTATTCCAAGGCCAAATTTGCCTGTTATTCCAGGTGTTTCTTGGCTTCCTACTTTTGCATTCCTGTCCCCTATAATGAAGAGGACATCTTTTTTTTTTGCATGTTAGTTCTAAAAGATCTTGTAGGTCTTCATAGAACCAATCAAATTCAGCTTCTTCAGCATTACTGGTCAGGGCATAGACTTGGATTACTGTGATATTGAATGGTTTGCCTTGGAAATGAACAGAGATCATTCTGTCGTTTTTGAGATTGCATCCAACTACTGCATTTCAGACTCTTTTGTTGACAATGATGGCTACTCCATTTCTTCTAAGGGATTCCTGCCCACAGTAGTGGGTATAACGATCATCTGAGTTAAATTCATCCATTCCAGTCCATTTTAGCTCGCTGATTCCTAGAATGTTGACGTTCACTCTTGCCATCTCCTGTTTGACCACTTCCAATTTGCCTTGATTCATGGACCTAACATTCCAGGTTCCTATGCAACATTGCTCTTTACAGCATCGGACCTTGCTTCTATCACCAGTCACATCCACAACTGGGTATTGCTTTTGCTTTGGCTCCATTTCTTCATTCTTTCTGGAGTTATGTCTCCACTGATCTCCAGTAGCATATTGGGCACCTACCAACCTGTGGAGTTCCTCTTTCAGTATCCTATCATTTTGCCTCTTCATACTGTTCATGGGGTTCTCAAGGCAAGAATACTGAAGTGGTTTGACATTCCCTTCTCCAGTGGACCACATTCTGTCAGACCTCTCCACCATGACCCGCCCATCTTGGGTGGCCCCATGGGCATGGCTTAGTTTCATTGAGTTAGACCAGGCTGTGGTCCGTGTGATTAGATTGACTAGTTTTCTGTGATTATGGTTTCAGGAGGGCCGAGAGGAGGCACTCCATGTTCAAGGTCAGGAGGGGCGGCGGCAAGGAGATTCCCCTCGTCCAAAGTAAGGACAGCGGTTGCGCTTTGCTGGAGCAGCCGTGAAGAGATACCCCACATCCAAGGTAAGAGAAATCCAAGTAAGACGGCAAGTGTTGCGAGACGGCATCAGAGGGCAGACACACTGAAACCCCCCTGCTATTCACCTGGAGCCAAACTATGGTGGAGGTAATGAAGATAATGGTATGTAGAGATAGTGGATAATGGAGGTAATAAAGATAAACCTCCTTCAAAAGATCCTATACATGTACTGCTACACTCAGTGCCCCCAACCCTGCAGCAGGCCACCACTGACCCACGCCTCCACTAGAGGGTCCTGGACACTCACAGGCAAGTCTGGGTCAGTCTCTTGTGGGATCACTGCTCCTTTATCCTTGGTCCTGGTGCACAGAAGATTCTGTTTGTGCCCCCCAAGAGTCTATTCCCCAGTCCTATGTAAATTCTGGCAGCTCTATGGTGGGGTTAATGGCGACCTCCTCCAAGAGGGCTTATGCCATACCCAAGTCTGCTGCACCCAGAGTCCCTGTCCCTGTGGCAGTCCACTGCTGACCCATACCTCTACAGGAGATGCTCAAACACAGATCTGTCACAATCTCTGTGGGGTCCCTGGGTCCTGGTCTGCACAAGGTTTGTTTGAGCCCTCTGAGCATCTCTGGCAGGAATGGGGTTTGATTCTAAACCCCAATGAATTCGGCCCTCCTACTGTCTTGCTCGGGCTCCTTCTTTAGCCCTGGGCATGGGCTATCTTCTCACAGCCACTCACTCCAGTGCTGGGCAGCTGCCTCTTTCTCCACCTCTGCCTCTTTATTACTATACCAAACCATTTTTTTAAGATTCCACATACATGTGTTACTATATGATATTTGTTCTTGTCTTTCTGCCTTACCTTACTCTGTATGCGAGTCTCTAGATCCATCCACATCTCTATAAATGGCACAATTTTGTTCATTTTTTATGGCTGAGTAATATATTGTTGTATATATGTACTACGTCTTCTTTACAGTAGAGAGTGTCTAAAGGGACTTACTTCAATTAGTGATAAGCTAGATCTACAGTCAGCTATTACAGAGTCCTGGAAGCACCCCAGTGTTCCACTTGTCAAGAGTTTAGTTGAGGAGTCAAACAGTTGGTTTGGCAGGCACTGAAGGCATGAAATTAGGATCCCTGAGACTGCAGTAGTGGTGAGACTGTTGGAACTCTTGGAACAGCAATTATCATGCAAATATATAGGAGTATTTTAGTACCAAAACAAATATACTGGAGTGAACCACCTGAATGTCAGCTCTCCCTGGAACCCATTCCTGTTTATACATGATCCTATCTTTACTGACATTATTCACCTCATTTAGACTATATTCTTTGGGAAGCCATGTGCTCATGAGTACCTATTCCTCGTACACTCACAACACTTTCTTGGAACATCCTCATTTCATGACAAGTCCTACATGTGCATTGAGCTGGGAGCATTGTTAGGGAATATCAGACAACAGAACTGAATGACTTCTCTATATTTTCATGATGCCTAATCTCAGCTTTACTGCACATTTCTGCTCAATCATTTCTTTTCACTCAACCATATCCTTTCTCCCCCAGATTGGAGGGGTCCCATCCAGGCTGGAACATAACATTGAATAGAGTCCCCTGTTCTATACAATAGGTTCTTGTTATCCATTTTAAATATAGCAGTGTGTACATGACCTTCCCAAACTCCCATTATCCCTTCCTCCTGGCAACCATAAGTTTGTTTTCTAAGTCTGTGAGTCTCTTTATATTTTGTAAGTAAGTTCATTTGTATCATTTCTTTTTAGATTCCACACATAAAGGATGTCATAAGGTATTTCTTCTTCTTTGTTTGACTTACTTCACCCAGTATGGAGCTCTCTAGATCCATCCATGTTGCTGCAAATGGCATTATTCCATTCTTTTTAATGACTGAGTAATATCCCATTGTATATATGTACCACACCTTCTTTATCCATTCCTCTGTCGATGGACATTTAGTTGCTTCCATGTCTTGGCTATTGAAAACAGTGCTGAAATGAACATTGGGATGCATGTATTTTTTCAGATCATGTTTTTCTCTGGATATATGCCCGGGAGTCGGATTGCAGCATCATATAGTAGCTCTATTTTTAGTTTTTTAAGGAACCTCCATATTGTTCTCCATAGTGGCTGTACTAATTTATATTCCCACTAATAATATAGGAAGGTTCACTTTTCTGCACACCCTCTCCAGCATTTGTTGTTTGTGGATTTTTTAATGATAGCCATTCTGACCAGTGTGTGGTGATATCTCATCGTAGTTTTGATTTGCATTTCTTTGATAACTAGTGATGTTGAACATCTTTTTAGGTGCCTATTGGCCATGTATATGTCCCCTTTGGAGAAATGTCTGTTCAAGTCTTCTACCCATTTTTGGAGAAATGTAATCAGTTTTAGTATACAGTTTGATGAGTTTAGAAAAATATTTACATGATAAACACAAAAGTAAAGATATTAAAATTTCAATTATTTTACCCATATAAATGGAATTATGAAAGATAAGCTCTTTCGTACCTAGTCCTTTTGTTGAATTATGTTGTGGGCAACAATAGTTCAGGTTTTTTGCCAAATAGTATATCATCATATTGATATACCAAGGCTTGTTGGGGCTGCCAGGTGGCTCAGTAGATAAAGAACCTGCCTGCAATGCAAGAGATGCCAGAGATATGGGTTTGATTCCTGGGTTGGGAAGATCCCCTGGCGCAGGGCACAGCAAGCTACTCCAGTATTCTTGTCTGGAGAATCCCATGGAAAGAGGAGCCAGGTGGGCTACAGTCCATAGGTCGCAAAGAGTCAGACATGACCGAAGTAACTGAGCACAGCATGCAACACAAAGTTTGTTAATCCAACTACATGTTGATACAAATTTGTTACTTTTCCAGAATTATATTCTTAATTTTATTATAATGGAAAACCACATGAAATCTATATTTTTTTTACTTAAAAAATTAATTGGAGGCTAATTACTTTACAATATAGTGATTTTGTCATACATTCACATGAATCAGCCATGGGTGTACATGTGTTCCCCATCCTGATCCTTCCTCCCACCTCCCTCCCCATCCCATCCCTCAGGGTCATCCCAGTGCACCAGCCCTGAGCACCCTGCCTCATGCATTGAATGTGGACTGCCGGGAGCCAGCATATTGCATATTGAGTGCATATTGCATATTGAGTGCAGCACTTTCCACAGCATCATCTTTCAGGATCTGGAATAGCTCAACTGGAATTCTATCACTGCCGGGAGCCAGCGTGAGGCACTCCACCCATGGCAAAGGTCATGAGGAAGGAGGCTCGGCATACGCAAAGGCGGGATCGAGCCTCAGGAGCCCCCCTGGAAATTCTCGAGCATCTACCCCCCAAACCAGAGTCTGCCTACTTTCTGCTTTGTGCTTTCACCTACACCTCTGACTTTACGGGGGTCTGTCCCCCACTACCTCTCTCTGAAAAAAGAATTAGCTTACAGCTCCAGTTAATAATTCCTGGGTGTGACAGTGTTTAACCTACAAACTCCTTTGGAAATCCTCTAGCCTGCCTGAATGGGTTTTTCCGGCCACATGTGATTGTTCAGAGCCTCCCAACTGTGAGAGGCAGGAGATGTTCTAAACTGCCTAAACACAGATTCCTTTGAGTAGTTAAAAGATTGATTAGAAATTGTATTGGTGAAGGGTTTTTCACTTGTTGGGCCAATGTTTGCTGCTAAGTCTCCATACTCCTTACCTACTGTGTCCTTGGCAGTGTATTGATTGATATAATGGGTATATAGAAATGTAAAATGCAGCTTTGTCCAATGCTTTTTCGGAGGCTGGTGCCTGACTTTGGAATAATCACCTTTAGAGAAAAATAAGTTTCTTAAAATGTTAACAGGCCTCCTGGCCAGAAGATGATGTCAATCACCTGAACTTTTGCATATGATAAGTTTGAAAGCCTGGCTTCGATTAGAACCAGGAACTGCTGTCCTTGCATGACTCCACCCCTTCCCCCATTATCCTCTATGCATAACTTAAGGTATAAAAACTACTTTGGAAAATAAAGTGCAGGCCTTGTTCACCAAAACTTGGTCTCCCCATGTCGCTCTCTCTTTCAAATTCTGGCTGAGTCTCCATCTGGAGTGCGGAACCCGCCATGCTTGCTAATTATGCCTGGGCTTCTAAGATCCGACCGGGGAGGCCTCAGTGTCTCCTCTCCTTCGGGAGAACGGAAGGACGCCTGCGGCCTACGTAAGTGGTGCAAACTTCTTGTCTTGAAGTTCTATTGGTCTCCCGTGTAAACCAAGCTACTCAGCCTCTTTTCTCCACTGAATTTTCCGACTGAGCTATCCTCATTCTATTACTCTTTGTATCCTTAATTAAAGTGTAATTAAGCAGTTGTTTCCTGACCCTCGCCTATGCCGTCTCTTCTTCGAATACGCTGGATCAGCCAGGGCTGGACCCCGGCAGTGGACTTGTGATCTATTTCATATATGGTAATATAAATGTTTCAATGCTATTCTCTCAAATCATCCCACCCTCGCCTTCTCCCACAGAGTCCAACAGTCTGTTCTTTACTTCTGTGTCTCTTTTCCTGTCTCGTATATAGGGTCATCATTCAGTTCAGTTCAGTTGCTCAGTCGTGTCCGACTCTTTGCAACCCCATGAATTGCAGCACGCCAGGCTTCCTTGTTAAATTCACCCATTCCAGTCCATTTCAGTTCGATGATTCCTAGAATGTCGACATTCACTCTTGCCATCTCTTGTTTGACCACTTCCAATTTGCCTTGATTCATGGACCTGACATTCCAGGTTCCTATGCAATGTTGCTCTTTACAGCATCGGACCTTTCTTCTATCACCAGTCACATCCACAGCTGGGTATTCTTTTTGCTTTGGTTCCATCCCCTCATTCTTTATGGAGTTATTTCTCCACTGATCTCCAGTAGCATATTGGGCACCTACTGACCTGGGGAGTTTCTCTTTCAGTATCCTATTATTTTGCCTTTTCATACTGCTCATGGGGTTCTCAAGGCAAGAATACTGAAGTGGTTTGACATTCCCTTCTCCAGTGGACCACATTCTGTCAGAATGAATTTAACTCAGATGACCATTATATCTACTACTGCGGGCAGGAATCCCTCGGAAGAAATGGAGTGGCCATCATGGTCAACAAAAGAGTCCGAAATGCAGTACTTGGATGCAATCTCAAAAACGACACAATGATCTCTGTTTGTTTCCAAGGCAAACCATTCAATATCACAGTTATCCAAATCTATGCCCCAACCAATAACGCTGAAGAAGCTGAAGTTGAACGGTTCTATGAAGACCTAAAAGACCTTTTAGAATTAACACCCAAAAAAGATGTCCTTTTCATTATAGGGGATTGGAATGCAAAAGTAGGAAGTCAAGAAACACCTGGAGTAACAGGCAAATTTAGCCTTGGAATACGGAATGAAGCAGGGCAAAGACTAACAGAGTTTTGCCAAGAAAATGCACTGGTCATAACAAACACCCTTTTCCAACAACACAAGAGAAGACTCTATACATGGACATCACCAGATGGTCAACACTGAAATCTGATTGATTATATTCTTTGCAGCCAAAGATGGAGAAGCTCTATACAGTCAGCAAAAACAAGACCAGGAGCTGGCTGTGGCTCAGACCATGAACTCCTTATTGCCAAATTCAGACTTAAATTGAAGAAAGTAGGGAAAACCACTAAACCATTCAGGTATGACCTAAATCAAATCGCTTATGATTATACAGTGGAAGGGAGAAATAGATTTAAGGGCCTAGATCTGATAGATAGAGTGCCTGAAGAACTATGGACTGAGGTTCGTGACATTGTACAGGAGACAGGGATCAAGACCATCCCCATGGAAAAGAAATGCAAAAAAGCAAAATGGCTCTCTGGGGAGGCCTTACAAATAGCTGTGAAAAGAAGAGAAGTGAAAAGCAAAGGAGAAAAGGAAAGTATAAGCATCTGAATGCAGAGTTCCAAAGAATAGCAAGAAGAGATAAGAAAGCTTTCCTCAGCGATCAATGCAAAGAAATAGAGGAAAACAACAGAATGGGAAAGACTAGGAATCTCTTCAAGAAAATCAGATATACCAAAGGAACATTTCATGCAAAGATGGGCACAATAAAGGACAGAAATGGTATGGACCTAACAGAAGCAGAAGATATTAAGAAGAGGTGGCAAGAATACACAGAAGAACTGTACAAAAAAGATGTTCACGACCCAGATAATCACGATGGTGTGATCACTGACCTAGAGCCAGACATCCTGGAATGTGAAGTAAGTGGGCCTTAGAAAGCATCACTACGAACAAAGCTAGTGGAGGTGATGGAATTCCAGTTGAGCTATTCCAAATTCTGAAAGATGATGCTGTGAAAGTGCTGCACTCAATATGCCAGCAAATTTGGAAAACTCAGCAGTGGCCACAGGACTGGAAAAGGTCAGTTTTCATTCCAATCCCAAAGAAAGGCAATGCCAAAGAATTCTCAAACTACCACACAATTGCACTCATCTCACATGCTAGTAAAGTAATGCTCAAAATTCTCCAAGCCAGGCTTCAGCAATATGTGAACCGTGAACTTCCTGAAGTTCAAGCTGGTTTTAGAAAAGGCAGAGGAACCAGAGATAAAATTGCCAACATCTGCTGGATCATCGAAAAAGCAAGAGAGTTCCAGAAAATCATCTATTTCTGCTTTATTGACTATGCCAAAGCCTTTGACTGTGTGGATCACAATAAACTGTGGAAAATTCTTCAAGAGATGGGAATACCAGACCACCTGATCTGCCTCTTGAGAAATTTTTATGCAGGTCAGGAAGCAACAGTTAGAACTGGACATGGAACAACAGACTGGTTCCAAATGGGAAAAGGAGTTTGTCAAGGCTGTATATTGTCACCCTGTTTATTTAACTTATATGCAGAGTACATCATGAGAAAAGCTGGACTGGAAGAAACACAAGCTGGAATCAAGATTGCTTGGAGAAATATCAATAACCTCAGATATACAGATGACAACACCGTTATGGCAGAAAGTGAAGAGGAACTCAAAAGCCTCTTGATGAAAGTGAAAGTGGAGTGTGAAAAAGTTGGCTTAAAGCTCAACATTCAGAAAAGGAAGATCATGGCATCCGGTCCCACCACTTCATGGGAAATAGATTGGGAAACAGTGGAAACAATGTCAGACTTAATTTTTCTGGGCTCCAAAATCACTACAGATGGTGACTGCAGCCATGAAATTAAAAGATGCTTACTCCTTGAAAGGAAAGTTATGACCAACCTAGATAGCATATTCAAAAGCAGAGACATTACTTTGCCAACAAAGGTCCGTCTAGTCAAGGCTATGGTTTGTCCTGTGGCCATGTATGGATGTGAGAGTTGGACTTTGAAGAAGGCTGAGCACCAAAGAATTGATGCTTTTGAACTGTGGTGTTGGAGAAGACTCTTGAGAGTCTCTTGGACTGCAAGGAGATCCAACCAGTCCATTCTGAAGGAGATCAGCCCTGGGATTTCTTTGGAAGGAATGATGCTAAAGCTGAAACTCCAGTACTTTGGCCACCTCATGCGAAGAGTTGACTCATTGGAAAAGACTCTGATGCTGGGAGGGATTGGGGGCAAGAGGAGAAGGGGACGACAGAGGATGAGATGGCTGGATGGCATCACTGACTCGATGGACGTGAGTCTGAGTGAACTCTGGGAGTTGGTGATGGACAGGGAGGCCTGGCGTGCTGCGATTCATGGGGTCGCAAAGAGTCGGACACGAGTGAGTGACTGATCTGATCTGAGGCATCCTTATCCATTACCAACTCTCGGAGTTCACTCAAACTCACGCCCATCTAGTCAGTGATGCCATCCAGCCTTCTCATCCTCTGTTGTCCCCTTCTCCTCCTGCCCAAAACCCCTCCCAGCATCAGAGTCTTTTCCAATGAGTCAACTCTTCGCGTGAGGTGGCCAAGTTACTGGAGTTTCAGCTTTAGCATCACTCCTTCCAAAGAGCACCCAGGACTGATCTCCTTTAGAATGGGCTAGTTGGATCTCCTTGCAGTCCAAGGGACTCTCAAGAGTCTTCTCCAACACCACAGTTCAAAAGCATCAATTCTTTGGCACTCAGCTTTCTTCACAGTCCAACTCTCACATCCGTACATGGCCATTGGATAAATGATAGCCTTGACTAGATGGACCTTTGTTGGCAAAGTAATGTCTCTGCTTTTGAATATGCTATCTAGGTTGGTCATAACTTTCTTTCCAAGGAGTAAAGAAAGTGAAGTCACTCAGTCGTGTCTGACTCTTTGTGATCTAAGGAGTAAGAGTCTTTTAATTTCATGGCTGCAATCACCATCTGCAGGGATTTTGGAGCCCCCCAAATAAAGTCTGACACTGTTTCCACTGTTTCCCCATCTATTTCCCATGAAGTGATGGGACCAGATGTCATGATCTTCATTTTCTGAATGTTGAGCTTTAAGCCTACTTTTTCACTCTCCTCTTTCACTTTCATCAAGAGGCTTTTTAGTTCCTCTTCACTTTCTGCCATAAGGGTGATGTCATCTGCATATCTGAGGTTATTAATATTTCTCCTGTCAGTCTTGATTCCAGCGTTTGCTTCTTCTAGCCCAGTGTTTCTCATGATGTACTCTGCAGATAAGTTAAATAAGTAGGGTGACAATATACAACCTTTACGTACTCCTTTTCCTATTTGGAACCAGTCTGTGGTTACCATCTTTCTAAATTCCTTATATATGTGTTAATTACTGTATTGGTGTTTTTCTTTCAGACTTACTTCACTCTGTATAATAGGCTCCAGTTTCATCCACCTCATTAGAACTGATTCAAATGCATTCTTTTTAATGGCTGGGTAATATTCCATTGTGTATATATACCATAGCTTTCTCATCCATTCGTCTGCCGATGGACATATAGATGCTTCCATATCCTAGCTATTTTAAACAGTGCTGTGATGAACATTGGAGTACATGTGTTTCTTTCAATTCTGGTTTCCTCAGTCTGTATGCCCAGCAGTAGGATTGCTGGATCGTATGGCAGTTCTATTTTCAGTTTTTTTAAGGAATCTCCACACTGTTCTCCATAGTGGCTGTACTAGTTTGCATTCCCACCAACAGTGTAAGGATTTCTTTTTCTCAGCACCCTCTCCAACATTTATTGTTCATAGATTTTGATAGCAGCCATTCTGAGAGGTGTGAGATGCTACCTCATTGTGGTTTTGATTTGCATTTTTCTGATAATGAGTGATGTTGAGCATCTTTTCATGTGTTTGTTAGCCATCTGTATGTCTTCTTTCGAGAAATGTCTATTTAGTTCTTTGGCCCATTTTTTGATTGGGTCATTTATTTTTCTGGAGTTGAGCTGTAGGAGTTGCTTGTATATTCTCGAGATTAGTTGTTTGTCAGTTGCTTCATTTGCTATTATCTTCTCCCATTCTGAAGGCTGTCTTTTCACCTTGCTAATAGTTTCCTTTGATGTGCAGAAGCTTTTAAGGTTAATTAGGTCCCATTTGTTTATTTTTGCTTTTATTTCCAATATTCTGGGAGATGGGTCATAGAGGATCCTGCTGTGATGTATGTCGGAGAGTGTTTTGCCTATGTTCTCCTCTAGGAGTTTTATAGTTTCTGGTCTTACATTTAGATCTTTAATCCATTTTGAGTTTATTTTTGTGTATGGTGTTAGAAAGTGTTCTAGTTTCATTCTTTTATAAGTGGTTGACCAGATTTCCCAGCACCACTTGTTAAAGAGATTGTCTTTAATCCATTGTATATTCTTGCCTCCTTTGTCAAAGATAAGGTGTCCATATGTGCGTGGATTTATCTCTGGGCTTTCTATTTTGTTCCATTGATCTATATTTCTGTCTTTGTGCCAGTACCATACTGTCTTGATAACTGTGACTTTGTAGTAGAGCCTGAAGTCAGGCAGGTTGATTCCTCCAGTTCCATTCTTCTTTCTCAAGATCACTTTGGCTATTCGAGGTTTTTTGTATTTCCATACAAATTGTGAAATTATTTGTTCTAGCTCTGTGAAGAATACTGTTGGTAGCTTGATAGGGATTGCATTGAATCTATAAATTGCTTCGGGTAGTATACTTATTTTCACTATATTGATTCTTCCAATCCATGAACATGGTATATTTCTCCATCTGTTAGTGTCCTCTTTGATTTCTTTCACCAGTGTTTTATAGTTTTCTATATATAGGTCTTTAGTTTCTTTAGGCAGATATATTCCTAAGTATTTTATTCTTTCCGTTGCAATGGTGAATGGAATTGTTTCCTTAATTTCTCTTTCTGTTTTCTCATTATGAGTGTATAGGAATGCAAGGGATTTCTGGGTGTTGATTTTATATCCTGCAACTTTACTATAGTCATTGATTAGTTCTAGTAATTTTCTGGTGGAGTCTTTAGGGTTTTCTACGTAGAGGATCATGTCATCTGCAAACAGTGAGAGCTTTACTTCTTCTTTTCCAATTTGGATTCCTTTTATTTCTTTTTCTGCTCTGATTGCTGTGGCCAAAACTTCCAAAACTATGTTGAATAGTAATGGTGAAAGTGGGCACCCTTGTCTTGTTCCTGACTTTAGAGGAAATGCTTTCAATTTTTCACCATTGAGGATAGTGTTTGCTGTGGGTTTGTCATATATAGCTTTTATTATGTTGAGGTATGTTCCTTCTATTCCTGCTTTCTGGAAAGTTTTTTTTTTTTTATCATAAATGGATGTTGAATTTTGTCAAAGGCTTTCTCTGCATCTATTGAGATAATCATATGGTTTTTATTTTTCAATTTGTTAACGTGGTGTATTACATTGATTGATTTGCGGATATTGAAGAATCCTCACATCCCTGGGATAAAGCCCACTTGGTCATGGTGTATGATCTTTTTAATGTGTTGTTGGATTCTGATTGCTAGAATTTTGTTAAGATTTTTGCATCTATGTTCATCAGTGATATTGGCCTGTAGTTTTCTTTTTTTGTGGGATCTTTGTCAGGTTTTGGTATTAGGGTGATGGTGGCCTCATAGAATGAGTTTGGAAGTTTACCATCCTCTGCAATTTTCTGGAAGAGTTTGAGCAGGATAGGCATTAGCTCTTCTCTAAATTTTTGGTAGAATTCAGCTGTGAAGCTGTCTGGACCCGGGCTTTTGTTTGCTGGAAGATTTTTGATTACAGTTTCAATTTCCGTGCTTGTGATGGGTCTGTTAAGATTTTCTATTTCTTCCTGGTCGAGTTTTGGAAAGTTGTACTTTTCTAAGAATTTGTCCATTTCTTGCACGTTGTCCATTTTATTGGCATATAATTGTTGATAGCAGTCTCTTATGATCCTTTGTATTTCTGTGTTGTCCGTTGTGATCTCTCCACTTTCATTTCTAATTTTATTGATTTGATTTTTCTCCCTTTGTTTCTTGATGAGTCTGGCTAATGGTTTGTCAATTTTATTTATCCTTTCAAAAAACCAGCTTTTGGTTTTGTTGATTTTTGCTATGATCTCTTTTGTTTCTTTTGCATTTATTTATGCTCTAAGTTTTAAGATTTCTTTCCTTCTACTAACCCTGGGGTTCTTCATTTCTTCCTTTTCTAGTTGCTTTAGGTGTAGAGTTAGGTTATGTATTTGACTTTTTTCTTGTTTCTTGAGGTGTGCCTGTATTGTTATGAACTTTCCCCTTAGGACTGCTTTTACCTTGTCCCACAGGTTTTGGGTTGTTGTGTTTTCATTTTCATTCGTTTCTATGCAAATTTTGATTTCTTTTTTGATTTCTTCTGTGATTTGTTGGTTATTCAGCAGCGTGTTGTTCAGCCTCCATATGTTGGAATTTTTAATACTTTTTCTCTTGTAATTGAGATTTAATCTTACTGCATTGTGGTCAGAAAAGATGCTTGGAATGATTTCTATTTTTTTTTAATTTACCAAGGCTAGCTTTATGGCCTAGGATGTGATCTATACTAGAGAAGGTTCCATGTGCGCTAAAGAAAAAGGTGAAATTCATTGTTTTGGGATGAAATGTCCTATAGATATCAATTAGGTCTAACTGGTCTATTGTATCATTTAAAATTTGTGTTTCCTTGTTAATTTTCTGTTTAGTTGATCTATCCATATGTGTGAGTGGGGTATTAAAGTCTCCCACTATTACTGTGTTATTGTTAATTTCTCCTTTCATACTTGTTAGCATTTGTCTTACATATTGCAGTGCTCCCGTGTTGGGTGCATATATATTTATAATTGTTATATCTTCTTCTTGGATTGATCCTTTGATTATTATGTAGTGACCATCTTTGTCTCTTTTCACAGCCTTTGTTTTAAAGTCTATTTTATCTGATATGAGTATTGCTACTCCTGCTTTCTTTTGGTCCCTATTTGCATGGAAAATTTTTTTCCAGCCCTTCACTTTCAGTCTGTATGTGTCCTCTGTTTTGAGGTGGGTTTCTTGTAGACAACATATGTAGGGGTCTTGTTTTTGTATCCATTCAGCCAGTCTTTGTCTTTTGGTTGGGGCATTCAACCCATTTACGTTTAAGGTAATTACTGATAAGTATGATCCCGTTGCCATTTACTTTATTGTTTTGGGTTCGAATTTATACACCGTTTTTGTGTTTCCTGTCTAGAGAATATCCTTTAGTATTTGTTGGAGAGCTGGTGTGGTGGTGCAGAATTCTCTCAGCTTTTGCTTGTCTGAAAAGCTTTTGATTTCTCCTTCATACTTGAATGAGATCCTTGCTGGGTACAATAATCTGGGCTGTAGGTTATTTTCTTTCATCACTTTAAGTATGTCTTGCCATTCCCTCCTGGCTTGAAGAGTTTCTATTGAAAGATCAGCTGTTATCCTTATGGGTATTCCCTTGTGTGTTATTTGTTGTTTTTCCCTTGCTGCTTTTAATATTTGTTCTTTGTGTTTGATCTTTTTTAATTTGATTAATATGTGTTTTGGGGTGTTTCTCCTTGGGTTTATCCTACTTGGGACTCTCTGGGTTTCTTGGACTTGGGTGATTATTTCCTTCCCCATTTTAGGGAAGTTTTCAACTATTATCTCCTCAAGTATTTTCTCATGGTCTTTCTTTTTGTCTTCTTCTTCTGGGACCCCTATGATTCGAATGTTGTAGCGTTTAATATTGCCCTGGAGGTCTCTGAGATTGTCCTCATTTCTTTTAATTCGTTTTTCTTTTATCCTCTCTGATTCATTTATTTCTACCATTCTATCTTCTAATTCACTAATCCTATCTTCTGCCTCTGTTATTCTACTATTTGTTGCCTCCAGAGTGTTTTTAATTTCACTTATTGCATTTTTCATTATATACTGACTCTTTTTTATTTCTTCTAAGTCCTTGTTGAAACTTTTTTGCATCTTCTCAATCCTTGCCTCCAGGCTATTTTTCTGTGATTCCATTTTAATTTCAAGATTTTGGATCAATTTCACTATCACTATTCGGAATTCTTAATCAGGTAGATTCCCTATCTCTTCCTCTTTTGTTTGGTTTGGTGGGCATTTATCCTGTTCCTTTATCTGCTGGGTATTCCTCTGTCTCTTCATCTTGTTTAAATTGCTGAGTTTGGGGTGTCCTTTCTGTATTCTGGCAGTTTGTGGAGTTCTCTTTATTGTGGCGTTTCCTCATTGTGTGTGGGTTTGTGCAGGTGGCTTGTCAAGGTTTCCTGGTTAGGGAAGCTTGTGTCGATATTCTGGTGGATGGAGCTGTATTTCTTCTCTCTGGAGTGTAATGAAATGTCCAGTAATGAGTTATGAGATGTCTATGGTTTTGGGGTGACTTTGGGCAGCCTGTATCTTGAAGCTCAGGGCTGTGTTCCTTTGTTGCTGGAGAATTTGCTTGGTATGTCTTGCCCTGGAACTTGTTGGCCCTTGTGTGGTGCTTTGTTTCAGTGTCGGTATGGAGGCGTTTGATGAGCTCCTGCCAATTAATGTTCCTTGGAGTCAGGAGTTCCCCGGAGTCAGGGTTTGGACTTAAGCCTCCTACTTCCAGTTATTGTTCTTATTTTTACAGTAGTTTCAAAACTTCTCCTTCTATACAGCACCATTGATAAAACATCTATGTTAAAGATGAAAAGTTTCTCTACTGTGAGGGTCACTCAGAGAGGTTCACAGCATTACATGGAGAAGAGAAGAGGGAGGAGGGAGTTAGAGGTGACCCAAATGAGATGAGGTGGAATCAATAGTGGAGAGAGTGGGCTAGCCAGTAGTCACTTCCTTATGTGCACTCCACAACTGGACCACTCAGAGATGTTCACGGAGTTATACAGAGAAGAGAAGAAGGAGGCAGGAGACAGAGGTGGCCAGAAGGATAAAAGGTGGAAATGAAAAGGAGGGAGACAGATCCAGCCAGTAATCAGTTCCCTAAGTGTTCTCCACCGTCTGGAACACACAGAAATTCACAGAGTTGGGTAGAGTAGAGAGGGGTTAGGGAGGGGATACAGGCGACCTGGTGGAGAAAACGGAGAGTCCAAAGGGAGAGAGAGCAGTCAAGCCAGTAATCTCGTTCCCTAGTGAAAAATGAGTCCTGAAGATTGGGTTCTTAAAGGTACAAAATTGGTAACAAATACATAAAAGCAAAAATTAAAAATCTAGAGTAGAGTTTGGAGTTTCAAAAATACGATGTTAATGAAAAGAAGAAGGAAAAGAAAGAGAGAAAAAACGAACAAAGACAAACAAACAAGGTCGCGAAAATTATAAAGAAACTACAGGTACAAAATTGATAAGTAATACCAAAAAGCAAAAATTAAAAATCTAGAGTAGAGTTTGGAATTTCAAAAATACAATGTTAAAAAAAAAAGAAGAAGAAAAATAAAGAGAGAAAACAAACAAACCAACAAAAACAATGTCGCAAAAATTATAAAGAAAATACAGGTACAAAATTGATATCAAATACCAAAAAGCATAAATTAAACATCTTGAGTAGAGTTTGGAATTGCAGATATATGATGTTATATAAAAGAAGAAGAGAAAGAAACAGAGGGAAAAAAAAAGTCACATAAATTATAAAAAAAAACTATAGGTACAAAATTGATAACATATACCAAAAGGCTAAAATTAAAAATCTAGAGTAGAGTTTGGAATTTCAAAATACAATGTTAAAGAAAAGAAGAAAAAGAAAAAAAAAACAAAACACGGTCAAAAAATTATAAAATATATATATGAAGTTTGCTGAAGAAGAAAAAAATAGGGTCTTTTTTTTGCAAAGTAATAGGTTATAAAAGTGAAAATTAAAGGAACAATAGAGGACTTAAAATTTTTTAAAAAAAAAATTAAAAAAAAGAAAGATTGATCGTAAAAATAGTAAAAATATATCTAGGTCTTTCTCTGGTTTTGTTGTGAGTATTGTGGGTTCAGTTCATTTTTGGCTAGTTCCTTGGTCCGACTTATATTTCTCAAGATCTATAGGCCCCTTCCTATGTAGTCCGTAGTAACCACAGTGTTTTAATCTATGGCCTGTAGCTTCCAAGGTGTTTTCCTCTGTTATAGCTTCTTCTGTTTGCTGGTCTCTTCAGTGTCTGGTTTCCGCCCTGACCCAAAGGGGACGGTGGAGGACACTTTTTTTTTTTTTTTAATTTAGGCTCACTTGTTCAGTCGCTCTGTGGGGAGGGAGGGAGGGAGGGATGCTGCAAACAAATAACAACTGGCGTGCGCTCGCAGTGCCTCAGCCACACTGGGTCTGCCCTCGCTCACAGCGCGTGTAGCCTCCCTGCCCACACTGCTCGGGCTCTAGGTTGTTCTAGGTTGTTCTGCTGGGAACAATCAGAGGCCGGCCCTAGGCTGACCTCCCAGGTCCAAGCCGCTCAGGTTCAGGCACTCGGGTAGTCCAAAGAGGTGCAGACTCGGTTGGGCCTGCGTTTTGTGCTCTTCCCAGGTCCGAGCAGCTCAGGTGATGAGGTGTTTGGTGAGCACCAATGCTGCGACCTATCGCCTCCCCGCCACTCGGTTATCTGGGTGTAAAACCGGCGCACCTTCTCAGGCAGATGTTGACCGTCCAGACCCCCAAGAAGTTTTAGTTAGCAAAGAAGCCTGCTTACAGTTTTATAGTGTCTCTCTGGGGCTGCGATTGCCCCCTTCCGGCTCTGGCTGCCTGTCACCGGAGGGGGAAGGTCTGCAGCTGGTTATCTCTGTTCAGTCCTTTGTTCCGTGCGCGGGCCTGGCAGTGTCTTAGGTTAGGGCTGGCTTTTCGCGTGGTAGATATCCCACAGTCTGGTTTGCTAGCCCAAATTATTTCACTCAGTTAGCGCTCAGGACATTCGGGCCAGATTCTTACTCTAAGCTACGCAGCCCGCGCCGCGCTTCCCTGCCCAGCCCCTGCTTGCTAATGGCGTGTGCAGGCGTCTGCGCTGCTTCTCTGCTGGGGGAGTTACCATAGGGCTCACAATCTGCGATTTTTAATTGTTTATTTATTTTTTTCTCACTGTTATGTTGCCCTTTGTGCTTCCAAAGCGCGGCACAGATTCGGCAGTGAGAAGGTTTCCTGGTGTTTGGAAACTTCTCTCTTTTTAAGACTCCCTTCCCGGGACGGAACTCTGTCCCTCCCTCTTTTGTCTCTTTTTTTGTCTTTTATATTTTTTCCTACCTCCTTCAAAGAGTTGGGTTGCTTTTCTGGGTGCCTGATGTCCTCTGCCGGCATTCAGAAGTTGTTTTGTGGAATTTACTCGACGTTTAAATGCTCTTTTGATGAATTTGTGGGGGGAGAAAGTGTTCTCCCCATCCTACTCCTCCGCCATCTTGGCTCCTCCTCTCTCAACCCATTTAAATTTAAGGTAATTATTGATAAGTATGATCCCATTGCCATTTACTTTGTTGTTTTGGGTTCGAGTTTATACACCTTTTCTGTGATTCCTGTCTAGAGAAGATCCTTTAGCATTTGTTGAAATGCTGGTTTGGTTGTGCTGAATTCTCTGAGCTTTTGTTTGTCTATAAAGCTTTTGATTTCTCTGTCATATTTGAATGAGATCCTTGCTGGGTATAGTAATGTGGGTTGTAGGCTTTTCTCTTTCAGCACTTTAAGTATGTCCTGCTGTTCCATTCTGGCTTGAAGAGCTTCTTATTGATAGATCAGCTGTTATCCTTATGGGGATCCCCTTGTGGGTTATTTGTTATTTTCCCCTTGCTGCTTTTAATATTTGTTCTTTGTGCTTGATATTCATTAATTTGATTAATATGTGTCTTGGGGTGTTTCGCCTTGGATTTATCCTGTTTGGGACTCTCTGGGTTTCTTGGACTTGGGTGGCTATTTCCTTCCCCATTTTAGGGAAGTTTCCAACTATTATCTCCTCAAGTATTTTCTCATGGCCTTTCTTTTTGTCTTTTTCTTCTGGGACTCCTAGGATTCAAATGTTGGGGTGTTTCACATTGTCCCAGAGGTCTCTGGGGTTTTCCTCATTTATTTTAATTCTTTTTTCTTTTTTCCTCTCTGCTTCATTTATTTCCACCATTCTATATTCCACCTCACTTGTCCTATCTTCTGCGTGGGTTATTCTACTGTTGGTTCCCTCCAGAGAGCTTTTCATCTCATTTATTGTATTATTCATTATTCATTGACTTTTTTTTATTTCTTCTAGATCCTTGTTAAACTTTTCTTGCATCTTCTGAATCCTGTCTCCAGACTATTTATCTGTAACTCCATTTTGTTTTCAAAATTTTGGATCATTTTTACTATTATTATTGTGAATTCTTTTTCAGTTAGACTCCCTATCTCCTCCTCTTTTGTTTGGTTTGGTGGACTTTTATAATGTTCCTTTACCTGCTGGATATTTCTCTGCCTTTTCATCTTGTTTAGGTTGCTGTTTTTGGGGTGCCCTTTCTGAATGCTGGAGGTTTGTGGTTCCTCTTTATTGTGGAGGTTCCTGCATATGGGTGGGCTTGGATGAGTGGCTTGTCAAGGTTTCCTGGTTAGGGAAGCTTGTGCCGGTGTTCTGGTGGGTGGACCTGGATCTCTTCTCTCTGGAGTGCAATGAAGTGTCCAGTAGTGAGTTTTGAGGTGTCTATGGGTTTGGTGTGACTGTTGGCCACCTGCATTTTTGTGTTCAGGGTTATGTTCCTGCTTTGTTGGAGAATTAGCTTGGTATGTCTTGCTCTGGAACTTGTTGGCTCTTGGGTGGAGCTTATGGAGGCTTTTGGATGAACTTTTGTCAATTAATGGTCCTTGGAGTCAGGAGTTTTCTGGTGTTCTCAAGTTTTGGATTTAGGCCTCCTTCCTCTGGCTTTCAGTCTTATTCTTATAATAGCCTCAAAACTTCTCCATCCATACAGCACCAATGATAAAACATCTTGGTTAATGGTGAAAAGATTCTCCACAGTGAGAGACACCCAGAGAGGTTCACAGAGTTACATGAAGAAGAGAAGAGGGAGGAGGGAGATAGAGGTGACCAGGTGGAGAAGGGGAGGAGTCAAAAGGGGAGAGAGCAGTCTAGCCAGTAATCATTTCCCTATTTTCTCTCCACAGTCTGAAACACTCAGAGAGGTTCATGGAGTTCCATAGAGAAGAGAAGAGGAAGGAAGGTGATAGGGGGAGTCAAAAGGAGAGAGACCAGTCTAGCCTGTGATCAGTTCCCTAAGTTTTCTCCATGGCCTGAAACACCCAAAGAGATTCACAGTGGTAGAGAAGATAAGGGGGAGGGAGGACATAGAGGTGATCTGGGGGAGAAAAAGGTGAGTCAAAGGGGAGAGGGCAATCAACCCAGTAATCACACTCCTAAGTAAAAATGGGAACTGAAGATTGGATTCTTAAAGGTACAGAATTGATAACAAATACCAAAAAGCAAAGATTAAGAATCTAGAGTAGTGGTTAGACTCTCAAAAATACAATATTAAAAAAAAATGTAAAAGTTATATAAAAATATGAAATTTGCTTTAAAAATAAGGTTTTTTTTCCCCCAGGTAATAGTAGGTTTTAAAAATGAAAATTAAAGGAGTAATAAGAACTTAAAAATAAAAAAACAGTTTAAAAAAATTAAAAAATGATAATAGTAAAATATATCTAGGAATTTCTCTGGAGCTGTTGAGGGCAGTATGTGGTCAGTTCAGTTTCAGATAGTTCCTTGTTCCACCTTATACTTCTTCTCAAGGTCTATAGGTCCCTTCCAATGTAGCCAGTGCTAACTATAAGCACTGGCTTGTGTTTTAATCTGTTGCACCTGTCAGTTCCAAGTGAAAGTGAAGTCGCTCAGTCGTGTCCGACTCTTTGCGATCCCATGGACTGTAGTCTACCAGGCTTCTCTGTCCATGGGATTTTCCAGGCAAGAGTACTGGAGTGAGTTGCCATTTCCTTCTCCAGGGGATCTTCCTGACCCAGGGATCGAACCCAGGTCTCCTGCGTTTCAGGCAGACGCTTTACCCTCTGAGCCACCAGGGAAGCCGTTCCCTTTCTTTTGTTTATTTTGGCTTCCTCTGCTTGTAAGTCTCTTCAGTATGTAACCTCTGCCCTGACACAAGGGGGTGAAGGTGGTCATTTATTTCAGCTCACTTGTTCAATTGTGCTGCGGGGAGGGAGGAACACTGCAAACAAATATCACTGGTGTGTGTGGGGAGTGCTCATAGTGTCTCAGCCACACTGGGTTTGCCCCCTCTCACAGCTGTGTGCTTTCTCGGTCTACACTGCTCAGGCTCCAGGTTGCTCTGCTGGGGAACTGTCTAAAGCGGTCCCTGGGTTGCACGCACTTCCCAGATCTATGCTGTTCAGGTTCTGGGGTACTCTACAAAGGCACAGACTCGGTTGGGCCTGCGTTTTGTGCCCTTCCCAGGTCTGAGCAGCTCAGGTGACCAGGTGTTTGGCGAGTGCACTCTCCCCAGGTACAGTGCATCTTATCACCTTCCTGGCCCCAGCCGTTTGGTTTCCTGGGTGCGCAGCGGGTGTGCCGTGTGTCTCCTCTGGAGAGCTGATCTCTGGCTCTGACCTTCCCCTCAGGTGTCAACCATCCAGGACACAGGAAGACTTGGTTAGCAACTGGAAGCCTCTGTGCAGTTTGGTAGGGGATGCTGTCTCTGGGGCCGAGTTTGCCCCTTTCCAGCCCTGGCTGCCGCCGCCTGCCTCCCTGCCTCCAGCGGGAGATGGGCCAGTCTGCAGCTGGCCAACTCTCCTCTGGTATTTTCTCAGTCCTTTGTTTTGTGAGTGGGCTGTCAGTATCTTAGGTTAGAGCTTTTCGGGGGAAAGTTCTCTCTCTCTCTTTTCTCTTTTTTTTTTTTTTTTTTTTCCTCTCTGGCTATCCCACAGTTTGGGTTGCTATCTCACGTTAGCTCCCTCAGATTGCCCTCAGGGCATCCAGGCGCGGTCCTTACCCTAAGTAATGCTGCCCATGCCTCCCTGTTCAGCCCCTGCTTGCTGGTGATGGACGTGAGCGTCTGGGTTACTTCTCCACTGGGAGTTGCCATTAGGTGTGTAATCTGTGGGTTTTATTTATTTTTTCCTCCCAGTTATTTTGCCCTCTGAGATTCCAAAACTCCCCACAGACCCGCTGGTGAGAGGGTTTCCTGGTGTTTGGAAACTTCTCCTCTTTTAAGACTCCCTCCCCAGGATGGGTATCCATGCCTAACTCTTGTCTCTCTTTTCATCTTTTATATTTTGTCCTACCTCCTTTCCACAACAGTAGGCTGCCTTTCTGGGTGCCTGGTGTCCTCCACCAGCATTCAAAATTTGTTTTGTGGTATTTGCTCAGTTCAAATAATCTTTTGATGAATTTGTGGGGGATAAAGTGGTCTCCCCATCCTATTCCTCTGCCATCTTAGGACCACACCCTACTTTTTGGTTCTTTATTTAGATTTTTATTAAATATATATATGCTTATATGGATCATAAACACACAGTCATAGAAGTGCCTCTGAGGTCACTGCTGTTACAAGGAAAATAGATTGGAGGAAGGTGGTGGCTTTCAAGAACACCTCCAACAATAGTTCCTTTATTAAAATGTTTATTGACCACATAGTATGTGCTCAGTCTTTTGTCCTCTGACTTGCTCAGCTCTATGAACTGTGGTGTTGGAGAAGACTCTTGAGAATCCCTTGGACTGCAAGGAGATCCAACCAGTCCATTCTGAAGGAGAACAGCCCTGGGATTTCTTTGGAGGGAATGATGTTAAGCTGAAACTCCAGTACTTTGGCCACCTCATGCGAAGAGTTGATTCATTGGAAAAGACCCTGATGCTGGGAGGGATTGGGGCAGGAGGAGAAGGGGACGACAGAGGATGAGATGGCTGGATGGCATCACTGACTGGATGGATGTGAGTCTGAGTGAACTCCGGGAGTTTGTGGTGGACAGGGAGGCCTGGCGTGCTGCGATTCATGGGGTGGCAAAGAGTCTGACACAACTGAGCGACTGAACTGAACTGAACTGATGCTTATAACTAAACAATGAAGACAGCCTAGTCAATCAGGAGGATTAAATTTCTTTCAATGGCAAAAGGGAGACACAGCTGCAGGCATCATGCTGGCATCCTGGGCTCAAGTATTGTCATTAGCTAAGTGAACTCTCACCTAGGAAACCACGCCTTAGAAAACACAGACACGGTAGTATGCCAGGTAGCAAAATTATGAGCAGTATCCCAAAGGGACAAAGAAAAATGAAACTCCTTTATTTTCCTCTGAGTGGGACAATCACAATTTATAGCGGTTGTGTCAGTGTCCCAGTTGCCCTAACATTTCCCCCAGGAAATCTACATTTCTAATGACTTTTTAAGTATTGTTAACTGGAAGCACATTATTGTACAGTAGTTCTCTAGCAGTTTCGCATAGAAATTTCCATTTTCCAACTACTTTCAGCCCTTGGTAACTGCCATTCCACTTTCTGTGGGTTTAAATAGTTAAATGTTTTTTAGTAATAAATGCTTAAAAAAAAATTTTTTTTTTATTACTTGCCCATACCATGCAGCTTGTGAGATCTTAGTTCCCCAACAGGTAACTAAGAAATTAGTTAAGAATTGAACCTGGGCCCTTGGAAAGGAGAGATGGAGCCCTAACTATCCCTCGATAAAGACCGCCAGGGAATTCCTGGGCTTAACTACTTTACATACTACCTGATGTAAGTGGGACTGTGCAGTTTTCATATTTCTGTGACTGGCTTATTTCAGTAGCAAAAATGTCCATAAGGTTCATCCATGTTGTTGTATATAGTAAATTTCCTTCTTTTAAAAGACTGAATAATATTCCACTGTGTATATATGTGTATTTATCTCATTTTCTTAACCTACATATCTGTTGATGGATATTTGGCTTATTCCCATGTCTTGGCCTTTGTGAATAATGCTACAATGAACCTGGGAGTGCAATATTTATTTGAGATCTTGAGTTTAATTATTTTAGATAAATACCCAGAAGTGGAGCACTGGATCATATGGCAATTGTATTTTTCAATTTTGGGGTACCCTCCATGCTGTTATCCATAATGGCTGTGCCAGCTTATGTTCTCAGTTTCTCAACATTCATGCCAGTACATGTCTTTTTTGAAAAATGGCCTTCATAATAGGTATGAGGTGATATCTCAGTGTGGTTTTGTTTTGTATTTACCTGATAATTATTGATATTGAACACATTTTATATACCTGTTTGCCATTTTTATATCTTCTTTGGAGAATTGTCTGTTCAGGTCCAATGCTTATTTTTAATTGTGATACTTTTTTTTTTGGTACGGAAGCATAGGAATTCCTTTTATATTTTGTATATTTCTTATCAGATATGTGGTTTGAAGATATTTTCCCATTTCATACGTGACACTGTCACTCTATTTATGGTTTCCTTTGCTATACAGAAGCTTTTTGTTTTATGTTGTCCCACTTGTCTACTTTTGCTTTTGTTGCCTATGCATTAGGTGTAATATCCAAGAAATCATTGCCAAAACCGACATCATACAGTTGTCCTCCTATGTTTCCTTCTAATAATTTTACAGTTTCAGGCATTGTGTTTCAATCTTTAATCTATTTTGAATTGTTTTGTGTGTGTGGTTTAAGATCAATATCAAATTTCATTGTTTTTCATCTATATATGCAGTGGTTCACAACACCATTTATGGAAGAGATCATTTTTCCCCATTGTGCATTCCTGGCACCCTTGTTCAAGATCAGTTGACTGTGTGTGTGTGTGTGTGTGTGTGTGCGTGTGCATACATGTGTGTGTTTTCTGGGCTCCATTCTTTGCCACTGGTCTATATGCTGCTTGTCAGTATCATAATGTTTTAATTACTGCAGCTTTGTAATATGTTTTGAAATGAGGAGATGTGGTGCCTCCAGCTTTGTTTTTATTTTCTCAAGATTGTTTTGGCTTTTCAGGGTTCTTTGTGATTGCATATGATTTTTAGGATCATTTTTTCTAGTTCTGTAAAAAAAAAAAAAGTACCTAAATCCTAATAGGATTTAGATAGGAACTGTGTTGACTGTTTATATCATTTTCCATAGTATGAATATTTTAACAGTATTAGTCTTCCAATTCATGAAAGTGAGTTATAGTTCTACTTATTTGTGTCTTTTTTAAGTTTTTAATCAATGTTTTGCAGTTCTTACTGTATAACTCTTTCCCTTCTGTGATTCATTCTATTCCTGTATTTTATCTTTCCTTAATTTCCCTTTGGGGTTTTCATTGTTAGTGTATAGAAACATAACTGTAATGGTTCTCAGCAGTGTCTCTGGGTTCAGCAATAGGAAAATAGGGAAGGTAGTGATGATCGCTAGTGCCAGGAGTATACACAGGCTCAGCTGTGGGGCTGTAGGTGAATGCACAGGGCAGTGGTGTATGCATCGTGGCAAGGGCAGGGCTTGTTGTTAGAATCTGTGGAAGATTGCAGGCACAAGTTCAGTTGCTGAAGTCAGAGCTGGTGGCATGTGCATACCTGGCTTCAGGACCAGGACTAGCTTTGCTGCATGTATGATAGCTGTGCTGAGTTCCAGGGAGGCACTAGCTGTCACGGCTCCTGTTTGGGAGGGTGGAAGGACTCAGCACCAGGAGTCTGAGAACTTTAAACCTGTGGGACCCTCTGTGGCAAGAGCTGTGGGCAGATTCAGTGGTTGTGCTGGCTGTTGGTTTCCTGCACAGCTTTCCCTCATCTTACTTTGCACTGCTGTGTTGATGCAGCTTCTTAAGTGGGCTCTTGAACTCTATCAGAGCTGTTTCACTCACATCTGTCTGTCCAATTGCTGTTTTCATTGTGGGGATAGAGAGTGGGATCTCCTACGAAACCATCTTGCTTACATTATTCTCTATATACATTTTAGAATCAGTTTGTTACTTTGTACAAACTTCTTGCTGGCATTTGAATCAGGATTGTGTTGAAACTGAAGATCAATAGAATTGAAATTTTAATAATATTAAGTCCTTCAATATAGAATCATGGTATATGTCTCCATTTATTTATGACTTTTGTTTCTCTGAGAAATTAATATTTTACAGTTTCCATTTTACACATCTTACACATATTTTATTAATTCCCTACTTTGGAAGAAAAGTTATGACCAGCCTAGACAGCATATTAAAAAGCAGAGACATTACTTTGCCAACAAAGGTCTGTCTAGTCAAGGCTATGGTTTTTCCAGTAGTCATGTATGGATGTGAGAGTTGGACTATAAAGAAAGCTGAGCGCAGAAGAATTGATGCTTCTGAACTGTGGTGTTGGAGAAGACTCTTGAGAGTTCCTTGGACTGCAAGGAGATCCAACCAGTCCATCCAAAAGGAAATCAATCCTTGATATTCATTGGAAGGACTGATGCTGAAGCTGAAACTCCGGTACTTTGACCACCTGATTCGAAAAACTGACTCATTTGAAAAAGACCCTGATACTGGGAGGGATTGGGGGAGGAGGAGAAGGGGATGACAGAGGATGAGATGGTTGGATGGCATCACCAACTCAATGGACATGAGTTTGACTAAACTCCGGGAGCTGGCGATGGACAGGGAGGCCTGGTGTGCTGTGGTCCATGGGGTCACAGAAAGTTGGACACGACTGAGTGACTGAACTGAACCACAATATTTTATGTTTTTATATGTATTATGGATGATGTTGTTTTAGTCACTAAGTGGTGTCTAGCTCTTTGGGACCCTATGGACTGTAGCTTACCAGGCTCCTCTGCCCATGGAATTCTCCAGGAAGAATACTGGAGTGGGTTGCTGTTTTCTTCCAGGGGATCTCCCAGACCCAGGGATGGGACTGGTCTCTCCAGTATCTCTGCACTGGCAGGCAAATTCTTTACTGCAGAGCCACCTGGGAAACCATTATGGAAGATATTTTATTTTAATTTCCAATTGTTGATTTTTATATATTGGAATTAAGTATTGGAATATATTTTTTATAGAATCCAATACTTGATTTTTATAGATTGACTTGTATTTTTTCAAATATGTTCAGCTCACTTATATGCATAATGGTGTTTTTGTAGATTCTTTTGGATTTTCTCTGTATATTATAATTTACTCTGTATATTTAATGTTTTCTATGAATGAAGAGAGTTTGATTTCTTCCCTTCCAACTGTACTTCATTTTTAATTTTTCTTGCCTTATTGCACCTCCAAGAGCTTACAGTCCAATGTTGTGTAGAAATAGAAAGGATAGGTCTTTTTGCCTTATCCTTAATCTTAAGAGGAAAAATTCAGTCTTTGATCATTAAATGCAGTGTTAGCTGAAGTCGTCCTTGTTATTTTTGATGCTTTTTATTAGATTGAGGAAGTTTTCTTTTACTACTATTGTACTGAAAGGCTTAATGAATGTTGATTTTTTTCAATTTCTTTTCTACGTGTTTTGATATTTTACATACACTTTCACCTCCTCCTTTTCAGTGTGTATTTCTTTCTTACTCTTTTGCTTCACTGGTCAGAACTGCCAGTAAAATGTCCCAGAAAAATCATGAAAGTGGACACCTTTGCCTTCTTAATTTTAGGAGGAAAGCATTCAATCTTTCACCATTAATTTTTATGTCAGTTGTAGGGTGTGTGGGCTTCAGTAGTTGTGGCGCATGGGCTCATTAGTTGTGGCTTGTGGGCTCTGGAGTTTGGAATCAGTTGCTGTGGCACACGAGCTTAGTTGTCCACAGTATGTGGAATTTTTGCAGCCCAGTGATCACACCTGAATCTCCGTGCATTGGCAGGGAGACTCCCAACCCCTGGAATACCAGGGAAGTTTGATATTCTTAATTCTGAAGCTATTTTCTACTTCATTGATAGCAGACTCTCTTTTCTTACTGTATTACTTAGTTAATATAGTACAGTGTTTAGTAGAAATAGTGATTCAAGCATCATTACCCTGTTTCTTATTTTAAATGTAGTGCTTGTAACATTTTACCATCATATATGTTGTTTTTGTGTGTTTTATTTTTAAATGACTCATGCTTACAAAGACCTCTTTTATTCCCATTTTGTCCAGCTTTTTAAAAATAATCACAAATAGCTGTTTAGTATTATAAAACTTTTTTTTTCTTCACCAAGAAAGATGATCACTCATTTTCTCTTTTAGTCTCTACATGTTACTGAACTTGGCCTGGGTCTGCTTACTCATACAAGAAAGGTGAATTTTTTGGATTCTTACATATTTGAAGTTCCTAGGGATGAAATTGTAAACTTGCTTTAAAAATTTGAAGGCACTTCTGTGTTATCTTCTAGCTTGCAGTGATGCCATTCAAATTACTTCTATTTCAAATGAAATCAGTTTTGAACCATGAAGTGTAACTCCAGCGTCCCTATTCTTAACTATTACATCGCACTGGTTCTCTTACTTCCTCTTGGGGGATGTAGACCTGAATGCAGATGGTCTGTGAATGAAAGAGGTGGGGAAGTGAGATTAGAGAATTCAATGCTTCCACATAGAAGTTTCACACTAATGCCTCTTTTCAGCTGTGCAACTTTATTTACTGTTACCCACTGCACTGCCCAGTGCCTCTGAAGCCTAAAACTCTTTGGAACTACATAGGAAAAATGGGCTCTGTTTGGTTTATTACACATGTCTTTCTCTGCCTAGAGTCACCATGTCTTTCTGTGCTTTCTTTGCTCTGAGAATGTGCTATACTCCATCATCTGGGGATAAGTTTATATTGTTTAGAAAAGACCCTGATACTGGGAAAGTTGAAGGCAGGAGGAGAAGGGGATGACAGAGGACGAGATGGTTGGATGGTGTCATTGACTCAGTGGACATGAGTTTGAGCAAGCTCTGGGAGATGGTGAAGGACAGGGAGATGGTGTCACTGACTCAGTGGACATGAGTTTGAGCAAGCTCTGGGAGATGGTGAAGGACAGGGAAGCCTGAGTGACTGAACAACAATGACAGCTGCACTTCCCAGTGCCTCTGAAGCCCAGCGCTTTTTGGAATTGTGTGGGGAAAATGGGTTCTGTCTGATTTATAATCCATGTCTTTCTCTGCCTGGAGTCACCACGTCTTTCTGTGCTTTCTCTGCTCTGAGGATGTGTTATAGTCCATCATCTGGGGGTAAGTTTATATTGTTTTCTCTGTTATTGTGGGGTCATACTCCTAAATTCCACTACTGTCTTTCTTTCCTCATGGCATTCTGAGAAGGAGAGGAGAAAGAGAAATTTATTTTTGACATTTTATTTTCTACTCCAAAGCAGTCAGTTTAGAGGTAGAATATTTTCTAGGCCCGTGCTTATGCAGTGAGCACATTTCACACCACGCATCTGTGCACCATCTCACACTGTTGTGCAAAGTCTACCTAGACTTTGATCACCAGTCTGCATCCTGCATTGACTTACTCCCTTTGGCCTTTTTCAGGGTTTTTCTCCCCTGCCCCCCTTTAAAAATCTGTCTAATTATCTATGTATTTATTTTTAGCTCTTTGGGTTGTGGCGTGCGGGGTCTTTGCTGTGGCAGCTTGTGGGGTTTCATTGTGGCCCACAGGCTTTTCTCTAGTTGTGGCAAATAGGTTTTATTTGCCCCATGGTGTATATCATCAAGTTCGCAGACCAGGGATCAACCTGCGTCCCATTTGAAGGTGGATTATTAACCTGGACCAGCACAGAAGTCCCATCAGGGTTGCTCTTAGTTCTGACTTGCCTCAATAATCTTGGGCATTGCTTTAATTTTTTTCTCCTGGACAACTAGACCAAAGCCATGTAGGCATTACTGTGATTTTCTTATTATTCCTTCCACACCTCACCTGAAACTGTGTAGGATGGGCTCTCCCCACATGGATTTAGCGTGGATGATGCTCCTGAGCCTGGATCAGTCCTGTGTGTCTGCTCAGAGCTGGCTTTGTGGTGGAAGCAGTGATGATGTGAATCTGGGCTTGTCCTGCTGTCCTCAGCAGGGCCTCTTCACCTGGCTGTGCTGTGTTGACCGTGCTGGTTTCTGTGCCCACATACATGGGCCTGTGTGCAGCTCTTGAGGCTTTACAAGTGAGGCCTGTTTGTCTATCCAAAGTAGTGAGTTTGCAGTTATCTCAGTAATCTGGGAATGGACATGACAAATATATCCATGTGTTTTCTATGGTAGCCTTCAGAGTAGAAGTTGTGTTTCTGTCAACTCTTTCCTGTGCTGAACACCTCTCAGGATCTGCTGAACTGTGTGCCTTCCTTGGGTACCCTCTTGGGGCACATAGAACATCTGACCCTACTATGTGAACCCCTTCAGGTGCCTGGTTTTCAAGCCCTGAATGGGTATCCTGTATTCTGAGTCCATGAGCATAGCTAGCCTAAGGATGAGGGTAGATATGTCATAGCTTTAGAAGAGTAGTCAGTGTTATACAATATTTTGAAAAAGGAATTGAATAGAAATTAACAGGTTAAATGGTAACAATGAAGCAGCGCATGTATCCATGCAGCTTTTTATTGCATTATTGTTGTCTCATATTGCTCAGTTTTGGAATTTTCCCTTTTGGAGACTTATCTCAATCCTGTTGCCTCTGTCCTGGCACCCAGAGCTTGCTCCCATCTCTCTGAGTATCTGGCACCAGGGCTTGATCAGTGGGGCAATGTGTGCTTCTGCCTGGACTCCTCCATGGATTCCTATGGGCTGGGATCAGGGTGCGCCCTCAACACACTGTCAGGACAGTTTGGATCCCTCAGTGCCAGGTCCATAGAGAAATAAATGGTCGAGAGCACCTTCCTCCCCGACCCAGGTTCCTGTTCTCTGTGTAGGGTGGCGATGCCTCTGAAGCGTCAACTATGGTATCCCTCTGCCTTCCTCCTGCTGCCTTCACTGAGCATCCTCCTCTTGAATTCTTGTCCTTCCTGATCAGGCAGATGGACATAGGACACTAGAAGACTTTGTGTTCCCAATAAAGGAGACCCATACACAGGAACTTGGGGACAGGTAGGTAATTAGGGAGGTGATATCAGGTGCTTAAGAGAGGAACTAAGGACAGTGAACACCAAAGTGAGAAAGGCCAAGGAAGTGGGCAGGTGGGGCCCTAGGCCATTGGGTGCCTTGAGAGAGAGCGTGGAGCTCACCTCTGAGGAGACCTACCAGCAGTCAAGGAAGCTGGTGTCTGTAGTGTCTGAGGGTTGCCCTGTGGGCATGAATCCCCACACTTTCCACTGAGCCTGCTGGTGGTTCAGCAAGCTCCCAGGTGCTGGAGAAATCCACCAAGCAGGTAGGGGAGATGCAGATGTTTGAAGAGGGGAGTGTCTGCAGCAGGGGATTATCCCACAGCTGCAGGTGAACTCAGGTTGGCCTAGGTGGCAGCGAGGTGGGGCTTCTATGATCTCAGAGGGAGATTCATGTGAGAATCAGAGATCAAACGCCACAAGTTTTTGACATTTACCTTCCTACCTCTCTGAGGTTTCGATATCAGACAGAAAAGGATTTGAGAGAAATCAGATGCTGCCTTTTCTAATAACCCCAGATTAGATAAGGGTGCTGTAATTTGGAGGAAGGCAGGGAGAGGGGAGGGGGCAGTGGGCAATATGGAGGCGTCTCCCCAGCAGCCCCAGGGAGCTCTGTGCAGCTGAGCAAGAGCCAGAAGACAGACTCTGTCCCTCCCAGGAGGACCAACTCACCTTCACCCATTTCTGCTGCATCTTTGGACGGGTCCCTGTCACACCTGTATGCTCATTGCAGAGCAGAGTGAGTCTATATTGAAGACATTGTAAGAAGCATCTAACTCATCTGAGGGCAAATGTCCTTTCAGAAGGCCTGGAGCTTTTACATCAGTTGGGTGGAGGTGGGATGGAATATACATCCTGTGTCAGATAATGAGAAGGGTCCCTGCCCCAGAACCTGCTCACACCTGCTCACCTTAGCTCCCACAGAGGCAGGTCTCCATCTTAGAAGAGGCCCTAGCCAGACCTTGGTGGGGGTGGAGTGGTGGGCAGAGGCAAGGGACCGGTATCACTCTGGGCAAGAAGACCTCCCCCATGTGCCTCAGAGCCCCCACCACAGGGAGAAGCAGCAGCTCTGGATCACCTTGGGGATCTGTCCTAAGCCTCCTCACCGTGAGGACCTTAGAGATTCCCTGACTTAGACCCAGTCCTGTGGGATAAGCCTAGCAGACTCTTTTCTGGAGGGGAGCTGTTGGGTGGGAAGAAGCTCTTAGGAAGGTCAGGTGAAGAGGAATGAGACAGTGTGAGCATGGAGCCAGTTTCATGTGCAGGCAGCAGAGAAACAGGAAGAGTAAGAAGCCCCAGGCCCTTGGATGTCCACTCTGAGTTCGAGACCCAACTTAGTGTGTTTATGTGGAAGCAACTGAGTCCACAACTGGGGGGTTTGAATTTGGGATAAACAGGCCTAAGGAGTGACGGAGTTTAGCGTGTGGACTTTGACCTGTTGTTCTTCCTCTCATGTCAGGCGCTTAGGATAGGGGCCCCTTCTCACTCATTATTTTCCTTTGGTCTCACCTCAGCCTTGGAGACTGGAGGTAGTTAGATTTTGTAAATAGGAACCAGAAGCCCAAAGAAGGACTGTAATATGTGCACAGTCACAGGGTGAGTTAGCTGAGCTCGTCTCCCCAGCATGGACGAGTGGGGGAAGCTGTGTCTCTTCAGCAGATGCTTTACCTCCTCCGAGCCTCAGATTCTCCCTTGTAAGACGAGGATGATTACTCCTACCCCTCAGTGATGCTCATGACCTAAGTGATCAGACACTGTGACTGATATAATGATCACCAACCCTACCCTCATGTACTGAATTTGTGGAGAAGCCTCTGACAGCACTGAAATCCAGCTGCAGTGGGAAGGCACACTGGTGGTCTCCACTGTGGCCATGTCCCCCACCCCCACACAAACAACCAAAGCCCAATCTCCAGCGAGTAAGCACTCTCCTGTGAATTGCAAGGCTTTTTATTGCTGGAATCCTCTATAATCAGACACCTGGATGTGGCAGGCTGTTAACATTACTTAGCTATCAGGCGAGTGGCTTCCTTGGGTTCTTGGAAGGAACAGCTTCATCAGCAGAGAGAACTTGAGTATATTTTATTATGTAAGAGGAGGTGCAGAAATCTCGTGAGGCCTCAGGGTTGGATGAGATGTGAAGCTGCACTGAACACAGGGGAGGGGCCTGCAGGCTTGTTTGGAGGGAGGCTTCTGGATGTGAGCAGGTAAAGGTGGATATGTCCCAGGGAGTTTCCCTTCAATGGAACAGAGATTGTGGGGTTTCCCTGGAGGGCTGAGGGCAGTCTTCTGGGATAGAATGGTGGACACTGCTGAGGACCACCTGCCAGAGCTCTGGAGTGACTCCTGGGATGATCCCTGTCTGCTTCCTCCCTCTGGCCCTTGGACGCTTAGAACTGAAACAGCAGCTTGTTCCCACCACCTCTAGGGCAGCAGAGAGAGGACTGATCCTGACCCCTGACTCTGAGCATCTCAGGCCTGGGGAGGGCAGGAGGGCAGTTTGGAAGCAGTCGCCTCTTGGGGGATGTGTGGCAGGAATGGCCATTTGACGTCCAGGGAACAAGGAGAAATGTGGGGTTTAGTAGGGTTAAGGGACTAAGGGAAAGAACTGATGTTTGGAGAAGGGAAGGACTCAATGCTAATGGATTGCAGCAGAGTCAGGTTTCTGTGCTGGAGAGGCGGGAGTCAGGGAGGCCAGAGCTGAGGCCCTAACTCCAAAGGCAGGTGGCGCCACAGAGTCAGGAGGGCCTGGAGGGTCCCAGGCCTGTGACCAGGCAGAGCTGAGCAGTCAGGGCCAGCTCAAGAACTCCAGGGCTATGTGTATGTCTTCTTTGGAGAAATGTCTGTTTAGGTCTTTTTCCCACTTTTTTATTGGGTTGTTTGTTTTTCTGGCATTGAGTTGTATGAGCTGCTTATATATTTTGGAAATTAATCCTTTGTCACTTGTTTCATTTGCTATTATATTCTCCAATTCTGAGGGTTGTCTTTTCACCTGGCTTATCATTTCCTTTTCAAAGCAAAAGCTTTAAAGTTTAACCAGGGAAAAAGACCTAAACAGACATTTCTCCAAAGAAGATATACACATGGCTAACAAACACAAGAAAAGATGCTCAACATTGCTCATTATTAGAGAAATGCAAATCAAAGCTACAATGAGATATCACCTCACACCTGTCGGAATGGCCATCATCAAAAAGTCTACAAACAATAAATGCTGGAAAGGATGTGGAGAAAAGGGAATGCTCTTGCACTGTTGGGAATATAAATTGATACAGCCACAATGGAAGACAGTATGGAGATTCTTTAAAAAACTAGGAATAAAAGCACCATATGACCCAGCAATCCCACTCCCAGGCATATGCCCTGAGGAAACCAAAATTGAAAAAGACACATGTATCCCATTGTTCACTGCAGCTCTATTTACAAGAGCTAGAACATGGAAGCAACCTAGATGTCCATTGACAGATGAATGGATAAAGAAGTTGTGGTACATATACATGATGGAATATTACTCAGCCATAAAAAGGAATGTATTTGAGTCAGTTCTAATGAGGTGGATGAACCTAGAACCTATTATACAGACTGAAGTAAGTCAGAAAGAGATAGATAAATATCTAACATATATATATGGAATCTAAAAAAATGGTACTGAAGAATTTATTTACAGAGCAGCAGTGGAGAAACAGACATAGAAAATAGACTTATAGACATGGGGAGAGGGGAGAATAGGGTGAGATGTATGGAAAGAGTAACACGGAAACTTACATTACCATATGTAAAATAGATGGCCAACGGGAATTTGCTGTGTGGCTCAGGAAACTCAAACAGGGGCTCTGTATCAACCTAGAGGGGTGGGATGGGGAGGGAGATGGGAAGGAGGTTCAAAAACTGGGTGGGGGAGGGATATATGTGTGCCTATGGCTGATTCATGTTGAGGTTTGACAGAAAACAACACAATTCTGTAAAGCAATTATCCTTCAATAAAAAATAAATTAACAAAAAAAAAAAAAAAAAAAAAAAGAACTCCAGGGCTGGACTGAGTTTTCCTGCAGGATCCTTTCCCACACTGTGGGTGTCGGCCACATCCTCTCTACCTCCTCATTCATGAGTATCTTTTTGCTCCCAGGTTCCCGGGGAAGGGCCAGGGTGGAGAGGAAATAATTCCCCCCACTTCCCAATGCCCTGAGCAGACCCCTGACACCCTTGCCCACATACAGGCCCCACAGGCACATCCACACACAGCCTGACCCACCAGCGCACTGAGAGCATCCTGCTTATCCTGTGGTGTCAACTTTTCATCAGTACAGCTCTTTAGTGTATTGGCAGTTTCCACTACCTCAGAGTTTTGGTTATACTTTTCAACTTGTTCAACATAGGCCTCATGGCTTCCCGATATGTACAGGTCAACAGTGTCCCTCAAGGCTGGGCAGAGGTCATCACACTCTGAAACAGAAAGATATGGGGACACTCCCTGTAAGGCACTCATCAGAACACCCTATCCCCTTCCCACTCCCGACATGCTCAATCCTGCCCTGGGAAGGTGTCAGAACCCTTGGGGAGCCCAGGTCGCAGCCATTCACTTCCGCCCGCGATGAGGAGCAAGGCAGCGCAGAGCAGCAGGAGAGCTCCAGCCCGCATCATGGTGCCCGTGGCAGGTGCTCCCTACGCTCCTGGAGCCCTTTTATGCCTGTGCTTGTCCTCACCCCAGGGGTCCTGTGTTGCATGCTTCCTTTTTTCAGGAGATTCTGCCAGGCCACAGCCTGAAGTTGCCCGGGGCTGCATAGGAGGAGCTGTGTGTGTTGGCAAGATGCTAGTCCTTGAGTCCACAGAGGGCACTGGCTCAGCCTCCTGCCCCCTGGAGGGCTCTGTGGGAGGGGCAGCTGACTCAGGAATATTAACAACCGAAAATCCCCTGGTTGACCAAAAAGGGCAAAAATGCTCCCCAACCAGGCCTCCCGAGTAATGGCCAATGACAGCTTCCTAGAACAACGCATGACCTTGAAGACAGGCTGGTGTGGACTTTATGGGTTTTCAGGAAGCTCCATGCTTAGGAATGGTCTCACAGGGAGAAAGTGCCAGGCAGGCAAGAGCTCAAGCCTTGAGCCCCCGGTGAGGCTCTCTGGTGGCTCTTGCCCTGCCCTGCTGTTACCACTGTGTCCTTGATCTTGTCAGTAGCTTATGTTAGGCCACTTACCGGAATCCATTTCTGGAGCCCTGAAGTCTCTTATATGCGCTGGCCCAGAAGTTTCTAGTTTTCCACTCTCTGACATACATCACAGCAGGATCCTCTATGACCCACCTCCCAGAATATTGGAAATAAAAGCAAAAATAAACAAATGGGACCTAATTAAACTTAAAAGCTTCTGCACAACAAAGGAAACTATTACCAAGGTGAAAAGGCAGCCTTCAGAATGGGAGAAAATAATAGCAAATGAAGCAACTGACAAACAACTAATCTCGAGAATATACAAGCAACTCCTACAGCTCAACTCCAGAAAAATAAATGACCCAATCAAAAAATGGGCCAAAGAACTAAATAGACATTTCTCGAAAGAAGACATACAGATGGCTAACAAACACATGAAAAGATGCTCAACATCACTCATTATCAGAGAAATGCAAATCAAAACCACAATGAGGTACCATTTCACGTCAGTCAGAATGGCTGCGATCCAAAAGTCTACAAGCAATAAATGCTGGAGAGGGTGTGGAGAAAAGGGAACCCTCTTACACTGTTGGTGGGAATGCAAACTAGTACAGCCACTATGGAGAACAGTGTGGAGATTCCTTAAAAAACTGGAAATAGAACTGCCTTATGATCCAGCAATCCCACTGCTGGGCATACACACCAACGAAACCAGAAAGGAAAGAGATATGTGTACCCCAGTGTTCATCGCAGCACTGTTTATAATATCCAGGACATGGAAGCAACCTAGATGTCCATCAGCAGATGAATGGATAAGCAAGCTGTGGTACATATACACAATGGAGTATTACTCAGCCATTAAAAGAATACATTTGAATCAGTTCTAATGAGGTGGATGAAACTGGAGCCTATTATACAGAGTGAAGTAAGCCAGAAAGAAAAACACCAGTACAGTATACTAATGCATATATATGGAATTTAGAAAGATGGTAACAATAACCCTATGTATGAGACAGCAAAAGAGACACTGATGTATAGAACAGTCTTATGGACTCTGTTGGAGAGGGAGAGGGTGGGAAGATTTGAGAGAATGGCATTGAAACATGTATAATATCATGTATGAAACGAGTTGCCAGTCCAGGTTCAATGCACGATACTGGATGCTTGGGGCTGGTGCACTGGGACGACCCAGAGGGATGGTATGGGGAGGGAGGAGGGAGGAGGGTTCAGGATGGGGAACACATGTATACCTGTGGCAGATTCATTTCTATATTTGGCAAAACTAATACAATATTGTAAAGTTTAAAAATAAAAATAAAAAAAAAGTTTCTAGTTTTCTCTTGACCTATGCCTGCGACCTGGTAACTTTGATAGGACCTCATTCTACACAGAAATATTTTCTGCAGCTTCTTCTTCTTCTTCTTCTTCTTTTTTTCTTTCACTTTTCCTTTTCTATAGAGTCTAGCCCATTAACAATTTTATGGTAGTTTCTGGTGGACAACAAAGGGCCTCAGCTATATATACACATGTATCCATTCTTTCACAAACTCCCCTCTCATCTAGGCGCTTACAAAACATTTAGCAGATTTCCCTGTGCTGTACAGTTGTTCCTTGTTGGTTGTCCATTGTAAATACAGCAGTGTGGACCTGTTCATCCTGAACTTTCTATCTCTTCTCCCCATCCTTGCCCTGGTCAACCATAGGTCATTCTCTAAATCTGTGACTCAGTTCCTGTTTTCTAAATTAGTTCATTTATATTGTGTCTTTTTAGATTCCACATATAAAAAGATGTCATAGGATGTTTCTGCTTCACTGTCTGACTTACTTCACTTACTTATGGCAGTCTCTAGGTCAATCAATTTTAGAAGCCTCTTTGTACTCTTGAGTGTGCTGTTCCCACTATCTCCTCTCCAGAGCTCCCACATGAGGAAAAGTGAGGCCCCTTCTAGGCCCAATCTCTGGGCCAGTTGCACAACCAGCCCTGCACTGTTGCTGCCTCTGTGAACTTATCCCTGCCTTTCTCTCCTCCCTCAGTGCTTCCTGTCTGCTTCTTGACCTAAGTGTGCTCCTGCAGCAGGGACTCTGAACATGGAGCCCTCCTGGCCTGGAAGGCTCTTCCTCTAGTGGCTGCAAGATTCATTTCCTCATCTTCAGGTGTCTTCAAGTATCATAGGGCACAAATTTCCCCACACTATTGAGCCCGCCTATCAAAGTGTCCTGCATCCATCTTCCCCTGACAGCCCTCTGTCTTCTTCCCCTGCTTCATCTTCACCCACAGTGCCTTTTCCCCTGGAGTCACTGTCTTTCACTCCCTCTTAGGTGATGAAGAGCTGCAGGAGAGCGAGAGCTGTGCTGTGTGCTGCAGTATCCCCAGGACTAGGAGAGGGCCCAGCATTCGGTGGATGTTGCACAGTGTTTGTTAGAATAATGGCAGGAATATTCCATTTCTCTGGAGTCAATAAACAATAATAGTTTTAGTTCTATTTACTATAGATGTGCTTATGAACATTGCCTGGGATTAAATAAATAAGGTAAAGGTTTAAAATACTTGGTAAATCAGAATCAGGTATTTTCTTGCTTGAGGCACCTGGCTGACATTTCTCTGAGCCACCTGTGGTGGAATCTGGTTTGCTGAAAACCTGATCTGAAGTTGGGTTGCAAGGTGTGTGACCGCAGTCAGAACCCTATGGCATATAGGATTCACATCCGGTAACTGCTCTTGGCAAAGAGGCACTAAGTACTGAGCTGCAGTGACAGTTGGCCTAGTGGAGCCCGTCCTTGCCATGGCTCCTTTGCCTGGGCGCCACCCCTCTGAAGGTTACCCCGCAAGGGGCTCAGGGGGCTGCAGATGTGTCTCAGAGTTTCCTGGGCAAGAAGGTGAATACCCCAAGGCCCAGGCTGCACATGCTGGCTCTTTGTCTTTGGCGATAGGACTTCCATGTGGTAGAACCCCTGCCCATGCATCCCATGCCTCCTGTCCTTCTGAAGACACTGCCCCCAATGCCCTCTGCAGCTCTGTGAGGAGAGGAGTCAGGGCCTGGGGTGCTGAGTAACAGAGGTGGCTGCAATGGATCAAGCCCAGTGCCCTTCTGAAGGTGCTACAGGTTCCTCTGAGACATCTCTGGATCATGGGGACTTTTGGTGACATCATGGTGAAGAGCTGGGCAAGGTCAATGGAGGAATGCAGCACATGTAGTTCTTTTCTAATGCATGTTGTTTTTAAAATAAAATTTTAACTTGGCATTATTGTAGATTTATAGAAAAGTTGCAAATATTTCTCACAGTGAGAAACAACATTGGAGCATTACTACTAACTAAACCTCACACGCTATTTGTATTTTACCAGGTTGTCCATTAATGTCTCTTTGGGTCCCAGCATCCAGTCCATAATCTACACATGCTGCATTCATTGTCATGTGTCTCCAGTGTCTTCTGCTCTGTGGATTACTCATTCTCTCCTGGTCTGTCGTGGCCTTCACAGTCTTGAGGAGGATTGATCAGGGATGCTTAAGGACTGCCAAAAGCTTAGTTTGGCTGCTGTACTCATAATGTCGAGTGTGGTTCAGATTTTGGGTTTTGAGGAAGACACCACACAGGTGAATTGCCCTTCCTGTTTCCTCACTCGGGGTACACATGACAGCTGTGTGTCTTACCACTGGGGATATCAGCCTTGAGTAGTTGATTATGTTGCGTTTGCCAGGTTTCTGCACTGTTTTCCCCTTCCCTACCTCTTCTCTTTGAAAATAAGCTACTCTGTCTAGCCCACACTTGGGCGGGGAAGGGCTGTCAGTTAACCCTCCTGGAGCGGATGATTTCTGTCTGTTATTTGGGATGTTTCTGTAAGGAATGGTTGTCTCCTCTCCCACATCACTTCAGGTTAGTTTAGGGGTGCTGGGTTCTAGTCTTGCTGTGTTGGCTCTACGTTTTGGCACAAGGACCTTCTGTTTACTGAGCATGTTCTCTCTAGTTGGTGTGTGAGGGTTTTAGTTGTCCCAGGGCATGTGGATTCTTAGTTCCCTGACCAGGGCTTGAACCAGTGTCCACTGCATTGAATGGTGGGTTCTTAACCACTGGACCACCAGGAGAGTCTCTGTTTATTTGATCATTCATATGTCAGTATGGACTCAGAGGTATTAATTTATGCTTTGGGTTATCATCTAATACTCTGTTATTTATTTTGTTTCTCAAACTGTTTCCAGTTTGGCTGTTGGGAGCTTTCTCAGACTTCCTTCAAGAGTTTTTAAGGACCATCTCATCTCATTTGAGCCAACAAACTGCTTTCCTAGCCTGAAAGGTTGAGTTTGACTTTTGAGAGAGGTTTCACACACAGAGTGCCACCTCTGGTGGACTCAGCTCTCTAGGCCTTAGAACTCCCGTCCCCAGTGTCCTTTAGGGCTGTAGACCTCAGAGTCTGTGCCCCAGGAGCAGAGCCCCAAACCCCACAGCTTCTCCCTGATGTTCCTGGATAGACTGCGCAGTGCAAGCACATCCCGAGACCAGGCTCACTGTGGAGGAGGAAGGAAAGCCAGGAGAAGGGGCAAGGCTGCTCAGGAGCTTGTTCCCTTAAGGGCCTGAGGAAAGCTGGTGGTGTGATCCGAAACTACAGAACTACCAGTGCCTGATAAAACCCACATGGCCTCAAGTCCTGCGAGTTCCCAGGTTGGAATGATTTGGAGCCCAAGGCTGCTGTCCACCAGTCCTCAGCCGTTTAGATATTTGGGGGCTTCAGTAAGGCCCAGCTCCACACTCTTATCTCCAGAACTTAAACTTGGGGGGAAAAGGAAGGATTCTCAATGACCTTTTTTCTTCCTGAGAGTAGTGTAGATCTGTCCTTGGCCCTCCTGTGATTCTATCTGCTCAGTTTGGGAGAGTGCTGACCTCAGAGCCAGGATAGGTTGGGGGAAGGTTGCTAGGAAAACAAGTGATGGTTGGGGCTGGGACAACAGAGCACTTGGTTCCAAATGGAATCACTTGGAAATGTCAACTCCACTTGATCTTTGGCAAAGGTACTTCCACATTTTCTCCAGGAGCTCTGCTCTCATAGCAGGAAATGCTTCCCACTGTAAACACCCCGAGGCCCCAGGGAGCCACCTGTGTCAGGTGCCTGGCCACAGGCCTGTGGTCCTCCTGGGAGGGATGTGGGCTGGGCTTGGGGAGCTAGTGGTGTATAAAACAATAGATACCCTGTCCTGAGCAGCGCACTCCAGCCACCGCCATGATGAAGGGAGCACTGCTTGTGCTGGCCTTGATGGTGACCAGAGAGCTGATCTTCCAGACGAGTGAGGGTAGGAAGGAGGGACCGAGGGGCTCTTCTAATCCTTGCCCCATGCCGTCTCACTGCATCTTCCCCAGTCCTGTCCGAGCTGCTTCTAGGGTCAGATTCAGAGGGCAGCTGTTTGATCAGTGCCCAGGAGTCCTGCATAGACTGCCTTAGGCTTTCATTCTTTGTAGAGGGGATGGTGTGGAGCAGGGTCATTAGCTGTGCACACCCTTGGGGATAGTTCCTTCCGGTTAATGTTGCTTAATGGAAAAAGAGAAGCAGGCTGATGATCTTGAGGGCAGTGGTCAAGGGTAGAGGGGTCTCCAGGCCCAGCCCCTCTTGCTGCTCCCTATGCTGGGAGTGCCTCATAGAGAAGGTTTTCTGTCTGGGATGTAAGCAGTCCAGGGAGAGGGCAGGTCTCTGGGGGAAGTGAGTTTGGAAGTTTTGGATGTATGAGTTCCTATCAAGTGGTGGGAAAACAGGAACCTTCTGACATGGTGATCCTGTTGATGAAGTGTTTTCTGTTGTGCCTTCAGCGGAAGCCTGCCCTGTTTTTTATGGAGTGTTTAGCACACTGATCCTTGGAAGCAAAACGTTGTTGAATACAACACTTGATTTTGTTGCTGCTACCGATGAGGAAAAAGCAGCTCTAGGAAAAATCCAGGATTGCTACAATGAGGCAGGAATTGATGACAAGGTTTTGGATCTGCTACTCATGGTAATTTACCCGTCCTTAACCCCCACCCTGAGAATTCACATGCGGCATAGTGTAATGTGCCACACGGTAATAGATCATGCTGTCATGGGATATGTGACAGAGAAGACCTATGAACAAAGAAGCACAATAAAACCTTTGCTCCAGTGTGCATCACCTATAATATGCAAGCACAATCCACCTGCACATCCAGCATCCCGTTACCAAACCTGTTCATATCATGCCAATTAACTCACACGGAGTAGGGGACTGATATCAATGTAATATGCTAAGTGTGTTGACTTGTGTGATTTTTTTTTTTCTAGTGTGAGAGATGCTAGCATTGGAGGACTAGAATTTTAATCTTTGGCAGGAAACCAACCATTTAATATACACATGTGTAGGAGTCATGCCAGCTCTATATAAGGAATATTGAAAAGGAGCCCCTGCCTTAAGAGTCTCTTTCCAGGATGAGATTCTCTGGGTTTGTAAGGTTTATGACTTATCGCCAATTCACTTCATCTTGTGCCCACTCTATTGGCCATTGCTCTGGCTCAGACCCCTATTTCCACTGACATGGTCTCTGTGTCTACAAGCCGGATTTTCCACTGTGGTGTTTTGGTGCCTGAGACTCCTGAGGAGGCTTCTAGGTGCCTGTGGCTGCTCACTTGGGCTAGCAATGTATCTCTTAATGGCCTAGCTCTTCTTTCTTGTTCTTGTCATACAGTATTGGAGATTGTGAATAGTCTCTCAGCTTATTTTTCTCAAATTGTTAATTGTTCAAAATGAGAGGTTTTCAAGAACCAAAGTTTCATGCACTAATAGGAGGTCACAGGGCACATGGGGTTGTTTACAATACCTGCATGTATATTTCATCCACCCAGCACATCTGACAGAAGAGGATCAGGTGCAGAATATGTGACCCAAACCTAGATACCAGCACTTTGCTCCTCCATTAGGACCAACCCTGGCTGTGCCCTGCTAACCCTTGTCATCTCCTCCTCTCCCTGGTGTGGCTGGTGACTCTGTCTCCATCCTGACACCTGTGCCTGGGCTCTTAGGGAGCCATCTTCCCCCTGGTGCCTGATGGCAGCCCCCCTCCAATGGTGGGTCTGTGGGCAGAGGTTCTTACTGGGGATGGGGCTGAATCCCTGAGGGTGAGGGGTGACATGATCCTGGGGAGACAGGATAGCCTGGCTGTGGGCTCAGATCCTGTCCCTCTCCTCCTACTCCCTTCCAGGCTTCCATCAACTTGAGTACAGGTTGCATCAAACATGCAGTGTCCTGGGTGGTGAATTCCATTTTCTGAGCCATACTCAGTGTGCTCTCTTTGTTGACATAGTCTTTGCCAGTGATGCCTCATCTGCACTTGATCTTCCTGCCCTTTTTTCTTCTCAACTGAAGTTGGAATCTAGACACCTGTCCCCGCTGATGTGGTCTTTATCAGATTGACTCTAATAAAATAACTGCAGCTTTGCTCAGTGTGACCAGTGTCTGTGTGCTGAGGGGAGGATGTGAGGCAGGAGGTCTTGGATGATGGTGGGGAGAAGTGGCCCATGTTGTCATTGAGAGCATGGGGACTGTGGTCAAATAGCAAAAGAGTAAACCTAGGCCCTGTCACTGGCAAGCTGTAGGAGCATGGGCAAGTTTGTTGTAAATTTCTCAAGTCATTTTGTTATCTGCTAAACAGGGATTATGTGTGAAGATTAAGCAAAATAGCAGATATGTAACCCCGACTTCATTATCTTGAAAGGATGAAATTGTTTTTTGTGGCCACAGATAGCTTATCTCCCAGTCTGTCCTTTAGCACAGTGGCAGAGCCTCCAGTCCTTTAAATGTCCCTCTGGTTATTGACAGGAGACTCAGGAGATGACCTGAGCAGGCTTATCAGAGGTCCCCTCTTTGTCCCAGCGGCATTCACCATTTTCTGCTTCTTAGGTGGGTGGCTTGAGGAGCCAGACCTTTTCTTAGGGACACTAAGTACCTCTGCTGTCTTTGGGTTCTTCCACAGGGACCAGTACCCCCATTAAGTCTTAGACCAGAAGGAAGGGAGTGGATAGAAAAAGCTACCCCAGTGGGAATGTTGTTTCTATGGAAACACCTCATGCTGTGAAGTGTAAATTGCAGAATTGCCACACGGGCACGTGTCCTGACCCTCCAGCCTACTTCTGAAATTATGAAATGTGTATTTCACATTACCATAGAAGACTTGGAAGGATAGGACTAGGTTTTATCCCTGTTTCCCAGGGTCTAGGGTATTGTCAGACTACTGTCAGAATGGCCCACAAAAAGAGTGGCAAAACTGGTAAAATGTCTCAACCTTCTGGCCAGGCAGGCATAAAGTCACATCAGTTCAGTTCAGTTCAGTTCAGTTCAGTCGCTCGGTCATGACCGACTCTTTGTGACCCCATGAACCGCAGCACATCAGGTCTCCCAGTCCATCACCAACTCCCGGAGTCCACCCAAACCCATATTCATTGAGTTGGTGATGCCATCCAACCATCTCATCCTCTGTCGTCCCCTTCTCCTCCTGCCCTCAATCTTTCCCAGCGTCAGGGTCTTTTCAAATAAGTCAGTTCTTCACATCAGGTGGCCAGAGTATTGGAGTTTCAGCTTCAACATCAGTCTTTCCAATGAACACCCAGGACTGATCTCCTTTAAGATGGACTGGTTGGATCTCCTTGCAGTCCAAGGGATTCTCAAGAGTCTTCTCCAACACCACAGTTCAAGAGCATCAATTCTTCTGCACTCAGCTTTCTTTATAGTCCAACTCTCACATCCATCCATGACCACTGGAAAAACCATAGCCTTGACTAGATGGACCTTTGTTGGCAAAGTCTGCTTTTGAATATGCTATCTAGATTGGTCATAACTTTCCTTCCGAGGAGTAAGTGTCTTTTAGTTTCATGGCTGCAATCACCATCTGCAGTGATTTTGGAGCCCCCCCAAAATAAAGTCAGCCACTGTTTCCACTGTTTCCCCCACGTACTTGCTATGAAGTGTTGGGACCAGATGCCATGATCTTAGTTTTCTAAATGTTGAGCTTTAAGCTAACTTTTTCACTCTCCTCTTTCAATTTCATCAAGAGGTGCTTTAGTTCTTCTTCACTTTCTGCCATAAGCGTGATGTCATCTGCATATCTGAGGTTACTGGTATTTCTCCCGACAATCTTGATTCCAGCTTGTGCTTCTACCAGCCCAGAGTTTTTCATGATGTACTCTGCAGATAAGTTAAATAAGCAGGGTGACAATATACAGCCTTGATGTACTCCTTTTCCTATTTGGAGCCAGTCTGTTGTTCCATGTCCAGTTCTAACTGTTGCTTGCTGACCTGTATACAGGTTTCTCAAGAGGCAGGTCAGGTGGTCTGGTATTCCCATCTCTTTCAGAATTTTCCACAGTTTGTTGTGATCCACACAGTCAAACGCTTTGTCATAGTCAATAAAGCAGAAATAGATGTTTTTCTGGAACTCTCTTGTTTTTTCGATGATCCAGTGGATGTTGGCAATTTGATCTCTGCTTCCTCTGCCTTTTCTAAATCCAGCTTGAACATCTGGAAGTTCACGGTTCATGTAATGCTGAAGCCTGGCTTGGAGAATTTTGAGCATTACTTTACTAGCATGTGAGATGAGTGCAACTGTGCGATAGTTTGAGCATTCTTTGGCATTGCCTTTCTTTGGGATTGGAATGAAAACTGACCTTTTCCAGTCCTGCGGCCACTGCTGAGTTTTCCAAATTTGCTGGCATATTGAGTGCAGCACTTTTACAACATCATCTTTCAGGATTTGAAATAGCTCAAATGGAATTCCATCACCTCCACTAGCTTTGTTCATAGTGATGCTTTCTGAGGCCCACTTGACTTCACATTCCAAGATGTCTGGCTCTAGGTGAGTGATCACACCATCATAATTATCTTGGTCACGAAGCTCTTTTTTGTACAGTTCTTCTGTGTATTCTTGCCACCTCTTCTTAATATCTTCTGCTTCTGTTAGGTCCTTACCATTTCTGTCATTTATTGAGCCCATCTTTGCATGAAATGGTCCCTTGGTATCTCTAATTTTTTTGAAGATATCTCTAGTCTTTCCCGTTCTATTGTTTTCTTCTATTTCTTTGCACTGATTGCTGAGGAAGTCTTTCATATCTCTCCTTGCTATTCTTTGGAACTCTGCATTCAAATGGGTATATCTTTCCTTTTCTCCTTTGCTTTTCACTTCCCTTCTTTACACAGCTATTTGTAAGACCTCCTCAGACAGCCAATTTGCCTTTTTGCATTTCTTTTTCTTATGGATGATCTTGATTCCTGTCTCCTGTACAATGTCATGAACCTCCATCCATAGTTAGTTCATCAGACACTCTGTCTATCAGATCTAGTCACTTAAATCTATTTGTCACTTCTACTGTATAGTCATAAGGGATTTGATTTAGGTCATACCTGAATGGTCTATTGGTTTTCCCCACTTTCTTCAATTTAAGTCTGAATTTGGCAATAAGAAGGCCGGGTCATGGTGGAGAGGTCTGACAGAATGTGGTCCACTGGGGAAGGGAATGGCAAACCACTTCAGTTTTCTTGCCTTGAGAATTCCATGAACAGTATGAAAGGGAAAAAAGATAGGACACTGAACGATGAACTCCCCAGGTCGGTAGGTGCCCAGTATGCTACTGGAGATCAGTGGAGAAATAACTCCAGAAAGAATGAAGGGATGGAGCCAAAGCAAAAACAACACCCAGTTGTGGATGGTACTGGTGATAGAAGCAAGGTTCGATGCTGTAAAGAGCAATATTGCATGGGAACCTGGAATGTTAGGTCCATGAATCAAGGCAAATTGGAAGTGGTCAAACAGGAGATGGCAAGAGTGAGCATCAACATTCTAGGAATCAGCAAACTAAGATGGACTGGAATGGGTGAATTTAATTCATATGACCATTATATCTACTACTGTGGGCAAGAATCCCTCAGAAGAAATGGAGTAGCCATCATGGTCAACAAAAGAGTCTGAAATGCAGTACTTGGATGCAATCTCAAAAACGACAGAATGATCTCTGTTCGTTTCCAAGGCAAACCATTCAACATCACGGTAATCCAAGTCTATGACCCTACCAATAACACTGAAGAAACTGAAGTTGAACAGTTCTATGAAGACCTGCAAGACTTTCTAGAACTAACACCCCCAAAAGATGTCCTTTTCATTATAGGGCACTGGAATGCAAAAGTAGGAAGTCAAGAAACACCCGGAGTAACAGGAAAATTTGGCCTTGGAGTACAGAATGAAGCAGGGCTAAGGCTAATAGAGTTTGGCCAAGAGAATGCACTGGTCATAGCAAACACCCTCTTCCAATGACACAAGAGAAGACTACACATGGACATCACCAGATGGGCAACACTGAAATCAGATTGGTTATATTCTTTGCAGCCAAAGATGGAGAAGCTCTATACAGTCAGCAAAAACAAGATCAGAAGCTGACTGTGGCTCAGATCTTGAACTCCTTATTGCCAAATTCTGACTAAAGGTCACATACTGGGAGCTAAACTTGGGACTTGGGGCTAAGTGGTAAGAGCATTGAGTCCTGGCTTTTCTTTAACCTGCTACCTGAATTTAGGCCTTTAAATTCACTGATTCACTCTTTCTACACCTTGATTGTATGTGTGCCAAGTTATGTATGCTCTGCTAGAGTTAGTATTAACTGTTCAGGTCATACTAAAGAGGTCTAAAATTTTGTTGAAAAGTGCACAGTAAAAATTGAACAGATTAATGGTAAATCGTATTCTTGTATGAGATAAACTGACCTGTAGAAATGTCAAATATTCCCAGATCTGTCTCAATTAACCTTTGTTCTAATGAAGATTATCTTAATGTTTACCCTGAAAACTAAATTCTTGAGCTCAACCAAAAAAAAAAAAAATTGAGATAAATAGGAACTATATGGAGAATTGTTCTCTCCAGGTACTACAACAGAAGTATTAGTCTCCATCAGTAGTCTAGTTTTAGTAGAGGAATTAACACATGATCATTGTAAGAGAAAAACAGGTTTTTGACTTTTGATGAAGAAATGGATTTTTAAAAAAATGATGTTGCCAATGACAGCCCAGTTTTTATTTTTCTCCTGCTTTACTGGAAAATCCTCAGGTCCTCAAGCTTGTATCCTATAGCAAGGATCATTCTCTTTGCATCTCTTCTCTTTCTTATATATACTCACTTTCTCAGTGATAACATGTAGCTTCATCTTCACTTTATAAGTTTCAAATTTAAATCTTCAAGCCCATTACTAAAACATTACAAAGCACAGAATTGACCCCTACAAAACATTTGTTAAATTAATGAATACTTTTTTTAAAAAAGCTCTAAAGATTTCTTGAGGGACAAATACCCACAAAATTTAAATAAATCAATAGGCTCTTCAAGCAAAATTTTCAATGGAATAAAAATATCATTTCCCCTTAAAATTAGCAGTTAGTTTAATGCAATCTCAATGAAAGTTTTCTTGAAGAGATCTCTAGTCTTTCCCATTCTATTGTTTTCCTCTATTTCTTTGCATTGATTGCTGAGGAAGTCTTTCATATCTCTCCTTGCTATTCTTTGGAACTCTGCATTCAAATGGGTATACTTTCCTTTTTGCTTCCCTTCTTTTCAAAGCTATTTGTAAGGCCTCCTCAGACAATCATTTTGCTTTTTTGCATTTCTTTTTCTTGTGGATGGTCTTGATTCCTGTCTCCTGTACAATGTCATGAACCTCTGTCCATAGTTCATCAGGCACTCTGACTATGCCAAAGCCTTTGACTGTGTGGATCACAATAAACGGTGGAAAATTCTGAAAGAGATGGCAATACCAGACCACCTGATCTGCCTCTTGAGAAACCTGTATGCAGGTCAGGAAGCAACTGTTAGAACTGGACATGGAACAACATACTGATTCCAAATAGGAAAAGGAGTATGTCAAGGCTGTATATTGTCTTATTTAACTGTATATTGCTTATTTAACTCATATGCAGAGTACATCATGAGAAACGCTGGGCTGGAGGAAGCACAAGCTGGAATCAAGATTGCCGGGAGAAATATCAATAACCTCAGATATGCAGATGACACCACCCTTATGGCAGAAAGTGAAGAAGAACTAAAGCACCTCTCGATGAAAGTGAAAGAGGAGAGTGAAAAAGTTGGTTAAAGCTCAACATTCAGAGAACTAGATCATGGCATCCAGTCCCATCACTTCATGGCAAGTAGGTGGGGAAACAGTGGAAACAGTGGCTGACTTTATTTTTCTGACTTTATTTCTGCTCCAAAATCACTGCAGGTGCTGATTGCAGCCATGAAATTAAAAGACACTTACTCCTTGGAAGGAAAGCTATGACCAACCTAGACAGCATGTTAAAAAGCAGAGACATTACTTTGCCAACAAAGGTCTGTCTAGTCAAGGCTATGGTTTTTCCAGTGGTCATGTATGGATGTGAGAGTTGGACTATAAAGAAAGCTGAGCACAGAAGAATTGATTCTTTTGAACTGTGGTGTTGGAGAAGACTCTTGAGAGTCCCTTAGACTGAAAGGAGATCCAACCAGTCCATCCTAAAGGAGATCAGTCCTGGGTGTTCATTGGAAGGACTGATGCTGAAGCTGAAACTCCAATACTTTGGCCACCTGATGCGGAGAGCTGACTCATTGGGAAAGACCCTGATGCTGGGAAAGGTTGAGGGCAGGAGAAGGGGACGACAGAGGATGAGATGGTTGGATGGCATCACCGACTCAATGGACATGGGTTTGGGTGGACTCAGGGAGTTGGTGATGGACAGGGAGGTCTGGCGTGCTGCAGTTCATGGGGTCGCAAAGAGTTGGTCACGACTGAGTGACTGAACTGAATTGAACTGAACAATGAAAATAACAAGAGCATTTTTTGAAAGGTATTTTATTCTTATAAAAGGGATCTTAACCATTATCATATGATCCAAAAATCTCCTTCCTAAGTTTACACTTGAAAGGAATGAAAATTTATGTTCACATAAAAACTTGCCCACTGCTATTTATTGCAACTTTATTCAGTTTATCAAATCTGGAAAACTGCCTAAGTGTCCTTCAACTAGTGAATAGATAAACAAAGCATGCCACATTCCTACAATTGAATCTATTCAGCAATTAAAAGGAAGAAGCAGGAAAAAAACCCCTTGCAAATGCCATATTGTTGCATGTATCAATAGTTTATTTTCTTTATTGATAAGTAATGCTTCACTGAATTGATATATGTTAATTTATTTATCTACCCACAGAGTTAAGGCTACTGCAGTTGCTTTTCAAGTTTGAGGTGTTACAAATAAACCTGCTATGACCTGGCAATTCAGACAGAAAAGATTCTGCCTGCAGTGTGGGAGACCTAAGTTCATCCCTGGGTTGGGAAGATCCCCTGGAGGAGGGCATGGCAACCCACTCCAGTATTCTTGCCTGGAGAATCCCATGGACAGAGGAGCCTGGTGGGCAGTAGTCCACAGGGTCACACAGAGTTGGACATGACTGAGCGACTGGGCACAGCACACACATGAGTATGTGTGTGTGTGTGTGTGTGTGTGTGTATTTAAAAAAGAACCTGTTGCCACATGCAACAACCTGGAGGAATCTCAAATGTATTCTGATAAATTACAGATTTGGAACTTAAAGATTACGCTTCCCTGGTGGTCCAGTGGCTGGGACTCTGAGCTCCCAATGCAGGGGCCCAGGTTGGATCCCTGATCAGGGAACTGAATCCTGCATGTGCCAGCGAAAATCAAAGATCCTCTGTGCCCCAAGTAATACTCAGCACAGTCAAATAATAAATAAAAATTAAAATGAACATTAAAGACTACAATCATATGGTTTATTTATATTCCATTTACTGTGTTATATTTGGAAAAATCAGTAAACATATGTGTGAAAAAAATGTTAAGTAATTAGTAGTAAGCTGAGGAGATGCCTAAACATGCACACTCATATCATGGGGAGATAAATGAGCTATTAAAGGAAAACCAGAAATAGATCCTAGTCATCATGGATTTGATGAAAAAGATAACTTGCAAAGCAGGAAATTTGCATTGTTTCATACATGAAATTTTGGTGCTGAATAAATAATTGAATATTTGGGGAAATAAAACTGTTGCATCTGTGTCTCCATAGCTTTCTCCAAAATTAATTTCAGATAAGTTAAAGGTTTACACTTTCGAAGACTGGGATAGAAAATGTCATCAAATTCTTAGAAAATGTTATGGAAGGCTTTTTTTTTTTTTTTTTTAACAGAGTAGAGAAGAACTTTCTAAAGATGAAATGAAACCAGATTGATAATTTTGAATGCATAAAAAATTAAAATATTACTGCATGGCAAAATGCACCACATACACCTTTTTCAGGACATCACTCAAATGTTATTTCATTGATGTCTTTGGTCATCCTGTTTAAATTATAACATGTGTACCACTCCACCTGCCCTCTGCATTGTTGATCTCCTTTCCCTGATTTCTCTCTTAATATGCTGTATGTTTACCAAGCTTTCTGGCTTATTGATTTTCTATTTTTTAAATTTTATTATTATTATTTTTTAGTTTTATGCATCTATATTTTATTTTATTTTTTAACTTTACAATCTTGTATTGGTTTTGCCATATATCAACATGAATCCGCCACAGGTATACACGTGTTCCCCATCCTGAACCCTCCTCCCTCCTGCTGGTGCACTGAGACGACCCAGAGGGATGGCTTATTGATTTTCTAACACTATCAGACCTAATCTATATGGCAAAGAAATTTTAATCATTAAAGAAATATTCTCCATTGAGAAAGTATCTCACCTATCTGTCTATCTAGTCTATCTGTCTCTTCTCCATCCCCTCTCCACCTAGCCCCATACATACTCTTTTAATTCAGATTCCACAATGTTCTTTGCTTACTCCAATGGAGAATGTATAATAAAACAATGCCCTTCCGAATTTGTAATCAATGGAATATGCTAAGGCATTCAGACAAAACAAAATAAAAATATTAGTGGTTCTGGGCAGGAAATGGATTTATATTTCCACCTGGAACAACTAAAACTGGACAAAATATAGGAAAGAATGATATTCAGAAATTGAACTTCAGTCCACGGTGGCCAGTGTGGTCACATTTGCAGAGCAGAATACTGAAGTGGAGAGAGTTCCACAGAAAAACAATTCCAGGATTCTGCAAGAAGTCCCCAAGTCTTCACTGCATATTGTTCACTGTGTATATATGAGAAAACTGCCCAAAGTGAGGGAATAATCTGAAAGGAGCAGAGGAAACAATACTGAGAATTTGTACAGGTCTGAAAATAGTTTGTATTTCTAACAGTCTTAGAGGAATACCTAGGTTATTTATGGTGAGTCAAGTATTTGATTAAGGAAGGGATCTTCAGATCAGATCAGTTGCTCAGTCATGTCCAACTCTTTGCGACCCCATGAATCGCAGCATGCCAGGCCTCCCTGTCCATCACCAACTCCCGGAGTTCACTCAGACTCACGTCCATCAAGTCAGTGATGCCATCCAGCCATCTCATCCTCTGTCGTCCCCTTCTCCTCCTGCCCCCCAATCCCTCCCAGCATCAGGGTCTTTTCCAATGAATCAACACTTCGCATGAGGTGGCCAAAGTACTGGAGTTTCAGCTTGGATCTTAGCAGTGGTATAAAATTTGCCTTTTCATGTGAATGCTTATGTACCAGCTAAACAAGGCTTAAAAGAAGCTTCAAATGGATCAGCCTATTTCAAAGTAGAAGAAAAAAGCTCAGGAATATCTATAGTATTACAGAGGTACCTAGTACCTAAATTTTAAATTTTAGAATATATGGCATCAAAAAACTAGCTAGCAGCATGCAAAGCAGCAGAAAAATATGAACTGTGATCAGAAATAATTAATATAAATGACTCATAGGAACAAAGACATCAATACAAACAATTGGAGAATTGAAGAATAGAATCAATATAAATAATTGAAGAACTCAACATAAACAAACCCAGAAAACACAAACATGATACAGTTGGTAGACAAAATATTAAAAGTTATTAAAATTGTATTCCAGATGTTTAAGAAATGAGAGGACCACTTGGACATGTAAACTTGAAACATAGATATATTTTTTAAAAGACTTGAATAGGTTAAAAAATATATTCCACTAGATGGAATGAACAATGGGTTAGGCACCATAGAAGAAAATATTAGTAAGTTTGAAATAGACAATGACAGAAACTATCCAAAATAAAAACCAGAAAAAATTGAGTAATGATAAGAGGATCAGTGAGCTGTGAGACAACCTGGGGGAGGGGTAATACATGATTAATTGGAATCTCTTAGGGAGTAGCCAAAATCTTCCCGTATTTGATGAAAAATATAAACCTATAGGTCTATGCTAAGTCACTTCAGTTGTGTCCAACTCTGTGCAACCCCACAGACGGCAGCCCACCGGGCTCCCCCGTCCCTGGGATTCTCGAGGCAAGAACACTGGAGTGGGTTGCCATTTCCTTCTCCAATGCATGAAAATGAAAAGTGAAAGTGAAGTCGCTCAGTCGTTTCCGACCCTCAGCGACCCCATGGACTGCAGCCTTCCAGGCTCCTCCGTCCATGGGATTTTCTAGGCAAGAGTACTGGAGTGGGGTGCCATTGCCTTCTCTGATAGATCTATACTACTTAGTTAACTTTAAGCATAAGAAAAATGAAAAAAAAAATTCACTTAGCCCATTGTAATCAGATTTCTTAAGTGTGGTGATAAAATGGAAATCTTCAAAGCAGCCAGAGAAACAGAGGAACAGAGAGAACATCGGTGTACTTCTCTTAGAAAACAATGCAGTTTACCAAGTATTGAAAGTATTAAAAGAAAAAAATACTGTGAATCTCTAATTCTCCACCTGATGAAACTATTTTTTAAAAATAAAGGAAAAAGAAACACTTTTTCACATATGCAGAAGCTTAAAGGATTCATCACCATCACACCTGCACTACAGGAAATACTAGAGGAAGGCCTCCAGGATGGATTGATGTGCAAGGTGGAAATCTCAAACTGTACCAGGGAAGGGAGAGCATGGATGATTGTCAGTCTGAGGAGATCTATTTCTCTATCACTATCCTACCTGGAGAATCCCATGGACAGAGGAGCCTGGTGGGCTACAAGTCCATAAGGTCGCAAAGAGTCAGACACAACTGAGCACACACACATCCCTTATATACAGAGATTTAATACATTCACAATGGATTTTCTTGGACTAAAGTATTCAAATAATACATTCAAAAGCAGAAATTACAGCTGTTGATAAAATTAGTAACTTGTAATTTAGCTCAAAGAACAATAACTTGATAAAACAGAGACATAAAGTGTAATAAAATATGGAAGACTGTGTAAGAGATAACATGGGACACAGTAAAAAGACTCTCAGTATGTAGATACTGAAATTACTGGTAGGAGTCCTGTCTCCTGCCTAGAGCTGACTGGCAGGAGGACTCCCAGGGAGCAGAAGTTGCAATGTGAGCCCACAGCTGAGGGCATGGAGTAGGTCAGCGGGGATGCTGGCCTCAGTACACTGGGCGGCCAGTGCTGCTGCTTGTGTTGCTTTCTGCCCTACTTGTCTTAAGGATGGCTCTGGCTGGAGGGACCTAAGGGACATGGGCCAAAGCAAAGGACCCTTACAGAGCTCCTTGGAAGGTAAAAGAGCAATCCTCTGGCAATACCTAGATTGGGTGTACCGCCAAAGCCAAGTGGGGTTTCCTGGATGAGATATTAGCCAGCCTCCTGGGCACCAAGAGAACTCCTTAGCAGTGCCAGGAGAGGGTGTTATTCTTCTTCTTCTTCTTTTTTACTTTATTGGATTATAGTTGCTATACAGTGTTACGGAGAAGGCAATGGCACCCCACTCCAGTACTCTTGCCTGGAAAATCCCATGGACGGCGGAACCTGGTAGGCTGCAGTCCATGGGGTCGCTAAGAGTCGGACACGACTGAGCGACTTCACTTTCACTTTTCACTTTCATGCATTGGAGAAGGAAATGGCAACCCACTCCAGTATTCTTGCCTGGAGAATCCCAGGAATGGGGGAGCCTGGTGGGCTGCCCTCTATGGGGTCTCACAGAGTCGGACACGACTGAAGGGACATAGCAGCAGCAGCAGCAGCAGCATATGATATTTGTTTTTCTCTTTCTGCCTTCCTTCACTCCTTATGACTGTCCCTAGGCAGTCTCTCACAAGTGGCACAGTTTGTTCCTTTTCTGTTGTTTATATGTACCACATCTTCTTCTTCTTCTTCTTTTTTTTTTAACAACTGCTGGGTCAGATTTGATCTTTATTTCAATGGTAAAAAATTAACATTTTTTTTTCTAGTTTGATTTTTTTAATTAATTATTTTAATTGGAGGTGAATTATTTTACAATATTGTAGTGGTTTTTGCCATACATGGACATGAATCAGCCATAGGTGTACATGTGTCCCCCATCCTAAACCCCTCTCCCACCTCCCTCCCCATCCAATCCCTCAGGATCATCCCAGTGCACCAGCCCTGAGGACCCTGTCTCATGCATCAAACCTGGACTGGTGAGCTATTTCGCATATGCTAATATACATGTTTCAATGCTATTCTCTCACATCATCCCACCCTTGCCTTCTCCCACAGAGTCCAAAAGACTGTTCTATACATCTGTCTCTTTTGCTGTCTCGCATACAGTGTCATCATTACCATCTTTCTAAATTCCATATATATGCATTAATATACTGTATTGGTGTCTTTCTTTCTGACTTACTTCACTCTGTATAATAGGCTCCGGATTCATCCACCTCCTTAGAACTGATTCAAATGTATTCTTTTTTAAACTGAGCTGTAGGAATTGCTTGTATATTTTTGAGATGAATTCTTTGTCAGTTGTTTCGTTTGCTATTATTTTCTCCCATTCTGAAGGCTGTCATTTCACCTTGCTTATAGTTTCCTTCGATGTGCAAAAGATTTTATGTTTAATTAGGTCTCATTTATTTATTTTTGCTTTTATTTAATTATTCTAGGAGGTGGGTCTTAAAGGATCCTGCTGTGATGTATGTCAGAGAGTGTTTTGCCTATGTTCTCCTCTAGGAGTTTTATAGTTTCTGGTCTTATATTTAGATCTTTAATCCATTTTGAGTTTACTTTTGTGTACGGTGTTAGAAAGTGTTCTAGTTTCATTCTTTTACAAGTGGTTGACCAGTTTTCCCAGCACCACTTGTTAAAGAGATTGTCTTTTCTCCATTGTATATTCTGGCCTTTCTTGTCAAAGATAAGGTGTCCATAGGTGCGTGGATTTATCTCTGGGCTTTCTGTTTTTTTCCATTGATCTATATTTCTGTCTTTGGGCCAGTAGCATACTGTCTTGATGACTGTAGCTTTGTAGTATAGTCTGAAGTCAGGCAGGTTGATTCCTCCAGTTCCATTTTTTTTTAATATTTTATTTTATTTTTTAACTTTACAATCTTGTATTGGTTTTGCCATATATCAACATGCATCTGCCACAGGTATACATGTATTCCCCATCCTGAACCCTCCTCCCTCCCCTGTCCCTGTACCATCCCTCTGGGTCGTCCCAGTGCACCAGCCCCGAGCATCCAGTATCGTGCATCAAACCTGGACTGGCAACTTGTTTCATATATGATATTATACATGTTTCAATGCCATTCTCCCAAATCTTCCCACCCTCTCCCTCTCCCACAGAGTCCAAAAGACTGTTCTATACATCAGTGTCTCTTTTGCTGTCTCGTATACAGGGTTATTGTTACCATCTTTCTAAATTCCATATATATGCGTTTGTATACTGCACTGGTGTTTTTCTTTCTGGCTTACTTCACTCTGTATAATAGGCTCCAGTTTCATCCACCTCATTAGAACTGATTCAAATGTATTCTTTTTAATGGCTGAGTAATACTCCATTGTGTATATGTACCATAGCTTTCTTATCCATTCATCTGCTGATGGACATCTAGGTTGCTTCCATGTCCTGGCTATTATAAACAGTGCTGCGATGAACAATGGGGTACACGTGTCTCTTTCAATTCTGGTTTCCCCGGTGTGCATGCCCAGCAGTGGGATTGCTGGGTCATAAGGCAGTTCTATTTCCAGTTTTTTAAGGAATCTCCACACTGTTCTCCATAGTGGCTGTACTAGTTTGCATTCCCACCAACAGTGTAAGAGGGTTCCCTTTTCTCCACACCCTCTCCAGCATTTATTGCTTGTAGACTTTTGGATCACAGCCATTCTGACTGGTGTGAAATGGTACCTGATAGTGGTTTTGATTTGCATTTCTCTGATAATGAGTGATGTTGAGCATCTTTTCATGTGTTTGTCAGCTGTGTGTATGTCATCTTTGGAGACATGTCTATTTAGTTCTTTGGCCCATTTTTTGATTGGGTCATTTATTTTTGTGGAATTGAACTGTAGGAATTGCTTGTATATTTTTGAGATTAGTTGTTTGTCAGTTGCTTCATTTGCTATTATTTTCTCCCATTCTGAAGGCTGTCTTTTCACCTTGCTTATAGTTTCCTTTGTTGTGCAGAAGCTTTTAAGTTTAATTAGGTCCCATTTGTTTATTTTTGCTTTTATTTCCAATATTCTGGGAGGTGGGTCATAGAGGACCCTGCTGTGATGTATGTCAGAGAGTGTTTTGCCTATGTTCTCCTCTAGGAGTTTTATAGTTTCTGGTCTTACATTTAGATCTTTAACCCATTTTGAGTTTATTTTTGTGTATGGTGTTAGAAAGTGTTCTAGTTTCATTCTTTTACAAGTGGTTGACCAGTTTTCCCAGCACCACTTGTTGAAGAGTTTGTCTTTAATCCTTTGTATAGTCTTGCCTCCTTTGTCAAAGATAAGGTGTCCATAGTTTCTCAAGATTGCTTTGGCTATTGGAGGTCTTTTGTATTTCCATACAAATTGTGAAATTATTTGTTCTAGTTCTCTGAAAAATACTGTTGGTAGCTTGATAGGGATTGCATTGAATCTATAGATTGCTTTGGGTAGTATACTCATTTTCACTATATTGATTCTTCTAATCCATGAACATGGTATATTTCTCCATCTATTTGTGTCCTCTTTGATTTCTATCATCAGTGTTTTATAGTTTTCTATGTATAGGTCTTTTGTTTTTTTAGGTAGATTTATTCCTAAGTATTTTCTTTTCTTTTTTAAAATTTTATTTATTTTTAAACTTTACAATATTGTATTGGTTTTGAGTATTTTATTTTCTATGCAATGGTGAATGGAATTCTGTCCTTAATTTCTCTTTCTGTTTTCTCATTGTTAGTGTATAGGAATGCAAGGGATTTCTGGGTGTTAATTTTATATCCTGCAACTGTACTGTATTCATTGATTAGCTCTAGTAATTTTCTGATGGAGTCTTTAGGGTTTTCAATGTAGAAGATCATGTCATTTGCAAACAGTGAGAGTTTTACTTCTTATTTTCCAATCTGGATTCCTTTTAGTTCTTTTTTTGCTCTGGTTGCTGTGGCCAGAACTTCCAAAACTATGTTGAATAGTAGTGTTGAGAGTGGGCACCCTTGTCTTGTTCCAACTTTAGGGGAAATACTTTCAATTTTTCACGGTTGAGGGTAATGTTTGCTGTGGGTTTATCATATATGGCTTTTATTATGTTGAGTTATGTTCCTTCTATTCCTGCTTTCTGGAGGGTTTTTTTTTTTTAATCATAAATGCATGTTGAATTTTGTCAAAGGCTTTCTCTGCATCTATTGAGATAATCATATGGTTTTTATCTTTCAATTTCTTAATGTGGTGTATCACATTGATTGCTTTGTGAATATTGAAGAATCCTTGCATCCCTGGGATAAAGCCCACTTGGTCATGATGTATGATCTTTTTAATATGTTGTTGGATTCTGTTTGCTAGAATTTTGTTAAGGATTTTTGCATCTATGTTCATCAGTGATACTGCCCTGTAGTTTTCTTTTTTTGTGGCATCTTTGTCTGGTTTTTCCTGAAAGATGATGCTGTGAAAGTGCTGCACTCAATATGCCAGCAATTTTGGAAAACTCAGCAGTGGCCACAGGACTGGAAAAGGTCAGTTTTCATTACAATCCCAAAGAAAGGCAATGCCAAAGAATGCTCAAACTACCGCACAATTGCACTCATCTCACATGCTAGTAAAGTAATGCTCAAAATTCTCCAAGCCAGGCTTCACCAATACGTGAACCATGAACTTCCAGTTGTTCAAGCTGGTTTTAGAAAAGGCAGAGGAACCAGAGACCAAATTGCCAACATTCGTTGGATCATCAAAAAAGCAAGAGAGTTTCAGAAAAACATCTATTTCTGCTTTATTGACTATGCCAAAGCCTTTGACTGTGTGGATCACAGTAAACTGTGGGAAACTCTGAAAGAGATGGGAATACCAGACTACCTGACCTGCCTCTTGAGAAATTTGTATGCAGGTCAGGAAGCAACAGTTAGAACTGGACATGGAACAACAGACGGGTTCCAAATAGGAAAAGGAGTATGTCAAGGCTGTCTATTGTCACCTTGCTTATTTAACTTATATGCAGAGTGCATCATGAGAAATGCTGGGCTGGAGGAAGCACAAGCTGGAATCAAGTTTGCAGGGAGAAATATCCATAACCTCAGATATGCAGATGACACCACCCTGATGGCAGAAAGTGAAGAGGAACTAAAATGCCTCTTGATGAAGGTGAAAGAGGAGGTGAAAAATTTGGCTTAAAACTCAACATTCAGAAAACGAAGATCATGGCATCTGGTCCCATTACTTCATGGGAAATAGATAGGGAAACAGTGGAAACAGTGTCAGACTTTGTTTTTGGGGGGCTCCAAAATCACTGCAGATGGTGACTGCAGCCATGAAATTAAAAGACGCTTACTCCTTGGAAGAAAAGTTATGACCAACCTAGATAGCATACTGAAAAGCAGAGACATTACTTTGCCAATAAAGGTCCGTCTAGTCAAGGCTATGGTTTTTCTTGTGGTCATGTATGGATGTGAGAGTTGGACTGTGAAGAAAGCTGAGCACCGAAGGATTGATGCTTTTGAACTGTGGTGTTGGAGAAGACTCTTGAGAGTCCCTTGGACTGCAAGGAGATCCAACCAGTCCCTTCTGAAGGAGATCAGCCCTGGGATTTCTTTGGAAGGAATGATGCTAAAGCTGAAACTCCAGTACTTTGGCCACCTTGTGTGAAGAGCTGACTCATTGGAAACGACCCTGATGCTGGGAGGGATTGGGGGCAGGAGGAGAAGGGGACGACAGAGGATGAGATGGCTGGATGGCATCACTGACTCGATGGACATTAGTCTGAGTGAGCTCTGGGAGTTGGTGATGGACAGGGAGGCCTGGCGTGCTGCGATTCATGGGGTCGCTAAGAGTCGGACATGACTGAGTGACTGAACTGAACTGAACTGTCTGGTTTTGGTATTAGGGTGATGGTGGCTTCATGGAATGAGTTTCGAACTTTTACCTTCCTCTGCAATTTTCTGGAATAGTTTGAGTAGGATCAGTTCAGTTCAGTTCAGTCAATCAGTTGTGTCCGACTCTTTGCTACCCCATGAATCACAGCACGCCAGGCCTCCCTGTCCATCACCAACTCCCAGAGTTCAGTCAAACTCATGTCCATTGAGTTGGTGATGCCATCCAGCCATCTCATCCTCTGTTGTCCCCTTCGCCTCCTGCCCCCAATCCCTCCCAGCATCAGGATCTTTTCCAATGAGTCAACTCTTCACATGAGGTGGCCAAAGTATTGGAGTTTCATCTTCTCTAAATTTTTGGTAGAATTCAGCTGTGAAGCCATCTGGTCCTGGGCTTTTGTTCGCTGGAAGATTTCTGATTACAGTTTTCATTTCTGTGCTTGTGATGGGTCTGTTAAGATTTTCTATTTCTTCCTCGTTCAGTTTTGGAAAGTTATACTTTCTGAGAATTTGTCCATTTCTTCCAAATTGTCCATTTTATTGGCATATAGTTGCTGATAGTAGTCTCTTATGATCCTTTGTATTTCTGTGTTGTCTTTTGTGATTTCTCCATTTTCATTTCTAGTTTTGTTGACTTGATTCTTCTCCCTTTTTTTCTTGGTGAGTCTGGCTAATGGTTTGTCAATTTTATTTATCTTCTCAAAGAACCAGCTTTTAGCTTTGTTGATTTTTGTTATGGTCTCCTTGTTTCTTTTTCATTTATTTCTGCCCTAATTTTTATGATTTATTTCCTTCTACTAACCCTGGAGTTCTTCATTTCTTCCTGTTCTAGTTGCTTTAGGTATAGAGTTAGGTTATTTATTTGATTTTTCTCTTGTTTCTTGAGGTAAGCTTTTATTGCTATGAACCTTCCCCTTAGCACTGCTTTTACTGAATCCCATAGGTTTTGGGTTGTTGTGTTTTCATTTTCATTTGTTGCTATGCATATTTTGATTTATTTGTTAATTTCTTCTGTGATTTGTTGGTTATTCAGCAGCGTGTTGTTTTGCCTCCCTTTTTTTCTATTTTTAATAGTTTTCCCCCCCCTGTGGTTGATATTTTATCTTACCACATTGTGATCAGAAAAGATGATTGAGATGATTTCAATTTTTTTTTAAAATTTACCCAGGCTAGATTTATGGCCCTGGTTGTGATGTATCCCAGAGAAGGTTCCAGGTGCACTTGAGAAAAAAGGTGAAATTCATTGTTTAAGGGTGAAATATCCTATAGATATCAATTAGGTCTGACTGGTCCATTGTATTATTTAAAGTTTGTGTTTCCTTGCTAATTTTCTGTTTAGTTGATCTATCCATAGGTGTGAGTGGGGTATTAAACCCTTATTGGGTTACTGTCAATTTCCCCTTTCATACTTGTTAGCATTTGCCGTACATATTGCAGTGCTCATATGTTGGGTACATATATATTTATAATTGTTATATCTTCTTCTTGAATTGATCCTTTGATCATTATGTAGCAACCTTCTTTGTCTCTTTTCACAGCCTTTATTTCAAAGTCTATTTCATCTGATATGAGTATTGCTACTCCTGCTTTCTTTTGGTCTCCATTTGGGTGAAATATCTTTTTCCAGCCCATTACTTTCAGTCTGTATGTGTCCCTTGGTTTGAGGTGGGTCTCTTGTAGACGGTATATAGGGGACCTTGTTTTTGTATCCATTCAGCCAGTCTTTGTTGTTTGGTTGGGGCATTCAACCATTTACATTTAAGGTAATTATTGATAAGTATGATCCTGTTGCCATTTACTTTGTTGTTTTGGGTTTGAGTTTATGCACCTTTTCTGTGTTTCCTGTCTAGAGGAGATCCTTTAGTATTTGTTGAAGAGCTGGTTTGGTGGTGCTGAATTCTCTGAGCTTTTCCTTGTCTATAAAGCTTTTGATTTTTCCATCACATTTGAATGAGATCCTTGCTGGGTACAGTAATGTCGGTTGTAGGATTTTCTCTTTCATCACTTCAAGTATGTCCTGCCATTCCCTTCTGGTTTGAAGATTTTCTATTGAAAGATAATCTTTTATCCTTATGGGAAGCCTCTTGTGTGTTATTTGTTGTTTTTCCCTTGCTGCTTTTAATATTTGTTCTTTCTGTTTGATCTTCCTTAATTTGATTAATATGTGTTTTGGGGTGTTTCGCCTTGGTTTATCCTGTTTGGAACTCTCTGGGTTTCTTGGACTTGGGTGGATATTTCCTTCCCCATTTTAGGGAAGTTTTCAACTATTATCTCCTCAAGCATTTTCTCATGGCCTTTCTTTTTGTCTTCTTCTTCTGGGACTCCTATCATTTGAATGTTGGGGCATTTGACTTGTCCCAGAGGTCTCTGAGATTGTCCTCACTTCTTTTAATTCTTTTGTTCTTTTTTCCTCTCTGCTTCATTTAATGCCACCATTCTATCTTCCACCTCACTTATCCTATCTTCTGAATCAGTTATTCTACTGTTGGTTCCCACCAGAGTGGTTTTGATCTCAGTTATTGCATTATTCACTATTGATTGACTCTTTTTAAAATTTCTTCTAGGTCCTTGTTAAACTTTTCTTGCATCTTCTCAATCCATGTCTCCAGACTATTTATCTGTAAGTCCATTTTGTTTTCAAGACTTTGGATCATTGTTACTATCATTGTTCTGAATTCTTTTTCAGGTAGACCCCCTGTCTATCCTCTTTGGTTTGGTTTGGTGGGCATTTATCATGTTCCTTTACCTGCTGAACATTTCTCTGCCTTTTCATCTTGTTTAGATTGCTGTCTTTGGGGTGGTCTTTCTGTATGCTGGAAGTTTGTGCTTCCTCTTTGTTGTGGAGGTTCCTCCCTGTGGGTAGGGTTGGACGAGTGGCTTGTTAAGGTTTCCTGGTTAGGGAAGCTTGCATCAGTGTTCTGGTGGGTGGAGCTGGATCTCTTCTCTTTGGAGTGCAATTAAGTGTGCAGTAGTGAGTTTTAAGGTGTTTATGGGTTTGGTGTGACTTTGGGTAGCCTGTATATTAATGCTCAAGGCTATGTTCCTGCATTGCTGGAGAATTAGCTTGGTATGTCTTGCTCTGGAACTTGTTGGCTCTTGGGTGGATCTTGGTTTCAGTGTAGGTATGGAGGCCTTTGGATGAGCTCTTGTTGATTAATATTCCTGAAGTCAGGAAGGTTTCTGCTGTTCTCAGGTTTTGGATTTAAGCCTCCTGCCTTTGGTTTTCAGTCTTATTCTTACAGTAGACTCAAGATCTCCATCCATACAGCACCGATGATAGAACTTCTAGGTTAACGGAGAAAAGATTCTCCACAGTGAGGGACACCCAGAGAGGTTCGCAGGGTTACATGAAGAAGAGAAGAGGGAGGAGGGAGATAGAGGTGACCAGGAGAAGAAGAGGGGGAATCAAAAGGGGAGAGAGCAATCTGTTGTAATCAATAATCAATTCCTTATGTGCTCTCCACAGCCTGGAACACCCAGATAGGTTCACAGAGTTACACAGCAAAGAGAAAAGGGAGGAAGTAGATAGAGGTTACCAGAAGGAGAATAAGGGAAGTCAAAAAGAGAGAGACATATCTAGCCAGTAATCAGTTCCCTAAGTGTTCTCCACAGCCTGGAATACCCAAAGAGATGGACAGAGTTGGGTAGAGAAGAGAAAGGGGAGGGAGGAGATAGAGGTTACCTGGAGGAGAAAAAGGAGAGTCAAAAGGGGGAGCGGGCAATCAAGCCAGTAATCACATCTCTAAGTAAAAATGGGTACTGAATATTGGATTCTTAAAGGTACAAAATTGATAACAAATACCAAAAAGCAAAGTTTAAAAATCTAGAGTTTAGACCCTCAAAAATACAATATTAAACAAAGAAAACAAAATCACAAAAATATAAAAAATACATATGAAATTTGCTTTAAAAATAGGGCCTTTTGTTTTTTGCAAGGTAATAGTAGGTTATAGCACCCCACTCCAGTACTCTTGCCTGGAAAATCCCATGGACGGAGAAGCCTGGTAGGCTGCAGTCCATGGGGTTGCGAAGAGTCGGACCCGACTGAGTGACTTCACTTTCACTTTTCACTTTCATGCATTGGAGAAGGAAATGGCAACCCACTCCAGTGTTATTGCCTGAAGAATCCCAGGGACGGAGGGCAAGGCGGGGGTGGGGTGGGGCTCATGGGCTGCTGTCTCTGGGGTCGCACAGAGTCTGACACGACTGAAGCAACTTAGCAACAGCAGCAGCAGTAGGTTATAGAAATGAAAATTAAAGGAATAATAAAGGACTTAAAAATTTCTAAAAATTAAAAAAAATTAAAGAAATGATGATAGTAAAATATATCTAGGATTTCTCTGGAGCTGTTGCAGGCAGTGTGCGGTCAGTTCAGTTTCAGATGGTTCCTTGTTCCAGCTTATACTTCTCAAGGTCTATAGGCCCTTTCCAATGTAGTTTGTGCTAACTACAGGGTTTTAATCTGTTGTTCTCATCACTTCCAATGCGGTTCCCTCTGTTTATTTTGGCTTCTGTTTGCAAGTCTCTTTAGTGTGTAATTTCCGCCCTGACACAAGGGGGCGAAGGTGGTCACTTATTTAGGCTCACTTGTTCATTTGTGCCGTGGGGAGGGAGGAACACTGCAAAGAAATATCACTGGTATGTATGGGGAGTGCTTGCAGTGCCTGGGCCACATGGCTCATGGCATGTGTGCTTTCCCAGTCTACACTGCTCAGGATCCAGGGGAACTGTCTAAAGTGGGCCCTGGGCTGCATGCACTTCCCATGCGTGAGCTGCTGAGGTTCAGGTTCTCGGGTACTCCACAAAGGCACAAACTTAGTTGGGCTTGCGTTTTGTGCCTTTCCCAGGTCCTAGCAACTCAGGCAACCAGGTGCTTGGCGAGCGCACTCTCCCCAGGTGGGCGGTGCATCTTACCGCCTTCCCCATGCCAGCTGCTTGGTTTCCTGGGTGTGCAGCAGGAGCGCTGTCTCAGGTGTCTCTTCTGGGGAGCTGATCTCTGGCTGTGACCCTCCTGGCGGATGTCAACCGTCCAGGATCCCAGGAAGACTTGGTTAGCAAATGAGAGCCTGCTCACCATTTGGTAGAGGATGTTGTCTCTGGGGCCGAGTTTGGCCCTTTCCAGCTCTGGCTCTTGCCTGCCTGCCTCTCTGCCTCTGGTGAGGGGAGGGGCTGGCCCGCAGCCAATAGCTCTCCTCTGGTATTAGCTCAGTCCTTTGTTCTGTTATGACCAACCTAATAGTATATTGAAAAGCAGAGATATTACTTTAACAACAAAGGTACATCTAGTCAAGGCTATGGTTTTTCTAGTGATCATGTATGGATGTGAGAGTTGGACTGTGAAGAAAGCTGAGTGCTGAAGAATTGATGCTTTTGAACTGTGGTGTTGGCGAAGACTCTTGAGAGTCCCTTGGACTGCAAGGAGATCCAACCAGTCCATCCTAAAGGAGATCAGTCCTGGGTATTCATTGGAAGCACTGATGCTGAGGCTGAAACTCCAGTACTTTGACCACCTCATGCGAAGAGTTGATTCATTGGAAAAGACCCTGATGCTGGGAGGGATTGGGGGCAGGAGGAGAAGGGGACGACAGAGGATGAGATGGCTGGATGGCATCACCAACTCGATGGACATGAGTTTGAGTGAACTCCGGGAGTTGGTGATGGACAGGGAGGCCTGGTGGGCTGTGATTCATGGGGTCACAAAGAGTCAGACACGACTGAGCAACTGAACTGAACTGAACTTTGTTCTGTGAGCGGGCCCAGCAGTGCCTTAGGTTAGAGCTTTTTGTGGGAAAGTTCTCTCTCTCTCTTTCCCCCCCCTCTCTCTGGCTATCCCATGATTTGTGTAGCTATCTCATGTTAGCTCCCTCAGATTGTCCTCAGGGCATTCAGGCCCAGTCCTTACCCTAAGCAATGTAGCCCGCGCCTCCCTGTTCAGCCTCTGCTTGTTAGTGTCGGATACTTATGTCTGGGCTACTTCTCCTCTGGGAGTTGTGGTTAGGCATGTAATCTGTGGGTTTTATTTATTTATTTATTTTTCCTCCTGGTTATGTTGCCCGCTGAGATTCCAAAACTCCCCACAGACTCGCCAGTGAGAGGGTTTCCTGGTGTTTGGAAACTTCTCCTCTTTCATGACTCCCTTCCCGGGATGGGTCTCCATCCCTAACTCTTTTGTCTCTCTTTTTATCTTTTATATTTTGTCCTACCTCCTTTCCACAACAATGGGCTGCCTCTCTGGGTGCCTGGTGTCCTCCACCAGTATTCGAAGGTTGTTTTGTGTAATTTGCTCAGCATTCAAATGATCTTTCAATGAATTTGTGGGGAAGAAAGTAGTCTACCCATTCTATTCCTCTGCCATCTTAGGACCACCACCACCCCCACCCCGTACCACATCTTCTTTACAGTAGAAAGTGTCTAAAGGGATTTACTATTTTGAGCAGTGATATATTAGAACTATAGTCAGCTGTTGCAGAGTCCTGGAAGCACACCAGTGTTCCATTTTTTAAAAGTTTAGTTGAGGAGTCAACAGTTGGTTTGGCAGGCACAGGAGGAATGGAACTAGGATACCTGAGACCATGGTCATGGTGGGACTCTTGGAACTCTTAGAAATGCAATTATTAATAAAAGATGTAGAAGTATTTCACCACTTTGCAAACCGACACAAATATACTGGAGTGAGCCAACTTAATGTCAGGTCTTCCTGGAACACATTCCTTTTACATATGACTCTATCTTTGCTGACATCATTCACCTTCCTAAGCTGCCTGTATCCTTCAGGATGCCATATGCTTCTGAGTACCTGTTCATTGTACACTCACAGCACTTGCTGGGAACATCCTCATTTCATTAGTCCTACTGTTTCAGTTGAGCTGGAGCATTGTTATGGAAAGTCAGACAGCTGGGTTGAATGGCTTCTATGTACTTTCATGACTCCTAGTCTATGCTTGCTTTACATTTCTCCTCAACCATTTCCTTTAACTTTTATATTAATTCTTATCTTACTTCACTTTTTGGTCCCAAATATTTCCTATTCTTCCTTTGGCCCCCAAACAGATGCATGTTGACCATATAGGTGAAAGATTTAGAGCCAGTCCCATTCTGGGACACTTGTAGGCTGTATATTGTCACCTTGCTTATTTAACTTATATACAGAGAACATCATGAGAAATGCTGGGCTGGATGAAGCATAAGCTGGAATCAAGATTGTCAGGAGAAATATTAAGAACCTCAGATATGCAGATGACACCACGATTATGGCAGAAAGCAAAGAACTAAAGAGCCTGTTGATGAAAGTGAAAGAGGAGAGTGAAAAAGTTGGCTTAAAACTCAACATTCAGAAAACTAAGATCATGACATCTGGTCCCATCACTTCATGGCAAATAGATGGGGAAACAATGGAAACAGTGGCAGACTTTACTTTTTTGGGCTCCAAAATCACTGCAGATGGTGACTGCAGCCATGAAATTAAAAGACACTTACTCCTTGGAAGAAAAGTTATGACCAACCTAGACAGCATATTAAAAATCAGAGATGTTACGTTGCCCACAATGGTCCGTCTAGTCAAAGCTATGGTTTTTCTAGTAGTCATATATTGATGTGAGAGTTGGACTATAAAGAAAGCTGAGTGCCGAAGAATTGATGTTTTTGAACTGTGGTTTTGGAGAAGACTCTTGAGAGTCCCATGGACTGCAAGGAGATCCAACCAGTCAATCCTAAAGTAAATCAGTCCTGAATATTCATTGGAAATACTGATGCTGAAGCTGAAATTCCAATACTCTGGCCACCTGATGCGAAGAACTGACTCATTTGAAAAGACCCTTATGCTGTGAAAGATTGAAGGCAGGAGGAGAAGGGGACAAATGAGGATGAGATGGTTGGATGGCATCATCAACTCAATGAACATGAGTTTGAGTAAACTCAGGGAGTTGGTGATGGACAGGGAGGCCTGGCGTACTGCAGTCCATGGGGTCACAAAGAGTTGGACGTGACTGAGCAACTGAACTGAAGTGAACTAAACTGCAGTTACTAGAAAGGAACATAGTGTATATTGACATGGTCATCTGTTTTTAAAGTAAAATTTGACAAATAAATATTTTAAGCACAGTTAAAATATGTATTCTTTCTATTCTGATTTGCCCTCGTTTACATTATTGGAATGTTTGAGTTACTTTCTTTTGTTTTATGGGGTTTTCCTGTGTGTATTTGTTTTTCTTTTTCTTTTTGGTAATAGGAGTATTGAGTCTCTTCAAAACTATTTATCTCAAAAGAGTGCATGTACAAAATTTGCACTCAATTTTAGTATGCACATTGATGAGTTTTGAAATATTTTACACTGATAAACACATATAATCAAGGTATTAAACATTTCCATTATTTTACCCAAATAAATGAAATCATGCAAGATACACTCATTTATACCTAGTTTTTTGTTGAGCTATGTTGTTGTGGGCAGCAGTAGTTCAGTTCTTTTGCTAAATAGTATTGCATCATATGGATATACCAAAATTTGTTACATGTTGGTTGAAATTTCTATATATTTTTTCAGAATTATATTATTATTTTTATTGTAATGGAAAACACATGAAATCTATATTTTTTCTTTTTGATTCTTTATTTAGATTTCTAGTAAGTATATATATGTTAATATGAATCTTAAATACACAGCCATGGAAGTTCCTCTGAGGTCACTGTTGTTATCAGGAAAAAAGACCTGAGGAATTTGTTGGCCTTCCAGAACACCTCTAATCAATGACTTCTTTATTGAAATATTTACTGACCACATGGCATGTGCTAGTTCACTTGTTCCCTGGCTTTCTCAACTCTGTTTTTTTAACTAAATAACCAAGACAGCCTCATCAGTCAGGCAGAATTACATTTCTTTCAGTGGCAAAAGAAATGGACCGGTGAACACACAGCCACAGCTATCACTCCAGCATCCTGGGCTCATGTATTGTCATTAGCTAAGTGAAATCAAAACTAGGAAACCAGATCTTTAGAAAACTCAGACACACTAGTTTACTGAGTGGCGGAATTACAAACACCATCCCCAAAGGGGCAAAGAAAATGAAACTTTTAATTTTCCTCTAAGAGAGACAGTCCCAGTTTACACCTGTTGTGTCACAGTCCCAGCTGCCCAAACATTTCCCCCAGGGAATCTATATTCTTAATAACTCTAAGTATTGTTAACTAGAAGTAGTTAAGAATTGTACAGTAGTTCTCTAGCAGCTTTATATTTTCCGCATTGCATAACCTGTCAGCAGAAATTTTCATTTCCCAACTACTCTCAGTCCTTGGTAACCACCATTCTGCTCTCTGTTTCTGTGGATTTCAAACTTTATATATATATATATATATATATATATATGTAAAAAATGTATTTTCTTGAAAAATTTATTTTTTTGCCATGCCATGCAATTTGTGAGATCTTGACCAGGGATTGAACCCGGGCCCTCGGCAATGGGAGATTGAGTCCTGACCTCTGAACTGCCAGGGAATTTCCTGGTATATCTACTCAAGATACTATCTCATGTAAGTGGGATTGTGCAGAATTTGTCTTTCTGTGACTGGCTTATTTGTTTTGCAATAATGTCCTTGGGGCTTCCCTGGTGGCTCAGATGGTAAAGAAACTGCCTACAATGCAGGAGACCTGGGTTCAATGCCCTGGAGAAGGGAATGGAAACCCACTCCAGTATTCTTGCCTGGAAAATCCCATGGACAGAGGAGACTGGCAGCCTACAGTTCATGGGGTTGCAAAGAGTTGAACATGACAGCGACTAACACTTTCACTTTCAGTGTCTTTAAGGTTCATCTATGTTGTATATAGTAAGATTTACTTCTTTTTAAAGACTGAATAACACTGCACTGTATATATGTGTGTATATGTGTCTATATCACATTTTCTTTTTATATCTGTTGATGGATATTTGGCTTACCCCCATGTCTTGGCTATTGTGAATAATGCTACAATGAACTGCATAGTGCTGTATCTTTTGAGGTCTTGATTTTAATTCTTTTTGTTCATTTTTTCAGTTGCTTAGTCATGTCCGACCAGATGCCATGATCTTAGTTTTTAGAATGTTGAGTTTTAAGCCAGGCTTTTCACTTTCCTCTTTCATCCTCACCAAGAGGCTGTTTAGTTCCTCTTCACTTTCTGCCACTAGAGTGGTATCATCTGCATATCTGAGGTTGTTGGTATTTCTCTTGGCAATATTGGTTCCAGCTTGTGATTCATCCAACCCAGAATTTCGCATGATGTACTCTGAATATAAGTTAGATAAGCAGGGTGACAATATACAGACTTGATGTAGTCCTCTCCCAATTTTGAATTAGTCTGTTGTTTCATGTCTGATTCTAACTGTTGCTTCTTGATCTGCATACAGGTTTCTCAGGAGGCAGGTAAGGTGATCTTGATTTCCCATCTCTTTAAGGATTTTCCACACTTTATTGTGATCCACACAGTCAAAGGCTTTAGTCAATGCAGCAGAAGTTGATGTTTTTCTGGAATTTCCTTGCTTTTTCTATGATCCAGTGGATAGTGGCAATTTGATCTCTGGTTCATCTGCCTCTAAATCCAGAATATCTTGAAGTCCTAAGTTCATGTACTGCTGAAGCTGTACATGAAGGATTTGGAACATTACCTTGCTAGAATGTGAAATGAGCCCAATTGTATGGTAGTTTGAATATTCTTTGGCATTGCCCTTCTCTGGGATTGGAATAAAAACTGACATTTTCCAGTCCTGTGGCCACTGCTGAGTTTCCCAAATTTGCTGACATATTGAATGCAGCACTTTAACACCATCATCTTTTAGGATCTGAAATAGCTCAGCTGGAATTCCATCACCTCCACTAGCTTTGTTTGTAGGTGATACATCCTAAGGCCTTCTTGACTTCAAACTCTAGGATGTCTGACTCTAGGTGAGTGACTGCACCATCATGGTTGTCTGGGTCATTAAGACCTTTTATGTATAACTCTTCTGTGTATTCTTGCCACCTCTTCTTAATATTTTCTGCTTCTGTAAGGTCCTTGCTATTTTTGTCCTTTATTGTGCCCATCTTTCATTAAATGTTCCCTTGGTATCTTCAATATTCATGAAGAGATCTCTAGTCTTTCCAGTTCTATTATTTTCCTCTTAATTCTTTTAAATAGATAAATACTCAGAAGTGAGATTGGTGGATCATATGAAAATTTTATTTTTCAATTTTTTGTGGACCCTCAATACTGTGATCCATACTAACTGTGCCAGAATACATTCTCAGTTTCTCAAAGTCCATGCCAGTACTTGTCTTTTTTTTTCAAATGGCCTTCACAATAAATAGGAGGTAATATCTCAGTGTGGTTTTTCTTTGTATTTTCCTCATAATTATTGATATTGAGCACCTTTTAGAAATCCAAATACCTGTTGGATTTCCTTGGTGGCTCAGACTGTAAAGAATCTGCCTACAATGCAGGAGGCCTGGCTTCAATCCCTGGGTTGGGAAGATCCCCTGGAGAAGAGAATATCAACCCACACCAGTATTCTTGCTTAGAGAATTTCATGGACAGAGGAGCCTGGCAAGCTACAGTTCATGGGGTTCCAAAAGTTGAATGACTGAGCAACTTTCACTTTCCCTCTTCACCATTAGTGTATTTTCTCTGGAGATTATCTGTTCAGATTCAATGCTCAGTTTTAATTGGGATATTTGTGTTTTTATATGGAGATGTAGGAATTCCTTCTGTATTTTGAATATTAACTTCTTTTCAAATATGTGGTTTGAAAATATTTTCCCTTTATGTATGTGGCCTTTTCACAGTGTTGATGATTTCCTTTGCTATGTAGAAGCTTTTTCTTTACATCATTTTTACTTGTATACTTTTGCTTTTGTTGCCTTGCTTTGGGTGTAATATTCAAGAAATTATTACCAAAACCCATGTCATACAATTTTCCCCCATGTTTCCTTCTAGTAATAAAGTTTCAGGCATATGTTTCAGTCTGTAATCTGTTTTGAATTGTTTTTTGTGTGTTCAGTTCAGTTCAGTTCAGTTCAGTCGCTCAGTCGTGTCCGACTCTTTGCGACCCCATGAATCGCAGCAAGCCAGGCCTCCCTGTCCATCACCAACTCCCGGAGTTCACCCAGACTCATGTCCATTGAGTCAGTGATGCCATCCAGCCATCTTATCCTCTGTCGTCACCTTCTCCTCCTGCCCCCAATCCCTCCCAGCATCAGAGTCTTTTCCAATGAGTCAAATTTTATTCTTTTTCACTTATATATCCAGTGGTTCTCAGTACCATGTATTGAAGATACCATCTTCCCCCATTGTGTATTCCTGGCACCCTTGTCCAAGATCAGTTGACTGTGTGTGTGTGTGTGTGTGTGTGTGTGTGTGTGTTTCCTTGGCTGTTTATTCTGATCTACTGGTCTATATGTCCAAATGTTGGTATCATACTGTTTTAATTACTGCAGCTTTGTAATATGTTTTGAGATGAAGAAGAGTGCTGCCTCCAGCTTTGTTTTTTTTCCCCCTAAAGTTTAGGCTATCCTGAGTCCTCGATGGTTGCATATGATTTTTAGGATCATTTTTCTAGAACACCAAAAAATGCCTTGGAATTTAGATAGGGACTGCATTGACTGTTTATATCATTTTCCATGGTATGAATATCTTAACAATATTAATCTTTCAATCCATGAATGTTGGGTATTGTTCTACCTAGCATGTCTTCTTTAATGTTTTTCATTAATGTTTTGTAGTTTTCCGTGTATAAGTCTTTCCCCTCTGTGATTCAGTCTATTCTTAAGTGTTTTATCTTTTCTTAATTTCCCTTTGAAGTTTTCATTGTTAGTGTATGGAAACATAACTGTTGTGGTCCTCTGGGTACAGCAATAAGGGACTAGGGCAGGCACTGGTGATTGCTAGTGCCAGGAGTGTGCATATGCTCAGCTATGGGGCTGTAGGTGAATGCATAGGGGCAGTGATGTATGCATTGTGGTGAGGGTGGGCCCCGTGGAGGATCTGGGTCTGATCTCAGGCGCAAGTTCGGTTGCTGAGGTCAGAGCTGGTGCCATGTACATGCCTGACTTCAGGACCGGGACTAACTTTGCAGCATCCATGATGGCTGTGCTGAGTTTCAAGGAGGCACTAACTGTCATGGCTCCTGTTAGGGAGGGTGGAGGGACTCAGCATCGGGAGTCTGAGACATAAAAACCTGTGGGACCTTCTGTGCTGAGATTTGTGGGCACATGCAGTGGTTGTGCTGGCTGTTGGTTTCCTGCACAGCTTTCCCTCATCTTTGCACTACTTTGTTGCTGCAGATTCTTAAGTGGACCCCTGAACTCTATCAGAGCTATTTCATTCACATCTGTCTGTCCAATTGTTGTTTTCATTATGAGGGTAGAGAGTGGGATCTCCTACTAAACCATCTTGCTGACATTACTCTCTTTATACATTTTAGAATCAGTTTGTCACTTTCTACAAACTTCCCACTGGCATATGAATCAGGATTTCATTGAAACTGAAGATCAATAGAATTGAAATCTTAGCAATATTAAGTCTTTCAATATAGAATCATGGTGTATGTCTCCATTTATTTATGAATTTTATTTCTCTCAGAAATTAATGTTTTGTAGTTTTCATCATACAGATCTTGCATGTATTTTATTAATTCTGTACCACAGCATGTTTTTGGTGCTGTTCTGGATGATGAATGAAAGTGTTCGTCACTCAGTTGTGTCCAACTCTTTGCGACCCCATGGGCTGTACTCCACCAGAATCCTGTCTCCATAGACTTCTCTATGCAAGAATAGTGGAGTGGGTAACCATTCCCTTCTCCAGGGGGTCTTCCCAACCCAGGAATTGAACCTGGGTCTCCTACATTGCAGGCAGATTCTTTACCATCTGAGCCACCAGGGAAACTCCATTATGCATGATATTGTACTTCAGTTTCCAATTGTTTGTTTCCAGTATGTCAAATAATCTTGATTTTTATACATTGACTTTTATTTTGGAAATATATTCAACTGACTTATATGCATAATCATGTTTTTGTAGATTCATAGGATTTTCTCTGTATATTATATTTTACTCTGTATATTTAATGTTTTCTCTGAAAGAAGAGAATTTGAATTCTTCTCTTCCAAATGTACTTTGTGTTTATTTTTTCTTGACTTATTGTAGTTTTGAGAGCTTCCAGTCCAATAGAAATAGAAAGCATAGGCCTCTTTGCCTTATCCTTAATCATAGGGGGAAAAACTCAGTCTCTTCTTTAAATGCAATGTTAGCTAAAGTCTGCCTTGTTATTTTTGGTGCCTTTTAGTAGTTTGAGGAAATTTTCTTCTATTGCTACTGCACTGAAAGGCTTAATGAATTTTGAATGTTTTCAGTTTCTTTACTGCATATTTTGATATTTGATAAACACTATTAACTGTTTCAGTTATGCTAAGTACCAATCATATCGAAATATGAACTTCTCTTCCCTTGGCAATGCTTGCAATGGAAAGTAGTAGCTGTATTTTGTAACTAAATTCCTCAGCAAAAATTTTACAAAAATGCTGGCAGACTCTGAGGTAGACGGAGTGTGGTGGAAAACAGAGTAACATTCTGCTGAAATTGCTTGTAAAACAGGCACTGTCCCTGTGAAACGTGATATGTACATGGCCCCACCCTTTCTAACTTGAGCCAAAATACTTCCCTCCCTCTTGAGATTTTCTTATTGTTCTGTGAGGAATAGTGACCTCATTACTAATTCAGAGCTTACCGGGCCTGTCTGCTTTCTGCCTTTCTTTCCAAAATTTAGCTGCCTTATCTATAGCTCATTCAGCAAACTGTGAATTAGGCACTAGCTTATCAGTGTAAGGAAATATTTACCAATTGGGAATTGAATGCAAACCAAACAAACAAACAAAAAACCCACCATACTAGAGTGAGTTTCCTGAGGTAAATGTGAGCCTTAAAGAATCTGCAGATTTATAGCAGTTTATCTTGGGAAGCAGTACAATACCTTCAAGTGTGGACTTTACCAAGCACTCATGTACATGAAGAAATAAAATAACAGTGCTGAAGTAAAAGACACTTTACTGACAGCTGAGAATATCAATCCAAAATAAGCCATGAAAGAGAAACAAAATGAAGGTATATTTTAAAGTTCTTAGGTAGGTTGGATTATTATTTCAAAAGCCTCCAAGAATTTCTAGCAAGTTTTAAGACTGTTCATTCTTGGTGACTCACATGCCAAAGAAATCGCTATTCTTGAATAATACCTGTTTGAACTTCTTATTCTTTTATGAAAAATAAGATTATGCATAAATTTTTTTTTTGTTATTGAAATTATTCTGCTAGTTGTTACTATCACTGTTGTAGTGTGCAGTCCTAACTGGCTGAAGAATTTTATTCAGACTTCCACGTATTATTCAGCAGAGTTCCCTGCGCTTATGCAGCTGGACCTTTTTGGTTATCCATTCTAAATATAGTAGGGTGCACCTGTCCATTCCAAACTTCTAATATCCTTTCCCCCTATCCTTATCCCCAGCAATAATAGTTTGTTTTCTAAATCTGCGAGTTTCTGTTTTGCAAATAAGGTCATTTGTATCATGTCTTTTCAGATTCCTCATATAAGACATGTTATGTTTTTGTTACTCTAAGTTATATCACTCAGTATGACAGTCTCTAGGTCCATCCATTTTCTGCAGCCTCTTTCTACTCTTGAGTGTCTCTGTACTGTTTCCACTATTCCTTTCCTTCTCCACTTGAGGAAAAACCAATCCCCTTCTAGGCCACAATCTCTGGGCCAGTTGCACAACCACGCCTGCACTGCTGCTGCCTCTATGAACTTATCCCTGCCTTTCTCTCCTCCCTCAGTGCCTCCTGTCTGCTTCTTGATTTGACCAAGTGTGCTCCTGCAGCAGGGACTCTGCACATGGACCCCTCCCAGCCTGGAAGTTTCTTCCTCCAATGGCTACATGATTCATTCCCTCATCCTCAGGTGTCTTTGAGTATCACAGGGAAGATTTCTCCAGACTCTTGAGAACTCCTATCAAAGCATTCTGCCTCCATCCTCTCCCCAAGGCCCTCTGTCTTCTCCCCCTGCTTCATCTTCGCCCAGAGTGCCTCTTCCCACGGGGTCACTGTCTTTCACTCCCTCTTAGGTGATGAAGAGCTGCAGGAGAGCGAGAGCTGTGCTGTGTGCTGCCGCATCCCCAGGATTGGAGAGGGCCCAGCATTCGGTAGATGTTGCACAGTGTTTGTTAGAATAATGGCAGGAATATTCCATTTCTCTGGAGTCAATAAAAAAGAATATTTTTAGTTCTATTTACTATAGATGTGCTTATGAATATTGCCTGGGGTTAAATAAATAAGATAAACATTTAAAATGTTTGATCAGAATCAAGTAGCTTTTGGCTGGAGGCACCTGGCTGTTCTTTCTCTGAGTCACCTTCAGGTTTACTGGAGACCTGATATGAAGTTGAGACACAACGTGTGACCACAGTCAGAACCCTATACCAAATAGGATTCACATCCGGTAACTGCTCTTGGCAAAGAGGCACCGAGTACTGAGCTGCAGTGTCAGCTGACCTCCATGGAGCTCTTCCTCACCATGGCTCCTGTTGCCTGGGTGCCACTGCCCTGAAGGTCACCCCATGAGGGGCTCAGGTAGCTGCAGATGTGTCTCAGAGGTTCCTGGTCAGGAAGGTGAACACCCCAAGGCTCAGGCTGCACATGCTGGCTCTTTGTCTTCGGTGGCAGGACTTCTGTGTGGTGGGACCCCTGTCCATGTATCCCATGCCTCCTGTCCTTCAGAAGACACTTCCCCCAATGCCCTCTGCATCCCTGTGAGGAGATAAGTCAGGGCTTGGAGTGCTGAGTTACAGGTAGCTGCTAGGGATCCAGCCCAGTGCCCTTCCAAGGCTGCCACAGGATCCTCTGAGACGTCCCCGAATTGTGGGGACATTTGGTGACTTCAGGGTGAAGACATGGCCAGAGTCAATGGAATACAGCATGTGTAGCCCTTTCCTAATGCCAGTTGTTTTTTTAAATTTATTTTTAATTGGAGGATAGTTACTTTACAATATTATGTTGGCTTTTGCCATACAAGATGATTCAGCTGTAACCATACATATGTCTCTTGCCTCTTGAATCTCCCCCCATGTCCCACCCAATTACACTCCTGTAAGTTGTCATAGAGTACCACGTTGAACTTGTGTCAAGTTGTTCTTCAATAAAATTTTACTTTGGAATAATTTTAGATTAATGGAAGAGTTGGAAATATTTGTCAAAACTGATAAGCAACTTTGGAGCATTATTTCTAACTTAACCTCACATATCATTTTTATTTAACCAGGTTGTCCATTAGATGCTTTTGGATTTCAGAATTCACCCCACAACCTATACACACTGCATTAATTGTCATGTATCTCCAGTGTCCTCTGCTCTGTGGAGTCCCTCATTCTCTCCTCGTAATAGCTTACGCATATGGTGTTTGGTGCTGAGTTCGTGGTCTCCAAAGAAGATTTGACTCCAGGACCAAAGACACAGTTTCAGTAACTCAAAGCTTTGTGCAGCGAAGATTTTTATTTAAAATGACAGGACAGAGAATGCTTCTGACATGGACATAAGAAGGGGGTAGAAAGAGTACCCACCTTCACTATTTTAAGCATGGCGTTATATATTTCTCAACTGGCTGGTGAGAACAGATAAATAGAATACCTGAAGGTTGTAAGAGTCCCACCAGACCCTTTCTGAAGGCACACATCCTGAGATAACTTCAGCACAAGATTGGCCAGAGAGCAGGGGTCCTGCCAGGGAAAATGGTTCCATACAACTTCTCTGGGTGAGATATACTGTTGCTGTGTAATCAGGTGTAGAAGTCTTGAGTAACAGGTTCCCTGACAAGCTTTGTTACAATTATAATCTTTAACATAGAGGGTCAGAAGAACATTTCCCTTTTCATAAGTTCTGGACATAAAGAAAGGCAAGTTCTTGGGTAAGATACATTGTTGCACAAGGCTTAAGGAAAGCATGAGGAAGAGTGTTCACCTCCTCCTGAAAGGGCCCTGGACTGCCTAAGCTTTAACTCTCTTATGGGTCTGTCATGGCCTTGGCCGTCCCAGGAGGACTGGCTAGGGATGGTAGAAGGACCTCAAAGCTGAATTTGCCTGCTGTTGTATAGCAGACAAATGTAGAGTGGAGGAAGAAACAGTAGCTCTTTCTTGCCTGGAGAAACCCATGGACACAGGAGCCTCACGGGCTACAGTCCATGGGGTCACAAAGAGTGGGACATGACTGAAGCAACTGAGCATTGCAGAAAGTGGGGTTTAGACTTTGGGTTTTGAGGAAGACACCACAGAGGTGAAGCACCCTTCCTGTCTCCTTACATCAGGGTACACGTGACAGGGATGTGTCTTACCACTGGGTGTGTCAGCTTTGACTATTGATTAACACTGTGTTTGTTAGACGTGCACTGTTTTCCCCTTCTCCTTCCCTCCTCTTTTCTTTGGCGATGAGTTACTAAGTCAAGCCCATGCTCAGGGAGTGCAGGGCAGTATGTTCTCCATCCTTGAGGGGATAATCTAGCTCTTATTAGGGATGTTTCAGTAAGGAATGATAGTCTCTTCACCCACATTATTTTAGTTTAGTTTTGTTTAAATGGGCTAGGTCTTTGTGTGGTGTGTGGGCCTTATCTTTGCAGAGCACGTTCTCTCTAGTTGCAGCAGGAAGGTTTTTAGTTGCCCCAGCGCAGGTGGGGGCTTAGTTCCTGACCAGGGTTTGAACCAATTACTGCTGCATTGGAGGGCAGATTCTTAACTACTGGACCACCAGGGAAGTCCTCATGTATTTACTTAATCATTTGTTTGTATCAGTATGGACTCAACTCCCCATTCTTATCCCCAGGACTTGAGCTTTGGATAAAAGGGAGGATTCTGGATGACCTTTTTTCTACCTGAGAGTGGTGTACACCTGTCCTTGGCCCTCCTGTGATTCCATCTGCTTTGTTTGGGAGATTGTTGCATCAGAGCCAGGATAGGGGGAAGGATGACCAGGAAAACAGGTGGTTGTTGGGGCTGGGACAACAGAGCATTTGGCTCCAAATGGAGTCACTTAGAAATGTCAGCTCCACTTGATCTTTGGCAAAGATGCTATCACAAGTTCTCCCTGAGCACTGTTCTCAGAGCAGGATGGGCTTCCAAGTAAACACCCCAAGGTCCAAGGGAGCCACCTATTCCAGGTTACTGGCCACAGGCCTGTGGTCCTCCTGGGGGGGATGTGGGCTCTGCTTGGGGAGCTAGTGGTCTATAAAGCAGCAGAAACTCTGCCCTGAGCAGCGCACACCAGCTGCCGCCATGATGAAGGGAGCACTGCTTGTGCTGGCCCTGCTGATGACCAGAGAGCTGACCTTCAAGACGATTGAGGATAGCATGGAGGGTCCAGATGGTCCTCCTGATCCTTGCCCCATGCCATCTCACTGCATCCTCCACAGTCCTGTCCTAGCTACTTCTAGGGGCAGATTGGAGGGCGGGTGGCAGATCAGTGTCCAGGAGTCCTGCACAAACTCCCTGGGGCTTTCAGTCTTTAATGGAGAGAGTGGTGTGGAGCTGGAAGGATCATTAGCTGTGCAAACCCTGGGGAATATTTTGTTGGGGGTATTGGTGCTTATTGGGATGAGGAAGAAGGTTGATATGCCCGGGGATGGTGGTCAAGGCTGGAGGGGTCTCCAGGCCTCGCCCCCCTTGTTGCTACCTCTGCTGGGAGATTTTCAGTCTATGTTAGCAGTCCTGGGAGAGAGCGAGTCTGTGGGAGGTGAGTCTGGAAGCTTTGAATGTGTTAGTTTCTATCAATTGGTGCAAACAGGAGCCTCCTACTCTGGTTATTCTTTTGACAAGATGTTTTTTGTCTTTCCTTCAGTGGAAGCCTGCCCTGCGTTTTATGCTCTGCTTTCTGGTGTTAGTTGGAAATGAAACATTGTTGAACTCAACACTGGATTTGGTTGATGCTACTGATGAAGGCAGGCTTTGGAAAAAATCCAAGATTGCTTCAATGAGATTTAATGCCAAGCTGCATATCGCACAAATTGTGGTCATTTTCTCTCCTGACCCCCACTCTGCCCTGCCCATTCACATGCATAGTGTGGTATGCCACATGGGAATAGATCATGCAGTCATGGGATATGTGACAGACAAGAGCTATAAGCAAAGAAGCACATAAACCTTTGCTCTACCCTGTAGCACCTGTAATATGTGAGGGCAGTCCATGTACACATCCAGCCTGTGTTGTTGCCAAATATGCCCACAGCATGCAAATCAACTCACACACAGAATAGGGTTGCGAGGCCAAGTGTGGTGAGACAGGTGATTGTTTTTTTCCTCAGTGGAACTAGCATTGGAGCAGTAGAATTTTAACGCTTGGCAGGAAAGGAAGCTTTCAGCTCACACACATGTAGGAGTTGTGTCAGTTCTACTTTAGGAATATTGAAAAGGAGCCCCTGGCTTTAGAGTCTCTTTCCAGCATGGGACTCCCTGGCTTTGTAAGGTTTCATCACCTCCTCTTGTTCCCACTCTGTGGACCATTGCTCTGGCTCAGAGTCCCATTTCCACTGACATGGTCTCTGTGTTTACAAGCCTGAATTTCCACTGTGGTGTTTTGGTGCCTGAGGCTCCTGAGGAGGCTTCTAGGTACTTGTGACTGCTCACCTTGGCTAGCAGTGTATCTCCCGAAGAGCCTTCTTTCCTTTATAGTTCCTGTCAAACAATAGTCTGTATCAACACATTTTCCTCAAGTTGTTGATTGTTCAAAAGGAGAGGTTTTCTGTGAGCAGAGTTTTATGCACTAATAGGAGCAAGCAGAGCACATGGGTTTGTTTATGACTCCTGCATGTACATTAGTCCACCCAGCACACCTGACAGAAGAGGCTCAGATGCAGGAGGTGTGACCCAAACCCAGGCTCCAGCACCTTGCTCCGCCTTCAGGACTAGTCTTGGCTGTGCCCTGTTGACCCTTGTCTTCTCCTCCCCCTCCCAGCATTGCTGGTGGCTAGGCTCCCTCCTGACACCTCTGCCTGTGCTGTTAGGGAGCCATCCTCCCCTTGGTGCCTGATGGCAGCCCCCTTCCAGTGGTGGGTCTGTGAGAAGAGGTTCTTCTGGGGAGGGGTCTGAATCCCGGAGGGTGAGGTGATTCTCAGGAGACAAGATAGCCCTGCTGTGGGCTCAGTTGTTGTCCCTCCTCCTCCTACTCCCTCCCAGGGTTCCATCATCTCTGACAACGATTGCAATGGCTATCAGGTATCCTCGGTGCTGAGCAGTGTTTTTGGAATAATTTTCAATGCGGTCTCTTTGGTGCAATAATCTTTGCCAGTGATGCCTGGTCTGCACTCCATGTGCCACCCTGTTCTTCTCAACTGAAGCTGGAATCCTGACACCTGTCCCACCCATGTGGTCTCTATCAGGCTTACTCTAATAAAATCACTGCAGCAGTGCTCAGTGTGCCCAGTGTCTGTCTGCTGTGGGGAGGATGTGAAGCAGGAGGTCTTGGGTGATGGTGAGAGTGACCCAAGTGGTTACTGTGGGGAGTATGGGGATTGGGATCAGACAGAATGAGGTAAACCTAGGCCCTGTCCTGACAAACTGTGGAACCATGGGCATGTTTATTGTAACTTTCTCAAGTCATTCTGTCATCTTCTAAATAGGGGCTGTGTATGAAGATTAAGTGAAAGAAGATATAGGTAACCCTTGCCATCACAGGCCTGGAAGGATAAAGCTGTTACTTGTGGCCACAGATAGCATACCTCACTCTGGTCTTTAGCACAGTGGCAGAGCCTCCAGTCCTTTAAGTGTCCTTTCAGTTACTGGTGAGTGACTCAGGAGATGCCCTGAGCAAGCTTGTGACAGGCCCCCACTTCCTCCCAGTGGCATTCACCATTTTCTAATTGTTAGGTGCTGGGAACAAGCGTGAGGAACTCCGCCTGTGGCAAAGGTCATGAGGAAGGAGGCTCGACATACGCAAAGGCGGGATCGAGCCTCAGGAGTCCCCCTGGAAATTCTCGAGCATCTACCCCCCAAACCAGAGTCTGCCTACTTTACTGCTTTGTGCTCTCACCTACACCTCTGACTTTATGGGGGGCTGTCCCCCACCACGTCTTTTGGAGAAAGAGTTAACTTAGAGCTCCAGTTAATAATAATTCCTGGGCATGACAGGAGTGTTTCAACCTACAAACTCCTCTGAAGGTTCTCTAGCCTGCCTGACAGGCTTGTCCGGCCACATGTGATTGTTCACAGCCTCCCAACTGTGAGAGGCACGAGATGCTTTAAACCTTCTAAAAACAGATTCTTTTGAGAAGTTAGGAAATTATTAGTGTAGTATAGTGGGCTGATTAAAAATTATATTGGTGAAGGGTTTTTCATTTGTTGAGCCAATGTTTGCTACATCTCCATATCCCTTGCCCCTTATACACATTAATGAATATATAGAAGAAATAAGTATTAACCTTTGATATTAATCACATTAGACCTTAGGCTAAGCAAATTCTTTCCTTAATTAAAACCCACTGCACCCTCACCCTATAGGAATGTAACTTTATCTGGTGCCTTCAGAAGCTGGCATCTGTTTTAAGAATAATCACCCTGGAGAAATAAGTGTTCTGGTTGACTGACCGCTGTCACAAGGAGAGGGTCATAAATTGTTAGCAGGCCCCCTGGCCAGAAGATGATGTAACACCCCCAAGACCTTTGTATACATTTGTATGAAGCACCTGATTTTGATACAAGTCAGGACTGCTGACCCCACGTGACTTTTGCATTACATCTCTGTGTATAAAAGCAGACCCTGGAAAATAAAGAATGGGATCAGTTCCTGGAAAGACTGGTCTCCCCATGTTGTTCTTTCTCTCACCTTCTGGCTGAATTCCTATCTGGAGTGTGGAGGCTCGTCAAGCCTACTAATTATGCCTGGGCTTCTATGATCTGACCGGGGAGGCCTTAGTGTCTCTTCTCCTTCGGGAGAATGGGAGGACACCTGTGGCCTATGTAGGTGGCGCAAATTCCTTGTCTGGAATTTTATTGGCTTTCCACATAAACCAAGTTATTCAGCCTCTTTTTTCCACTGAATTTTCCTACTGAGCTATCCTTATTTAATCACTCTTTATGTCTTTAATTCTATGGTATCCTGATCGCCGATGCCGTCCCCGCTTTGAATTCCCTGGATGCTCTGGGGCTGGACCCCGGCAGTTAGGTGGGTGACTTTTGAGGAGCCAGACCTTTTGTTTTCAGGGACACTGTTGTTCCTGGGTTCTGCCACGGGGACCAGGACCCCCAGGAAATCTTGGAACAGGAGGAAGGGAGTGGGTGGAAGAAGCTACCCCAGCGGGAATGTTGTTTCTGTGGAAACATCTCATGCTGTGAAGTGTGAATTACAGGATGTACCATATGACTGAGTGTCCCGAATGCCCCAGCCTAGTTCTAAGAGCATGAAATAGGCAGCTGCATTACCAGTAGGACATTTGTGAAGGTACAAAGAAAGGACTAGGTTTTATCCTAGCATCTAGGCCTTTGTCAGATTACTCTTAGCATGACCCACAAAAAGAGTGGCACTACTGGTAAAATGTCTCTACCTTCTGGCCGAGCGGGTGAAATCAGGTCACATTCTGGGAGCTGAAGTTTGGATTTGGGGTAAGCGGTGAGGGCCTTGAGTCCTGGCTCTTCTTTGACCTGCTACCTGAGTTTAGGCCTTTAAATTCACTTTCGCTCTTTCTACAACTTGAATGCTGGAGAGTGTGTGGAGAAAAAGGAACCCTCTTACACTGTTGGTGGGAATGCAAACTAGTACCGCCACTATGGAGAACAATGTGTAGATTCCTTAAAAAGTTGGAAATAGAACTGCCATACGACCCAGCAATCCCAGTGCTGGGCATACACACCAAGGAAACCAGAATTGAAAGAGACACATGTACCCCAGTGTCATCGCAACACTATTTACAATAGCCAGGACATGGAAGCAACCTAGATGTTCATCGGCAGATGAATGGATAAGAAAGCTGTGGTACATATACACAATGAAATATTACTGAGCATTAAAAAGAATGCATTTGAATCAGCTCTAATGAGGTGGATGAAACTGGAGCCTATTATACAGAGTGAAGTAAGCCAGAAAGAAAAACACCAATACAGTATACTAATGCATATATATGGAATTTAGAAAGATGGTACCAATGACCCTGTATGTGAGACAGCAAAAGAGACACAGATGTAAAGAACAGAGTGTTGGACTCTGTGGGAGAAGGCGAGGGTGGGATGATTGAGAGAATAGCATTGAAACATGTATATAGGCATATGTGAAATAGATCTCCAGTCCAGGTTCGATGCATGAGGCAGGGTAGTCAGGTCTGGTGCACTGGAATGTCCCTGAGGGAGGGGATGGGAAGGGAAGTGGGAGGGAGTGTCAGGATGGGGAACACATGTACACCCATGGCTGATTCATGTGAATATATGGCAAAAACCACCAAAGTATTGTAAAGTAATTAGCCTCCAATTAAAATAAAACAAAAACAAAAACATATACCAGGGCTAGATGCTCTGCCAGACTTAGTGTTAAGTGTTCCAGTCATAATAAAGATGTCTAAAATGTTGTTGAAAAGTACAAAATAAAAATTCAACAGATTAAGGACTACATTGTATTTTTCTATAAGATGAATTGATATCCTAAAATTTCAGCTATTCCCAAATATGTCTAAATTAATCCTTGTTCTAATGAAGGTAACTTAATGTTGACCCAGAAAACTGAATTCTTGAAGTCAACCAAAAAAATTGAGATCAATAGGAACTGTAAGGAGGATTGTTCTTACCAGGTATTACAACAGAAGTATGAGTCTCCATAAATAATCCAGTTGTAGTCAAGAATTAGATAGATGGTCATTGTGAGAGAAAAGAAAACCCATTTACAGAGTCAAAGATAGTTTAAGATACAATAAGAACAGTTTATTGAATCTTGAAGAGGGAATAAAATACTGTTGAGGAAAATGAGCAAACATTAAAACAATGGATCTGCAGAGCTGTTTCCTGTGGATTTATGTGGAGTAATGATTTAATTGCCATAATTCTAATGTTTAATTATTCATTTGTCACAGCTCATTTCTCCTCCACCCTTCAGTTTTTCTTTCAGTTTGACTTTCACGACATCACAGTTTCTCATTTTTCTCTTGTTTTACTGGAAGATCTTTCTCAGGTTCTCAAGGCTGTATCCTATATCAAGTCATTCTCTTTCATCTCTTTTGTTTCTCATTGATGTTCACTTTCTCAGTGATACCATCCCACTTCATCTTCATTTTATAAGTTTCATATTTAAATCTCCAAGCCCATTACTAAAACATTGCAAGCCCAGAATTGACCCTCAGTAAGCATTCATTGAATTAATGTATACTTTTTAAAGAAAGCTCTAAGATTTTCTTGGGGGATAAATATCTACAAAATTTAAATAAATCAGTGGAGACTTCAAGGGGAATTTTCAGTGGAATAAGAATGTCATTTCGCCTTACAAATAGCCATTAGCTTAATGTAGTCTCAATGAAAATACCAAGAGCATTTTTTGAAAGACATTTTCTTCTTATGAAATTGATCTTAACTGTTATCTTATGATCCAGAAATCTCCTTCCTAGGTTTACAATCAAAAGAAATGAAAATTTGTTTTCTTTTAAAACCTGCCCATGATGCTTATGGCCCCTTTTTTCAGATCAGTTTATCAAAACTAGAAAACTCCCTAAGTGTCCTTCAGCTGGTGAATAGGTAAACAAAGCATGCCACATTCCTACAATTGAATTTATGCAACAATTTAAAGGAAGAAACAAAAAACCAATGTAAATGCCTTATTATTGCATGTATCAGTAATTTATTCATCTTGTCTATGAGCAACGTTCCATTGTATTGGTATAGCTTAATTTATTTATCCACCCAAACAGTAGGGCTATGCTGCTAAGTCACTTCAGTCCTGTCTGACTCTGTGCGACCCCAAAGATGGTGACCCACCAGGCTCCCCTGTCCCTGGGATTCTCCAGGCAAGAACACTGGAGTGGGTTGCCATTTCCTTCTCCATTGCATGAAAGTGAAAAGTGAAAGTGAAGTCGCTCAGTCGTGTCCGACTCCTAGCAACCCCATGGACTGCAGCCCACCAGGCCCCGCATCCATGGGATTTTCCAGGCAAGAGTACTGTAGTGGGTTGTCATTGCCTTCTCTGAGTAGGGCTATAAGAGTTGCTTTTCAATTTGGAATGTTATAAATAAAGCTGCGATGAATATCTATGTATATTTTAAAAAATAGAACCTGTTGACACATGCAAAAAAGTGAACAAGTCTCAAATGTATTATGATCATTAAGAGATTTGGAACTAAATGACTGCAATCAAGAGCTTCCCTGGTGGCCCAATGACCGGGACTCCATGCTCCCAATGCAGGGACCCAGGATGGATCTCTGATCAAGGAAATAGATCCCACACATGCAGTGAAGATGGAAGATCCCACATACTCCAATTAAGATGTGGCACTGCCAAATAATAAATAAGTAAATATTAATGATTTGATTAATCATTAATGTTTAAAGGGATTAAATCAAATCCCTTATGATTATACAGTGGAAGTGAGAAATAGATTTAAGGGACTAGATCTGATAGATAGAGTGACTGATGAGCTATGGACTGAGGTTCGTGACATTGTACAGGAGACAGGGATCAAGACCATCCCCATGGAAAAGAAATGCAAAAAAGCAAAATGGCTGTCTGGGGAGGCCTTACAAATAGCTGTGAAAAGAAAAGGAGAAAAGGAAAGTTATAAGCATCTGAAAGCAGAGTTCCAAAGAAGAGCAAGAAGAAATAAGAAAGCCTTCCTCAGCGATCAATGCAAAGACATAGAGGAAAACAACAGAATGGGAAAGACTAGAGATCTCTTCAAGAATATTAGAGGTACCAAGGGAACATTTCATGCAAAGATGGGCTTGATAAAGGACAGAAATGGTATGGACCTAACAGAAGCAGAAGATATTAAGAAGAGGTGGCAAGAATACACAGAAGAACTGTACAAAAAAGAGCTTCACGACCAAGATAATCACGATGGTGTGATCACTCACCTAGAGCCAGACATCCTGGAATGTGAAGTCAAATGGGCCTTAGAAAGCATCACTGCAAACAAAGCTAGTGGAGGTGATGGAATTCCAGTTGAGCTCTTTCAAATCCTGAAAGATCATGCTGTGAAAGTGCTGCACTCAATATGCCAGCAAATTTGGAAGACTCAGCAGTGGCTGCAGGACTGGAAAAGGTCAGTTTTCATTCCAATCCCAAAGAAAGGCAATGCCAAAGAATGCTCAAACTACCACACAATTGCACTCATCTCACATACTAGTAAAGTAATGCTCAAAATTCTCCAAGCCAGGCTTCAGCATTACATGAACCGTGAACTTCCAACTGGTTTTAGAAAAGGCAGAGGAACCAGAGATCAAATTGCCAACATTTGCTGGATCATGGAAAAAGCAAGAGAGTTCCAGAAAAACATCTATTTCTGCTTTATTGACTATGCCAAAGCCTTTGACTGTGTGGATCACAATAAACTGTGGAAAATTCTGAAAGAGATGGGAATACCAGACCACCTGACCTGCCTCTTGAGAAACCTATATGCAGGTCAGGAAGCAACTGTTAGAACTGGACATGGAACAACAGACTGGTTCCAAATAGGAAAAGGAGTACATCAAGGCTGTATATTGTCACCCTGCTTATTTACCTTATCTGCAGTGTACATCATGAGAAATGCTGGGCTGGATGAAGCACAAGCTGGAATCAAGATTGCTGGGAGAAATATCAATAACCTCAGATATGCAGATGACACCAGCCTTATGGCAGAAAATGAAGAAGAACTAAAGAGCCTCTTGATGAAAGTGAAAGAGGAGAGTGAAAAAGTTGGCTTAAAGTTCAACATTCAAAAAACAAAGATCATGGCTCCGGTCCCATCACGTCATGGCAAATAGATAGAGAAACAATGAAAACAATGGCAGACTTTATTGTATTGGACTCCAAAATCGCTGTAAATGGTGACTGCAGCCATGAAATTAAAAGATGCTTACTCCTTGGAAGAAAAGTTATGACCAACCTAGATAGCATATTAAAAGCAGAGACATTACTTTGCCAACAAAGATCCATCCAGTCAAGGCTATGGTTTTTCCAGTGGTCATGTATGGATGTGAGAGTTGGACTGTGAAGAAAGCTGAGTGCTGAAGAATTGATGCTTTTGAACTGTGGTGTTGGAGAAGACTCTTGAGAGTCCCTTGGGCTGCAAGGAGATCCAACCAGTCCATCCTAAAGGAGATCAGTCGGGAATATTCATTGGAATGACCGATGTTGCAGCTGAAACTCCAATACTTTGGCCACCTGATGAGAAGAGCTGACTCATTTGAGAAGACCCTGATGCTGGGAAAGATTGAAGGCAGGAGGAGAAGGGGATAACAGAGGATGAGATGGCTGGATGGCATTACCGACTCAATGGAGACGAGTTTGAGTAAACTCTGGGAGTTGGTGATGGATAGGGAGGCCTGGCATGCTGCAGTCCATGGGATCACAAAGAGTCTCACACAACTGAGTAACTGAACTGAACTGATCAGTAGTGTGTATATGTCAGTCCAAGTCTCCCAATTCGTCCAAGTCGCCCTTCCCCCTTTGGTGTCCATATTTGTTCTCTAAGTCTCTATTTTGCTCTGCAAATAAGTTCATCTATATCATTTTTCTAGATTCCACATATATATGTTACTATATGGTATTTGTTTTTCTCTTTCTGCCTCTTTAAAAACTTTACTTTTATTTGGAGGATTATTTCTTTTTTTTTTTTTTAAGGGAAAGTTATTTCTTAACAATAGTTTCTGCAATATATCAACATGAATCAGCCATAGGAAAACATATGTCCCCTTCCCCTTGATCCTCCCTCCCACTTCCCACCCCATCCCACTCTTCTACGTTGTTGCACAGCACCAGATGTGAGCTCTGCATTGTATAGCAAATTTCCACGGGCTGTCTAATTTTACATATGATAATGTATATGATTTAGTGCTAGACTCTCAATTCGTCCCAACCTCTCCTTCCCCAAGAGACAAGACACTTGTCTACAAGACACTTCCCTATGTCTCCCTCTCCATTGCTACCCTGAAGTCAGGTTCTTAGGTGCCATCTTTCTTGATTCCATATATATGCATTAATATATGATATTTGTCTTTCTCTTTCTGCCTTACTTCACTCTGTATGACAGTCTCTAGATCCATGCATGTCTCTGCCAATGACACAGTTTAGTTCCTTCTTATGACAGTAGTCATGTACGGATGTTTTTCTGGAATTCTCTTCCTTTTTCTGTGATCCACCGGATGTTGGCAATTTGATCTCTGGGTCCTCTGCCTTTTCTAAGTCCATCTAGTGCATGCAGAAGTATTTTATTGTACCCATGTTTTCAGGAAACATTCCCTTGGTGTCTCTAATTTTCTTGAAGAGATCTCTAGTCTTTCCTATTCAGTTGCTTTCCTCTGTCTCTTTGCCTTGTTCACTTAGGAAGGCTTTCTTATTTCTCCTTGCTTTTCTTTGAAACTCCACATTCATATGGGTATATCTTTCCTTTTATGTTTCAGTGTATATGTAGCATATCTTTTTCATTTTGAAAGAAATATTTATTCATTTGGCTGTGCCAGTTCTTACTTGCAGCATGCAGGATTTTTGTTGGGGTATGCAAAATCTTTCCTGTGACATGAGGGCTCTTCATTGTGGCATGTTGGCTTAGTTGCTTCGTGGAAGGTGGGATCTTAGTTCCTCCATCAAGGATCAAACCCTAGTGCCCTGCATTGGACAGCAGATTCTTAGCCACTCACTGGACGACCAGAAAGTCCTTGTACCACATCTTCTTTATAGGAGAGGCAGTCTTCAGGGAGTTAGCAGATCAAGCAGTGATAAATTAAAACTACATGTAAGCCTATTGCAGAGTCCTTGAAAGATTCTTGTGTTCCACTTGTTAAAAGTTTAACTGAGGGGTTCCCTGGTGGCTCAATGGTAAATAATCTGCTTGTCGATGCAGAAGTTGCAGTTTCGATCCCTGCTCCAGCAAGATCTCATATGCTGCAGAACAACTAAGCCCACAGGCCACAGCTATTGAGCCTGTGCTCTAGAGCTTGGGAGCCCAAATGCTAAGCCCACATACCCTAGAGCCCATGCTCTGAAGAAGAAAAGCTACTGCAATGAGAAGCCTGCCACTCGCAGTAACTAGAGAAAAGCCCATGCAGCAATTAAGACCCAGCACAGCCAAAACAAAAACAAAAACAAAAACAAAAAACTATATATATATATATATATATATATATATATATATATATACACATACACATACATAGCTGAGGAGTCAACAATTGGTTTGGCAGGCACAGAAGGCATGGAACTAGGATACCTGAGACCACAGTGGTGGAGAAACTCTTAGAACACTTGAAACAGCAATTATTAGGCACAAATGTACAAGATTCACCATTTTGGAAACCATTTTGAATAAATCCACTGGAAGGAGCCAGGTGAATGTCAGCTCTCTCTGGAACCCATACTGTTTACACATGATCCTATCTTTGCTGACATCATTCCACCTCCCTAACCAGCCTGTATCCTCTTGGAAGATATATGCTCATGAGTTACTTGTACACTCACAACACTTGCTAAATCATCCTCATTTCATGACGAGTCCTACTGTTTTGGTTGTGCTGGGAGCGTTGTTAAGGAAAGTAAGATAACTAGGTTGAATGGCTCTTCTATACATTTTTGATATCCAACCTCAGCTTACTTCATATTTCTCTTCAACCATCTCTTTTAACTTTTATATGCATTCTCATCTTACTTCATTTTTTGATCCAAAATATTTCCCATTCTACCTTTAGCCTCCAAACGATGCATTTTGATCACAGAAGTGAAGCTTTAAGGCCCCTCCCCTACTAGGACACTTCCAGTTATTAAAGAGAGACATAGTAGTGTGTTGACACGATTACATAATATTTTAAAATAAAATTTGACAAGTAAGGTATTTTAAGCACCGGTCACATAGCTCTTCTTTTTATTCTTATTTGCCCACCTTTACATTTTTTTGAATGTTCGCAGTTACTTTTTCTTTGTTTTGTGGGTTTTGGTTATTTTTGGTAATGGGACTATAGAGTCTTTTCGAAACAATTTATTCAGAAAGAATTCATGTATAATAAATGAACTCATTTTTAGTATACATTTTGATGAGTTTTCAGTCCATCTTAGTTCATTGTTTCCTAGAATGTCAACATTCACTCTTGCCATCTCCTGTTTGACCATTTCCAATTTGCCTTGATTCATGGAACTAACATTCCAGGTTCCTATGCAATATTGCTCTTTACAGCATCAGACCTTGCTTCCATCACCAGTATCATCCAAAACTGGGTATTGTTTTTGCTTTGGATCCATCCCTTCATTCTTTCTGAAGTTATTTCTCTGCTGATCTCCAGTAGCATATTGGGCACCTACTGACCTGGGGAGTTCATCTTTCAGTGTCCTATCATTTTTCCTTTTCATACTGTGCATGGGGGTCTCGAAGCAAGAATACTGAAGTGGTTTGCCATTCCCTTCTACAGTGGAACACATTAGACCTGTCCACAACGACCCATCTGTCTTGGGCAGCATGGCTTAGTTTCATTGAGTTAGACAAGGCTGTGATCCATGTGATCAGACTGGCTAGTTGTCTGTGATTGTGGTTTCAGTCGGTCTGCCCTCTGATGCCCTCTTTTAGCTCCCAACATCTTACTTGGGTTTCTTTTACTTTTGATGTGTGGTGTATCTTCACAGCTGCTCCAGCAAAGTGCAGCCACTGCTCCTTACCTTGGATGTGGGGTAGCTCCTCTGGGCCACTCCTGCACCATGCAGCTGCCACTCCTGTGCCACGCAGCAGCCACACCTGTGTGAATTTAACTCAGATGACCATTATATATACTACTGTGGGCAAGAATCCCTTAGAAGAAGTGAAGTAGCTATCATAGTCAACAAAAGAGTCTGAAATGCAGTACTTGGATGCAATCTCAAAAATGACAGAATGATGTCTATTCGATTCCAAGGCAAACTATTCAATATCACTTAATCCAAGTCTACGCCCTGACAAGTAATGCTGAAGAAGCTGAAGTTGAATGGTTCTATGAAGACCTATAGATTTTCTAGAACTAACACCCCCAAAAAGATGTCCTTTTCATTATAGGGGACTGGAATGCAAAAGTAGGAAGTCAAGAAACACCTGGAGTAACAGGAAAATTTGGCCTTGGAGTACAGAATGAAGCAGGGCAAAGGCTAATAGAGTTTGCCAACAGAACACACTGCTCATAGAAAACACCCTTTTCCAACAACACAAGAGAAGACTCTACAAATAGACATCACCAGATGGTCAACACCGAAATCAGATTGATTATATTCTTTGCAGCCAAAGACAGAGAAGCTCTATACAGTCAGCAAAAACAAGACACAATTTGTATGGAAATACAAAAAACCTCGAATAGCTAAAGCAATCTTGAGAAAGAAGAATGGAACTGGAAGAATCAACCTGCCTGACTTCAGGCTCTACTACAAAGCCACAGTCATCAAGACAGTATTACTGGTATTGGCACAAAGACAGAAATATAGATCAATGGAACAAAATAGAAAGCCCAGAGATAAATCCATGCACCTATGGACACTTTATCTTTGAGAAAGGAGCCAAGAATACACAATGGAGAAAAGACAATCTCTTTAACAAGTGGTGCTGGGAAAACTGGTCAACCAGTTGTAAAAGAATGAAACTAGAACACTTTCTAATACCATACACAAAAATAAACTCAAAATGGATTAAAGATCTAAATATAAGACCAGAAACTATAAAACTCCTAGAGGAGAACATAGGCAAAACACTCTCCGACATAAATAACAGCAGGATCCTCTATGACCCACCCCCCAGAATATTGGAAATAAAAGCAAAAATAAATGGGACCTAATTAAAATGGAAAACGTTCTGTACAACAAAGGAAACTATAAGAAATGTGAAAAGACAGCCTTCAGAATGGGAGAAAATAAGAGCAAATGAAGCAACTGACAAATAATTAATCTCAAAAATATACAAACAATTCCTTCAGCTCAATTCCAGACAAATAAACGACCCAATCAAAAAATGGGCCAAAGAACTAAACAGACATTTCTCCAAAGAAGACATACAGATGGCTAACAAACACATGAAAAGATGCTCAACATCACTCATTATCAGAGAAATGCAAATCAAAACCACAATGAGGAACCATTTCACACCAGTCAGAATGGCTGCTATCCAAAAGTCTACAAGCAATAAATGCTGGAGAGGGTGTGGAGAAAAGGGAACCCTCTTACACTCTTGGTGGGAATGCAAACTAGTACAGCCATTATGGAGAACAGTGTGGAGTTTCCTTAAAAAACCGGAAATACAATCGCCATACGACCCAGCAATCCCACTGCTGGGCATACACACTGAGAAAACCAGAATTGAAAGAGACACATGTACCCCAGTGTTCATCGCAGCACTGTTTATAATAGCCAGGACATGGAAGCAACCTAGATGTCCATCAGGAGACTAATGGATAAGAAAGCTGTGGAACATATACACAATGGAGTATTACTCAGCCATTAAAAAGAATACATTTAAATCAGTTCTAACGAGGTGGATGAAACTGGAGCCTATTATACAGAGTGAAGTAAGCCAGAAAGAAAAACACCAATACAGTATACTAACGCATATATATGGAATTTAGAAAGATGATAACGATAACCCTATATGCGAGACAGCAAAAGAGACACAGATTATGGAACAGTCTTTTGGACTCTGTGGGAGATGGCGATGGTGGAATGATTTGGGAGAATGGCATTGAAACATGTATAATATCAAATGTGAAATGAATCGCCAGTCCAGGCTTGATGCATGATACAGGATGCTCGGGGCTGGTGAACTGGGATGACCCAGAGGGATGGTATGGGAAGGAGGTGGGAGGGGGGTTCAGGATGAGGAACACGTGTACACCCGTGGTGGATTCATGTTGATGTATGGCAAAATCAATACAACGTTATAAAGTAATTATCCTCCAATTAAAATAAATAAATGTATATTTGAAAAGAAAGAAGACTGGGAGCTGACTGTGGCTCAGATCATGAACTCCTTATTGCCAAATTCAGACTGAAATTGAAGAAAGTGGGGAAAACCACTAGACTTATCAGTTCAGTTCAGTTCAGTCGCTCAGTGGTCTCCGACTCTTTGTGACCCCATGAAATACAGCACGCCAGGCATCCCTGTCCATCACCCACTCCCAGAGTTCACTCAAACTCACGTCCATCGAGTCGGTGATGCCACCCATCCATCTCATCCTCTGTCATCCCCTTCTCCTCCTGCCCCCAATTCCTCCCAGCATCAGAGTCTTTTCCAATGAGTCAACTCTTCGCACGAGGTGGCCAAAGTATGGGAGTTTCAGCTTTAGCATCAGTCATTTCAATGAACACCCAGGACTGATCTCCTTTAGAATGGATTGGTTGAATCTCCTTGCAGTCCAAGGGACTCTCAAGAGTCTTCTCCAACACCACAGTCCAAAACCATCAATTCTTCAGCACTCAGCTTTCTTCACAGTCCAACTCTCACATCCATACATGACCACTGGAAAAACCATAGCCTTGACTAGACGGACCTTTCTTGGCAAAATAATGTCTCTGCTTTTGAATATGCTATCTAGGTTGGTCATAACTTTCCTTCCGAGGAGGAAGCATTTTTTAATTTCATGGCTGCAGTCGCCATCTGCAGTGATTTTGGAGCCCCCAAAAATAAAGTCTGACACCGTTTCCACTGTTTCCCCATCTATTTCCCATGAAGTGATGGGACTGGATGTCATGATCTTCGTTTTCTGAACGTTGAGCTTTAAGCCAACTTTTTCACTCTCCTCTTTGACTTTCATCAAGAGGCTTTTTAGTTCCTCTTCACTTTCTGCCATCAGGGTGGTGTCATCTGCATATCTGAGGTTATTGAGATTTCTCCCGGCAATCTTGATTCCAGCTTGTGCTTCTTCCAGCCCAGCGTTTCTCATGATGTTCTCTGCATATAAGTTAAATAAGCAGGGTGACAATATACAGCCTTGACATACTCCTTTTCCTATTTGGAACCAGTCTGTTGTTCCATGTCCAATTCTAACTGTTGCTTCCTGACCTGCATACAGATTTTTCAAGAGGCAGGTCAGATGGTCTGGTATTCCCATCTCTTTCAGAATTTTCCACAGTTTATTGTGATCCACACAGTCAAAGGCTTTGGCATAGTCAATAAAGCAGAAGTAGATGTTTTTCTGGAACTCTCTTGCTTTTTCCATGATCCAGCAGATGTTGGCAATTTGATCTCTGGTTCCTCTGCCTTTTCTAAAACCAGCTTGAACATCTGGAAGTTCACAGTTCACATATTCCTGAAGCCTGGCTTGGAGAATTTTGAGCATTACTTTACTAGCGTGTGAGATGAGTGCAACTGTGCGGTAGTTGGAGCATTCTTTGGCGTTGCCTTTCTTTGGGATTGGAATGAAAACTGACCTTTTCCAGACCTATCAGGTATGACCTAAATCAAATCCCATATGATTATAGAGTGGAAGTTAGAAATAGATTTAAGGAACTAGATTTCATAGACAGAGTGCCTGATGAAGTATGGACGGAGGTTCGTGACATTGTACAGGAGACAGGGATCAACCATCCCCAAGAGAAAGTAATTCAAAAAAGCAAAATGGCTGTGTGAGGAGGCCTTACAAATAGCTGTGAAAAGAAGAGAAGTGAAAAGCAATGGAGAAAAGGAAAGATATACCCATTGAATGCAGAGTTCCAAAGAATAGAAAGGAGAGATAAGAAAGCCTTCCTCAGTGATCCATGCAAAGACATAGAGGAAAACAACAGAATGGGAAAGACTAGAGACCTCTTCAAGAAAATTACAGATACCAAGGGAATATTTCATGCAAAGATGGGCTCAATAAAGGACAGAAATGGTATGGACTTAACAGAAGCAGAAGGTATTAAGATGAGGTGGCAAGAATACATGGAAGAACTGCACAAAAAAGGTCTTCACGGCCCAGATAATTATGGTGGTGTGATCACTTACTTAGAGCCAGACATCTTGCAATTTGATGTCAAGTGGGCCTTAGGAAGCATCACTGCGAACAAAGCTAGTGGAGGTGATGAAATTCCAGTTGAACTATTTCAAATCCTGAAAGATGATGCTGTAAAAGTGCTGCATTCAATATGCCAGCAAATTTGGAAAACTCAGCAGTGGCCACAGGACTGGCAAAGGTCAGTTTTCATTCCAATCCCAAAGAAAGGCAATGGCAAAGAATGCTCAAACTACTGCACAATTGCACTCATTTCACACGCTAGTAAAGTAATGCTCAAAATTCTCCAAGCCAGGCTTCAGCAATATGTGAACTGTGAACTTCCAGATGTTCAAGCTGGTTTTAGAAAAGGCAAAGGAACCAGATACCAAATTGCCAACATCCGCTGGATCATGGAAAAAGCAAGAGAGTTCCAGAAAAACATCTACTTCTGCTTTATTGACTATGCCTAATCCTTTGACTGTATGGATGACAGTAAACTGTGGAGACTTCTGAAAGAGATGGGAACAACAGTTTGTTGTGATCCACACAGCAGTCACAGATGGTCACAAAGTGACATATACCAAGTTGGCATACTTGGTTCATGTATTGTCATTAACTTAGTGAACCTAACTAGGAAACCACACCTTTAGAAAACTCAGACACATTAGTATACCAGGTAGAAGAATTACAAACACCATTCCCAAAGAAGGAAGGAAAATGGAGCTTATTTATTCTCCAGTAAATGGGACAATCCTAGTTTATACCTGTTGTGTCAAAGTCCCTAGTGCCCTAATATTTCTCTCAGGAAATCTACATTCTCAAGACTTTTAAGCTATTGTTAGCTGTCAGAAGTGTATTGTACATTAGTTCTTTAGAATTTTTCAATTTTCACATTGAATAAACCTGTCAACAGAAATTCCCACTTTCTGACTAGCTTCAGTTCTTGGCAACCAGCGTTCTACTTTCTGTTTCTTTATTTTTCTTCTTCTTCTTCTTCTTATTTTACTTTACAATATTGTACTGGTTTTGCCATACATCAACATGTAAGAAACGAATCGCCAGTCCAGGTTTGATGCAGGATACAGGAAGCTTAGGGCTGGTGCATTGGGACGACCCAGAGGGATGGTATGGCGAGGGAGGTGGGAGGGGGGTTCAGGATGGGGAACACGTGTACTTTCTGTTTCTATGGGTTTAAATATTCTTTCTTTTTTAATGAAGATGCTTTATATTTTTAAACAACCTTTTAGCATGCCTTGCAGCTTGTGGGATCTTAGTTCTTCACCAGGGATTGAACCCAGGCCCTCAGCAATGAGAACACGGAGTCCTAATCATTGGACTGCCAGTGAATCCCTGGATTTACCTACTTTAGATACTACTTCATATAAGTGAGATCATTCAGAATTTGTCTTTCTGTGACCGGTGAATTTTACTTATAATAATGTCCTTAAAGATTCATCCATGTTGTTGCATATAGTAAGATTTTCTTCCTTTTAAAGACTGAATAATATTACCCTGTGTAATATGTCTATATGTATGTGTGTGTGTGCATTCATGTGAGTGTGTTAGTCGCTTAGTTGTGTTCGACTCTTTGTGACCCCATGGACTATAGCCCACCAGGCTCATCTCTCCATGCACTTCTCCAGGCAAGAATACTGGAGTGGGTTGCCATTCCCTTCTCCAGGGGAACTTCCTCACCCAGGGATTGTACCCAGGTCTCCTGCATTGCTGGCAGATTCTTCAGCCTGAGACCCCAGGGAAACCTGTGTATATATGTGCGTGTGTATACATATGTGTGTGTGTGTGTGAGTGTGTTTATGTATAAAACACAATTTCTATATCCATTTATCTGCTGCTGGATATTTAGCTTGCGCCTGTGAATAATGCTACGATGAGATCCTGATTTTCATTCTTCTAGGTAAATACTCAAAAGTCGGTTGCTAGATCAGATGGCCATTGAATTTTTCAATTTTTGAGGACTCTTCATACTGTTATCCATAATGGCTGCACCAGCATACATTCTCTGTTTCTCAATAGAAATGCCAGTACTAGTCTTTTTTCGAAAATGACTTGATAACAATTCTGAGGTGATATCTAACTGTGGTTTTCCTTTGTATTTCCATTACAGTTATTGATATTAAGCACCTTTTATGTCCCTGTTGGCTTATTTTTATATCTTCTTTGGAGAATTGTTTCTTTAGATCCTTAGCATATTTTTAATTGAGATATTTCCTTTTTTTACATGGGGGTGTAGGAATTACTTGCATATTTTACATATTAACTTCTGATCAGATATGTGGTTCAAAAGTATTTTTTCATTCTGTATATGGCCCTTTATTCTGTTGATGATTTCCTTTGCTATGCAGAAGACTTTTAGTTTTACGTAATCCCACTTGTCTACTTTTGCTTTTGTTGCCTGTTCTTCGGGTAGAATATACAAGAAATCATTGCCAAAACCCATGTCATAATGTTTCCCCTCTATGTTTCCTTCTAGTAATTTTAGTTTTAGGTGTTATGTTTCAGTCTTTAATCTGCTTTGAGTGGCTTTGTGTTTGTAGTATAAGATGAAAGTCACATTTCATTGTTTTTCATCTATCTATCTAGTGGTTCCCAACACCATTTATGGAAGAAACTGTCTTTCCCCACTGTGTATGTCTGGCACTCTTCTGCCAGATCACTTGACTGTATGTGTGTGTGTGTGTGTGTTTTCTGGGCTCTCTAATCTGTTCCAGTGGACTATACGTCTGCATGTAAGTATCATACTGTTTCAATTACTGCAGCTTTGTAATATGTTTTGAAATGAAGTGGTGCAGTGCCTATAGCTTTGTTTCCCATTCTCCAGATTGTTTTGGATATTCAGAATCCTTTGTGGTTGCATATGATTTTTAGGATCATTTTTCTAGTTCTGTAAAAAATGCCTTGTGATTTAGATTAGGGACTTCATCGACTGTTTATATCATTTGGGATTGTATGGATATCATCACAATTAGGCTTCCAGTTCATGAGTGTGGGGTATTGGTCTTCTAATTTGTGTCTTCTTTAATGTTTTTCATCAGTGTTTTCTAGTTTTCAGTGTAGTAGTCTTTCACTTGTGTAATTCATTGTATTCTAAGCATTTTATCTTTTATTAATTTCCTTATGGAGTTTTCATTGCTAGTAGGAAGCATAGCTGTAATGGTTGTCATCAGTGTCTCTGGGTTCAGCAATAGGAAAACAGGGCAGGTAGTGGTGATTGGTAGTGCCAGGAATGTACACAGGCTCAGCTGTGGGACTGTAGGTGAATGCACAGGGCAGTGGTGTATGCATCATGGCAAGAGCAGGGCCTGTGTTAGGATCTTGGACTGATCACAGCACACAAGTTCAGTTGCTGAGTCAGAGCTGGTGGCATGTATATGCCTGGCTTCAGGACCAGGACTGGCTTTGCTGCATCCATGATGGCTGTGCTGAGTTCCAGGGAGGCACTAGCTCTCATGGTTCCTGAGGGACTCAGCACCAGGAGTCTGAGACCTTAAAACCTGTGGGACCTTCTGTTGGGGGAGCTGTGGGCACATGTGGTGGTTGTGCTGGCTGTTGGTTTCCTGCACAGCTTTGCCTCATCTTACTTGCAGTACTTGCAGCACTGCTGTGTTGCTGCAACTTCCTAAGTGGACACTCTCAGAGCTGTTTCACCCACATCTGTCTGTCCAATTGTTGTTTTCATTGTGGGAATAGAGAGTGGGATCTCCTACTAAACCATCTTGCTGACATTACTCTCTATATACATTTTAGAATCGGTTTGTCAATTTCTACAAACTTCCTGCTGGCATATGAATCAGGATTGCTTTGAAACTAAAGATCAATATAATTGAAATTTTAACAGTGCCAAGTCTTTCAATATAGAAGCATGGTATATGTCTCCATTTCTTTATGACCTTTTATTTCCCTCAGAAATAATGTTTTGTAGTTTCCATTATCGGAGAAGGCAATGGCAAGCCACTCCAGTATTCTTGCCTAGAAAATCTCATGGGCGGAGGGGCCTGGTAGGCTGCAGTCCATGGGGTTGCTACTAGTCGGACACGACTAAGCGACTTCACTTTCACTTTTCACTGTCACGCATTGGAGAAGGAAATGGCAACCCACTCCAGTGTTCTTGCCTGGAGAATCCCAGGGACGGCGGTCGCACAGAGTCGGAGACGACTGAAGCGACTTAGCAGAGGCACCAGCAGTAGCAGTTTCCATTATGCATATCTTATACATATTAATTCCATACCACATTATTTTTATGTTTTTGGTGGTCTTAAGGATGATATTTTACTTCAATTTCTGGTTGTTTTTGCATGTATGTCAAATACACTTGAGTGAGTTGTAATTTGCAAATATGTTCAACTCACTTTTATGCATAATGATGTTTTTGTAGATTCTTTAGAATGTTCTCTGTATATTATAATTTAGTCTGTGTATTGAGTGTTTTCTGTGAATGAGAAGAGTTTGATTTCTTCCCTTCCAAGTGTACGTTGTTTTCATCTTTTCTTGCCTTATTGCAGTTATGAGAGCTTTCAGTCCAGTGTTGACTAGAAATCGCAAAAAATAGACATTTTTTCATTGTCCTTCATTAAATGTGATGTTAGATTAGGTCTTGTTTGTTATCTTTGATACATTTTATTAAATTGATGGAGTTTTCTTCTATTACTATTGTAATAAGAGGCTTAATGGATGTTGGTTGTTTTCCATTTCTTTTCCATGTTTTGATATTTTATATACAGTTTACCTCTTCCTTTACAGTCTGTATGTATGTGTATGTATATGTGTATATATATATTTTTTTTTTTTTTTAATTTTGTGCTTCACTTTTCAGAACTGCCAGTAAAATATTCCAGAAAATTTTTGAAGTTGGTGTCTTTGCCTTCTTTATCCATTTTAGGAGGAAAGCACTCAGTCTTTCACCATTTATTTTTATGCCAGTTGTAGGTGGTTTTATTGGTGGAACTCATAATGTTGAAGAAGTTTACTTTTCATCTTAATTTATTAATATGTATTATTATGAATGTTTTGATTTTTAAAATATATTTTTTATTCAATTGAGATAATCATATGACTCTTCTCCATTATTCTGTGAACATGGTGGATTTCCTTGATTGATGTTGAATGTTAAAGCAATCATACATTCCTGAGATAAAGAGCCCTTTGTCATTATGTGTCACTTCTTTTTGTGTTGCTGGATTTGATTTGTGAAAGTGTTGACTTTGGGGGTATATATTTATGATAGCTATGGCTCTATAGTTTTCTTGTAACATTTTTCTTGAAAATATGATGAGAGTTTACTGACCTCAAGAGATGAGCTGGGAATGTTAGTTTGTCTTTCATTTACTTAAACCGTTTATATAGGTTCTCTCTGCCTTTTCTCATGTCTCTGATTAAATGTACTATTTGGAATTCAGGGAAGGTCTAGGAGAGGAAAGTTTTTCTACAGATAAGAGGTATGTGGAAGGCATGGTGAGTGGTGGTCTGTTCTGGGAAGAGGCCTTAGAGTCCTACTGGGCTATATTTATGCATTGAATTAGATATTTTTGTAATGCTAAACTATGTTTGCATTCTTGTATTCTTAGAGTAAGCTGACTTTTTAAAACAAAATACCTATTTTTATACATTGTTATACTAGCTTTGCTCACACTTTGTTTTTGTCTGCATGTACCTAAAATTAACCCAAACCATTTATGAAAGAATGAAAACTCTTCTTCCCTTGATCAGATACCATGAGTGCATGAGGAACTATGAACAGAGGTTGGTAACACTGTACAAGAGGTGGTGATCAAAACTGTCCCTAAGAAAAAGAAATGCAAACAGACAAAATGATTGTCTGAGGAGCCCTTACAAATAGCCAGAAAAAGTACAGAAGCAAAAGGCGAAGGTGAAAAGGAAAGATATAACCATTTGAATGCAGAGTTCCAAAGAATATCAAGGAGAGATAAGAAAGACTTAAGTGAACACAGCAAAGAAACAGAGGAAAACAATAGATTGGGAAACACTAGTGCTCTCTTCAAGAAAATTAGAGATACCAAGGAAACATTTCATGCAAAGATGGGCACAGTGAAGGACAGAAATGGTATGGACATAACAGAAGCAGAAGATATTAAGAAGAGGTAGCAAAATACAGACAACAACTGTACAAAAAAGGTCTTAATGACCCGGATAGCCACAAAAAAGGTCTTAATGACCCAGATAACTACCTAGATGATGGTGTGATCAGTCACCTAGAGCCAGACATCCTGGAGTGTGAGGTCAAGTGGGCCTTAGGAAGCATTCCTACGAACAAAGCTGGTGGAAGTGATGGAATTCTAGCTGAGCTATTTAATATCCTAAAAGATGATGCTATTAAAGTGCTGCACTGAATTCATCAGCAAATTTGGAAAATTGAGCAGTGGCTGCAGGATTGGAAGAGGTTGGTTTTCATTCCAATCCCAAAGAAGGGCAGTGCCAAAGAATGTTCAAACCACTGTTAATTTGCACTCATTTCACATGCTAGTAAGGTAATGCTGAAAACCCTTCAAGCTAGGCTTCAACAGTATGTAAACTGAGAACTTCAGATAGATGTACACCATGGATATAGAAAAGGCAGAGGAACCAGAGACCAAATTGTCCACATCTGCTGGATCATAGGAAAACAAGAGAGCTCCAGAAAAACATCTGCTTCATTGACTATGCTGAAGCCTTTTACTGTGGATCACAGTAAGCCTTTTACTGTTGTGTGGATCACAACAAAGTGTGGAAAATTCTTAAAGAGATGGGAATACCAGACCACCTTACCTGCTTTTTGAGAAACCTGTATGCAGGTCAAGAAGCAACAGTTAGAACCAGGCATGCAACAAGAGACTGGTTCAAAATTGGGAAAGGAATACATCAAGGCTGCATATTGTTACCCAGCTTATTTAACTTATATGTGAGCACATCATATGAAGCCAGGCTGAATTAATCAAAAGCTGGAATCAAGATTGCTGGGTGAAATAGCAATAACCTCAGATATGCAGATGACACCACCCTTATGGCAGATAGTAAAGAGGAACTAAAGAGCCTCTTGATGGAAGAGAAAGAAGAGAGTGAAAAATCTAGCTTAAAACGTAGCATTCAAAAAACTAAGATCATGACATCTGGCCCCATCACTTCATGGCAAATAGACGGGGAAACAATGGAAACAATGACAGATTTTATTTTCTGGGCTCCAATATCACTGTGGACAGTGACTGGAAGAAAAGATGCTTGCTACTTGGAAGAAAAGCTTTGATGAAACTAGATCAGCATATTAAAAAGCAGAGACATCACTTTTCTGACAAAGGTCCGTCTTGTGAAAGCTATGGTTCTTCCAGTAGTCATGTATAGAGTTGAGAGTTGGTCCAAAAAGAAGGCTGATCCTCAAAGAATTGATGGTTTCAAACTGTGGTGCTGGAGAAGACTCTTGAGACTCCCTTGGACAGCAAGGAGATCAAACCAGTCCATCCTAAAGAAAATCAACCCTGAATATTCATTGGAAGCACTGATTTTGAAGCTGAAGCTCCAATACTTCGGCGACCTGATGAAGAGCCAACTCACTGGAAAAGAGCCTGATGCTCAGAAAGATTGAGGGCCCAAGGAGAAGAAGATGACAGAAGATCAGATGGTTGGATGGCATCATCGACTCAAAGGACATGAGTTTGAGCAAACTCCTTGAGATATTGAAGGACGGGAGGCCTGGCATACTACAGTCCATGGGATCGCAAAGAGTCAGACATGACTGAGTGACTGAAGAACAACAACAAGGATTATCTACCTCATTGGAACTGACTCAAATGAATTCCTTTCTATGGCTGAGTACTATTCCATTATATATAGATAAACAACTTCTTTAACCAGTCATTTGTTGATGGACATCTAGGTGACTTCCATGTTCTAGGTATTATAAATAGTGCTGCAATGAACATTGGTGTACATGTGTCATTTTCAGTTATGATTTCCTCAGCGTGTGTGCCTGACAGTAGGATTTTTGGGTCATATTGTAGTTTATTCCTGTTTTTTTTTAGGCATCTCCATTCTGTTCTCCATAGTGCCTGTATCAATTTACATTCCCACCCACAGTGCAAGAGGGTTCCCCTTTCTCTATTTGCTCTCCAGCATTTATTGTTTGTAGAATTTGTGATGATGTCCATTTGACTGGTGTGAGATGATACCTCATTGTAGTTTTGTTTTGCAATTCTCTAATAATAAGCAATGAGCATTTTTTCATGTGTTGGTTATCCCTTGTGATGTTTTCTTTGAAAAAATGTCTCTTTAGGCCCTCTGCCCATGTTTTATTATGTTGTTTGTTTTTCTGATGTTGAGTACATGAGCTACTTGTATATTCTGGAGATTAATCCTTTGTCGATTGCTTCATTTGCAACTAGTTTTTCCCATTCCAAGAGTTGTCTTTTCATCTTGCTTATGGTTTCCTTTGCTATGCGAAAGCTTTTAAGTTTAACTAGGTCCCTTTTGTTTATTTTTATTTCCATTACTGTAGGAGGTGTGGAGAAGGCAATGGCTCCCCACTCCAGTACTCTTGCCTGGAAAATCCCATGGACATGGGGCCTGGTGGGCTGCAGTCCATGGGGTCGCAAAGAGTCAGACACGATTGGGCGACTTCACTTCCACTTTCCACTTTCATGCATTGGAGAAGGAAATGGCAACCCACTCCAGTGTTCTTGCCTGGAGAATCCCAGGGACGGGGGAGCCTGGTGGGCTGCCGTCTATGGGGTCGCACAGAGTCGGACACGACTGAAGTGATTTAGCAGCATACAAGGTAAAAAAAAAAAAAAAAGAAACGAAGAATAACCACCAGCTCCATATTGTGGAGAGAGCCGGCACTGCCCGGGCATGGGCCGGCTTCTTACCAGAGTCCTAACAAAACTTGGTCCAGCCTGCGTGTCTCATCGCCCGCCCAGCTCCATTTCCAACTTCACCTTCAGAAATCCCGAATTAGCTACATGCCACCATACACCTGGCAGATTGTCACCCCCAGCTGTTAGCCTTGCTCGTCTCTCTACCTGTTACACCTACTTACTCCTGCCTCACTCTGAGTCAGACACGACTGAAGCAACTTAGCAGCAGCAGCAGGAGGTGAGTCACTGAGGATCTTTCCATGATTTATGTCAAAGAGTTTTCTGCCTGTGTTTTCCTCTAAGAGTTTTATAATTTCTGGCCTTACATTTAGGTCTTTAATCCATTTTGACTTTATCTTTGTGTATGGTGTTAAGAAGTGTTCTAATTTCATGCTTCTATAGTACATGTAGTTGCCCAGTTTCCATAACATCACTTATTGAAGAGACTTTTTTCCATTGTACTGTCTTGCCTCCTTTGTCAAAGATAAGCTGCCCATAAGTGTGTGGGTTTATGTCTCAGCTTTCTATCTTGTTTCATTGGTCTATACTTCTGTTTTCTGCTAGTACCATACTGTGTTGATGACTGTAGCTTTGTACTATAGTCTGAAATGGGGACGGTTGATTCCTCCAGCTCCATTCTTCTTTCTCAAGATTGCTTTGCCTATGATGATTCTTTTGTGTTTCCATATGAATTGTGAATTTTTTTGTTCTAGTTCTGTGAAAAATGCCATTGGTAATTTGATAGGGATTGCACTGAATTTGTAGATTGCTTTAAATAGTATAATATTTTTGCAATACTGATTCTACCCTTCCAAGAATATGTTATAGCTCTTCATCTGTTTATGTCATCTTTGATTCTTTCATCAGTTTCTTATAGTTTTCTCTATTTAGCTTGTTTGTCTCCTTAGGTAGGTTTATTGCTGGATATTTTATTCTTTTTATATCAATGGTGAATGGAATTGATTCTTTAATTTATCTTTCTGAGTATTGATTGTTAGTGTACAGGAAGTCAAGGGATTGCTGCATATTGATTGTTTTGTTCAACTTTACTAAATTCACTGATTACCTCTAGTAAATTTTGATGTATCTCCAGAATATTCTGTGTATGGTATCATGTCATCTGCAAAACAGTGAAAGTTTTCCTTCTTGTTTCCAGTTTGGATTCCTTTATTTTTGCTTCCTCTCAGATTGCTGTGGCTAGAATATCCAAAACTATGTTGAACAATAGCAGTCAAAGTGGGCACTTTTGTCTTGTTTCTGATCTTAGAAGAAACGTTTTCTGTTTTTCACCATTGAGAACAATGTCTCCTGTTGTTTATTATAGTCAGGTAGGTTCCTTCTATGCTGATTTTCTGGAGCATTTCTATCATAAATGGATGCTGAATTTTGTTGAACGGTTTTACTACATCTATCAGTCAGTCCGTTCAGTCGCTCAGTCATGTCCGGCTCTTTGCAACCCCATGGACTGCAGCACACCTGGCTTCCCTGTCCATCATGAACTCCCAGAGCTTGCTCAAACTCATATCCATTGAGTCGGTGATGCCTTGCAACTATCTCACCCTCTGTTGTCCCCTTCTCCTCCTGCCTTCAATCTTTCCCAGTGAAGGGTTGTTGCTTAACCACGAAAAGACACCGGGATTCTTGGCCTCTGAAGGAGAAGAATTCAATCCAGGGCCAGAGACAAGGCTTGATCACTCAGAGCTTTTGTGCAATAGAGTTTTATTAAAGTGTAAAAGGGATAGAGAAAGCTTCTGACATCGACATCAGAAGGGGGCAGAAAGAGTACCCCCTTGCTAGTGTTAGCAATGGAGTTATATACTCTCCAATTAGTTATTACAGTGAATCAAAAGAATGTCCGGAGGTTGTAAAGACATCACTAGACTACTCCCATAATTTACATTTAAGATAACAGGATTAGCCAGAAGGTTTTTTTCAGAGACTGTCCTCAAGCAGGATACATTATTGTTATATAATCCTAAGGAGTGTAGAGGGAAAAAAAAGTTTGTCCTTTCTTCCTCCTTGAGAGTTCCAGACCCCTCTCTCCTTGGGAACCCCTGGACTTCTTATCAACCTGCCTAGGAAATGACTCTCTCACCAGCATCAGGGTCTTTTCCAGTGAGTCAGTTCTTCTTATCAGGTGACCAAAGTATTGGAGCTTCAACTTCAGCATCAGTCCATCTAGTGAATATTCAGGACTGATTTTCCTTTAGGATGGACTGGTTGGATCTCCTTGAAGTCCAAGGGACTCTCAAGTCTTCTCCAACACCACAGTTCAAAAGCATCAACTCTATGGTGCTCAGCCTTCTTTATAGTCCAACTCTCACATCCATGCATGACTACTGGAAAAGCCATAGCTTTGACTAGATGGACGTTTGTCAGCAAAGTAATGTCTCTACTTTTTAATATGCTATCTACGTTGGTCATAGCTTTTCTTCCAAGGAAAAGCATCTTTTAATTTCATGGCTGCTGTCATCATCTGCAGTGATTTTGGAGCCCCCCAAAATAAAGTCTGTCATGGTTTCCATTGTTTCCCCATTTATTGGCCATGAAGTGATGGGACCAGATGCCATCATTTGATTTTTATCTTTTAATTTGTTAATATAATGTATCACATTGATTGATTTGCATGTATAGACGTATCCCTGCTTCCCTTGTATATTCATGAGTTGATCATCGTGTGTGATCCTTATTCATTTTAAATATAGCAGTATGTACATGAGCATCCCAAACTCTCTGACATCCTCCCCAGTGGCAATAATATGCTCATTCTCTAAGTCCATCAGTCTTCTGTTTTGGAAATATGTTCATTTGTATCACTTTTTTTTTATTCCACATATTAGATGTCATAAGACATTTCTGCTTCTCTGTCTGATTTACTTCGCTCACTATGACAGTCTGTAGGTCCATCCATTTTCTACAGCCTTTCTACCCTTGAGTGTCTCTGTACTGTTCTCCCCCATCTCCTCTATAGAGCTCCCAGTTGATGAAAAGCCACGCCCCTTCCAGGCTATTGTCTCTGGGCAGTTGCACAACCAGCTCTGCACTGCTGCTGCCTCTGTGAACTTATCTCAGTCTTTCTCTCCTCCCTGAATACCTCCTGTCTGCCTCTTGACCAGAGCAGGTGTGCTCATGCTGCAGGGCCTCTGTGTGTGGTCCCTCCTTAACTGGGAGGCTCTTCCTCCAGTGGTTGCTTGATTCATTCCCTCATCATCAGGAGTCTTCAAGTATTGCAGGGCATAAAATTTCCTCATATCTTGAGTCCTCATATCAAAGGTTACTGCCTCCATCCTCCCCCTCCACCCCCACCCATGGTTGTCTGTCTTCTCCCCCTGCTTCATCTTCCCCCAGAGTGCTTTTTCCCTTGGGATCACTGTCTTTCACTTCCTCTTAGGTGATGAAGAGCAGCAGGCGAGCGAGAGCTGTGCTGTGTGCTGTTGCATCCCGAGGACCAGGAGAGGGTCCAACATTGGGTAGATGTTGTGCGATGTTTGTTAGAATAATTGCAGGAGGATTCCATTTCTCTGTAGTTGATAAATGAGAGTATTTTTAGTTCTACTTGCTATAGATATGCTTATGAATATTGCCTAGAATTAAATAAATAAGATAAAGTTTTAAAATGTTTGGTTAGCCAGAATCAAGTAGCTTTTGGCTGGAGGAACCTGGCTGTTCTTTCTCTAAGTGAACTTCAGGTTTACTGAAGACCTGAACTGAAGTTGGGATGCAAGGTATGAGCACAGTCAGAACCCTATGCCAAATAGGATTCACATCCGGTAACTGCTCTTGGCAAAGATGCACCAAGTACTGAGCTGTAGTATCAGCTGACCACCGTGAAACCCCTCCTTGCCAGGGCTCCTACCGCTTAGGCGCCAGTGCCCTGAAGTTCACCCCCAAAGGCATCAGGTGGCTGTAGATGTGTCTAAGAGGTTCCTGGGCAGGAAGGTGAACACCCCAAGGCCCAGGCTGCACATGCTGGCTCTTTTCTTTTGGGGCGGAACTTTCGTGTGGTGGGACACCTGCCATGCATCCCATGACTACTGTCCTTCAGAAGACACTGCCCCCAATGCCCTCTGCAGCTCTGTGAGGAGAAGAGCCAGGGGCTGGAGTGCTGAGTAACACAGGTGGCTGCTATGGATCTAGCCCATTTCCCTTCCGAGGGTGCCACAGGATTGTCTGAGACGTCCCTGAATTGTGGGGACATTTGACGAATTCAGGGCAAAGATGTGGTCAGAATCAATGGAATACAGCACATATAACCCTTTCCTAATGCAAGTTGGTTTTTTAAATGTATTTTTAATTGAAGCATAATTACTTTACAATATTATGTTGGCTTCTGCCATACACAATGGCTCAGCTGTAAACATACACATTTCTCCTGACTCTTGAACCTTTCACAATGTCCCACTCAATTCTATTCCTGTAAGTGGTCATAGAGCACCACGTTGAACTCCTTGTGTCAAGTTGTTTTACAATAAAATTTTGATTTGGAATAATTTTTGATTTATAGAAGAATTGAAAATATTTGTCAAAACTGACGAGCAACTTTGGAGCATTACTTCTAACTTAACCTCACATATTATGGGGATTTCACCAGGTTGTCCATTAATGTGTCTTGGGTTTCAGAATTCAATCCACAACCTACACACACTGCATTAATTGTCATATGTCTCCAGTGTTCTCTGCTCTGTGGAGTCACTCATTCTCTCCTGGTAATAGCTTACACGTATGGAGTTCGGTGATGTGTTCTTGGTCTCCAAAGGAGAAGATTTGACTCCAGGACCAAAGACAGTCCCAGTCACTCAAAGCTTTGTGCGGCAAAAATTTTTATTTAAAGTGACAGGACAGAGAAAGCTTCTGACATGGACATAAGAAGGGGGTAGAAAGAGTACCCATCCTCACTAGTTTAAGCGTGGCATTACATACTTCTCAACTGGCTGCTGAGAACAGATAAATAGAATACCTCAAGATGGTAAGAGTTTCACCAGACCCTTTCTGAAGGAATACATCCTGAGATAACTTCAGCACAAGATTAGCCAGAGAGCACGGGTCCTGTGAGGGAGAATGGTTCCCTACAACTTCTCTGGGTGAGATATACTGTTGCTGTGTAATCAGGGGTACAAGTGTTGAGTAACAGGTTCCCAGACAAGATTTGTTACAATTATAATAATTAACATTGACATTATAATCATTAACATAATCAAGAACGTTTCCCTGTTCATAGGTTCTGGACCTAAAGAACAGCCATTCTTGGGTGAGATACATTGTTGCACAAGGCTTAAGGAAAGCATGAGGGAGAGTGTTCACCTCCTCCTTAAAGGGCCCTGGACTGCCTAAGCTTTAACTCTCTTATGGGTCTGTCATGACTTTGGCCATCCCAGGAGGACTGGCTAGGGATGGCAGAAGGACCTCAAAGCTGAATTTGCCTGCTGTTGTATAGCAGACAAATGTAGAGTGGAGGAAGAAATAGCAGCTCTTTCTTGCCTGGAGAATCCCATGGGCACAGGAGCCTCACGGACTATAGTCCATGGGGTCACAAAGAGTGGGACATGACTGAAGCAACTGAGCATTGCAGAAAGTGGGGCTTAGGCTTTGGGTTTTGAGGAAGACACCACAGAGGTGAAACACCCTTCCTGTCTCCTTACATCAGGGTACACGTGACAGCTGTGTGTCTTACCACTGGGTGTGTCAGCTTTGACTATTGATTAACACTGTTTTTGTTAGAACTTCACTGTTTTCCCCTTCTCCTCCCCTCTTCTTTTCTTTGGAAATGAGTTACTATGTCAAGCCCATGCTCAGGGAGTGCAGGGAAGTATGTTCTCCATCCTTGAGGGGATAATCTGTCTGTATTATTAGGGATGTTTCAGTAAGGAATGATAGTCTCTTCACCCACATTATTTTAGTCTAGTTTGCCAGAAAAACATCTATTTCTGCTTTATTGACTATGCCAAATCCTTTGACTGTGTGGATCACAATAAACTGTGGAAAATTCTGAAAGAGATGGGAATACAAGACCACCTGACCTGCCCTTGAGAAATCTGTATGCAGGTCGGGAAGCAACAGTTAGAACTGGACATGGAACAACAGACTGGTTCCAAATAGGAAAAGGAGTATGTCAAGGCTGTATATTGTCACCCTGCTTATTCAACTTATATGCAGAGTCCATCATGAGAAAGACTGGGCTGGAAGAAGCACAAGCTGGAATAAAGATTGCTAGGAGAAATATCAATAACCTCATATATGCAGATGACACCACCCTGATGGCAGAAAGTGAAGAGGAACTAAAAAGTCTCTTGATAAAAGTGAAAGTGGAGAGTGAAAAAGTTGGCTTAAAGCTCAACATTCAGAAAACTAAGATTATGGCATCTGGTCCCATCACTTCGTGGGAAATAGATGGGGAAACAGTGGAAACAGTGTCAGACTTTATTTTTGGGGCCTCCAAAATCACTGCAGATGGCGACTGCAGCCATGAGATTAAAAAATGCTTCCTCCTTGGAAGGAAAGTTATGACCAACCTAGATAGCATATTGAAAAGCAGAGATATTGCTTTGCCAACAAAGGTCCATCTAGTCAAGGCTATGGTTTTTCCTGTGGTCATGTATGGATGTAAGAGTTGGACTGTGAAGAAAGCTGAGAGCTGAAGAATTGATGCTTTTGAACTGTGGTGTTGGAGAAGACTCTTGAGAGTCCCTTGGACTGCAAGGAGATCCAACCAGTCCATTCTAAAGGAGATTAGTCCTGGGTGTTTATTGGAAGGACTGATGCTGAAGCTGAAACTCCAGTACTTTGGCCACCTCATGCGAAGAACTGACTCATTGGAAAAGACTTTGATGCTGGGAAGGATTGAGGGCAGGTGGAGCAGGGGACGACAGCAGATGAGATGGCTGGATGGCATCACCGACTTGATGGACATGAGTTTGGGTGAAATTCCAGGAGTTAGTGATGGACAGGGAGGCCTGGAGGGCTGTGATTCATGGGGTTGCAAAGAGTCAGACATGACTGAGCCACTGAACTGAACTGAAGTGTGCTAGGTCTTTGTTGTGGCATGTGAGCCTTCTCTTTGCAGAGCACGTTCTTTCTAGTTGCAGCAGGAGGGTTTTTAGTTGTCCCAGGTCAGGTGGGAGCTTAGTTCCCTGACCAGCTGCTGCTGCTGCTGCTAAGTCACTTCAGTTGTGTCTGACTCTGTGCGACCCCAGAAATGGCAGCCCACCAGGCTCCCCCATCCCTGGGATTCTCCAGGCAAGAACACTGGAGTGGGTTGCCATTTTCTTCTCCAATGAATGAAAGTGAAAAGTGAAAGTGAAGTCGCTCAGTCGTGTCCGACTCTTGGCGACCCCATGGACTGCAGCCCACCAGGCTCCTCCATCCATGGGATTTTCCAGGCAAGAGTACTGGAGTGGGTTGCCATTTCCTTCTCCTCCCTGACCAGGGATTGAACCAATTACCATGCATTGGAGGGCCTATTCTTAACCACTGGACCACCAGGGAAGTCCCCATTTATTTACTTAATCATTTGTTTGTTCAGTATGGACTCAAACATATTACTTTATACTTTGGATATCATCCAATACTGTTATATATTTTGTGTGTCAGACCGTTTCCAGTTTGGCCATTGGGAGCATCTCACACTTCCCTTTAGAGTTTCAAGGTCCATTTCATCTTGTTTTTGCTAACAAACAGCTCTCCTGGAGTGTAAGTTTGATTTTGACATTGAGAGGGTTTTCAAGTGTAGAATGCCACCTCTGATGGCCCAGCCCTCTGGGCCTTAGAACTCCTGTCCTCAGTGTCCTGTAGGGCTGTGGACCTCAGAGTCTCTGATGCGTGAGACAAACCACACAACCTCACAGCTGCTCACTGATGTTTCTGGATAGACTGTGCAGTGCTAGTAGTTCTTGAGACCAGGTTCACTGATGGAAGAGGATGAGACAACCAGAAAGGGCAAGTCTGGACCACTGGGGGTCCAGAATGTTTCCAGGAACTTGTTTCCTTAAGTGTTTGAGAAAAGTTGTGGCATGATTAGAATTTATCAGAATTATCAGTGCTGGAGAATATCCATCTGGTCCCAGGTCCTGTGAGTTCCTTCTTGGGAATGATTGGAGGCCAAGGCTGCTGTCCAGCAGTGCTCAGGGCCCTGTCTAGGGTCTGCAGATGTTAAGATATTTGATGATTCAGGAAGACCCAACTCCCCATTTTTATCTCCAGGACTTGAGCTTTGGATAAAAGGGAGGATTCTGGATGACTTTTTTTCTACCTGAGGGTGGTGTAGACCTATCCTTGGCCCTCCTGTGATTCTATCTGCTCAGTGTGGGAGAGTGTTGCCTCAGAACCAGGATAGGCTGGGGGAAGGATGACCAGGAAAACAGGTGATGGTTGGGGCTGGGACAACAGAGCATTTGGCTCCAAATGAGTCACTTATAAATGTCAACTCCACTTGATCTTTGGCAAAGATGCTACCACAAAATCTCCCTGAGCACTGTTCTCAGAACAGGATGGGCTTCCAAGTAAACATCCCAAGGTCCAAGAGAACCACCTTTGCCACAGGTTCTTGGCCACAGGCCCGTGGTCCTCCTGAGAGGGATGTGGGTTGAGCTTGGCGAGCTAGTTGTTTATAATGCCGCAGAAACCTTGCCCTGAGCAGAGGACTCCACCTGCCGCCATGATGAAGGGAGCACTGCTTGTGCTGACCCTGCTGGTGACCAGAGAGCTGACCTTCAAGACGACTGACGGTAGGAAGGAGATTCCAGATGACCCTTCTGATCCTTGCCCTTTGCCATCTCACTGCATCCTCCACAGTCCTGTCCTATCCGCTTCTAGGGACAGATTCCAAGGGTAGCTGACAGATCAGTGCCCAGGAGCCCTGCATAAATTCCTTGAGCCTGTCAGTCTTTGAATGTAGAGGGTGGTGTGGAGCTGGAGGGATCATTAGCTGTGCAAACCCTGGGGAATATTTTGTTGGGGGCATTAGTGCTCATTGGAAGGGAGGAAGAAGGCTGATATACCCAGGGATGGTGGTCAAGGGCAGAGGGGTCTCCAGGGCTCACCCCTCTTGCTGCTCCCTCTGCTGGGAGGTTTTCTGTCTGGGATGTTAAGCAGTCCTGGGAGAGGCCGGGTCTCTGTGGGAGATGATCCTGGAAGCTTTGGAGATGTGGCTTCCTATCAAGTGGTGGAAACAGGAACCTCCTACTCTGGTTATTCTTTGACAAGATGTTTTCTGTCTTTCCTTCAGCGGAAGCCTGCCCTGTGTTTTATGGCGGGGTTGCTGCGCTGTTACTTGGAAGCAAAACATTGTTGAATTCAACGCTTGATTTGGTTGATGCTACTGATGAGGAAAAGGCAGCCTTTGGAAAAGTCCAGGATTGCTTCAATGAGGCGGGATTTGTTGCCAAGCTGAAAATTGTAGAACTCATGGTAATTTACTCTCCTGACCCTGACTCTGCCCTGCCCACTCACATGCATAGTGTGGTATGCCACATGGGAATAGATCATGCAGTCATGGGATATGTGACAGACAAGATCTATAAGCAAAGAAGCACATAAATCTTTGCTCCACCCTGCAGCACCTGTAATATGCGAGGGCAGTCCATGTACACATCCAGCCTCTGTTGTTGCCAAGTATGCCCACAGCATGCGAATCAACTCACAAACAGAATAGGGTTGCAAGGCCAAGTGTGTTGAGGCAGGTGATTGTTTTTTTCCTCAGTGAGTGGAACTAGCATCGGAGCAGTAGAATTTTACCGTCTGGGAGGAAAGGAAGCTTTCAGTTCACACACATGTAGGAGTCATGTCAGTTCTACTTTAGGAATATTGAAAAGGAGCCCCTGGCTTTAGAGTCTCTTTCCAGCATGGGACTCCCTGGCTTTGTAAGGTTTCATCACCTCCTCTTGTTCCCACTGTGTGGGCCTTGACTCTGGCTCAGAGTCCCATTTCTACTGACATATCTACAAGCCTGTTTTTCCACTGTGGTGTTTTGGTGCCTGAGGCTCCTGAGCAGGCTTCTAGGTACCTGTGACTGCTCACCTTGGCTAGCAGTATATCTCCCGAAGAACCATTTTCCTTTATACTTCTTGTCAAACAATACTGGAGATTTTGGATAGTCTGTCTCAACATTTTTTCCCTCAAATTTTCTGTTCAAAATGAGAGGTTTTTTTGCAAACAGTAATGCACATAATAGGAGCACACAGAGCACATGGGTTTGTTTACAACACCTGCATGCACATTAGTCCACTCAGCACACCTGACAGAAGAGGCTCAGGTGCAGGAGGTGTGACCCAAACCCAGGCTCCAGCACCTTGCTCCTCCCTCAGGACCCACTCCGGCTGTGCCCTGATGACTCTTATTATCTCCTCCTCTCCCTGGGTGGCTGGTTGCTAGTCTCCATCCTGATGCCTGTGCCTGGGCTATTAGGGAGCCATCCTCCCCCTGGTCCCTGATGGCAGCCTCCTCTCCATTGGTGGGTCTGTGGGCAGAGTTTCTTGCTGGGGAGGGAGCTGAATGCCTGAGGGTATAGCATGTGGTGATGCTGGGTAGACAGGATAGCCCTGCTGTGGGCTCAGGTGTTGTCCCTCCTCCTCCTCCTCCCTCCCAGGGTTCCATCATCTCTGACAAGGATTGCACCGGCTATCAAGTGTCCACGGTTCTGGGTAGTGTTTTTGGAATAATTCTCAGTGCAGTCTCTTTGGTGAAATAGTCTTTGCCAGTGATGCCTGGTCTGCGCTCCATGTGCCACCCTGTTCTTCTCAACTGAAGCTGGAATCCTGACACCTGTCCCACCCATGTGGTCTCTATCAGGCTTACTCTAATAAAATCACTGCAGCAGTGCTCAGTGTGCCCAGTGTCTGTCTGCTGTGGGGAGGATGTGAAGCAGGAGGTCTTGGGTGATGGTGAGAGTGACCCAAGTGGTTACTGTGGGGAGTATGGGGATTGGGATCAGACAGAATGAGGTAAACCTAGGCCCTGTCCTGACAAACTGTGGAACCATGGGCATGTTTATAGTAACTTTCTCAAGTCATTCTGTCATCTGCTAAATAGGGGCTGTGTATGAAGATTAAGCGAAAGAAGATATAGGTAACCCTTGCCATCACAGGCCTGGAAGGATAAAGCTGTTGCTTGTGGCCACAGATAGCATACCTCACTCTGGTCTTTAGCACGGTGGCAGAGCCTCCAGTCCTTTAAGTGTCCTTTCAGTTACTGGTGAGTGACTCAGGAGATGCCCTGAGCAAGCTTGTGACAGGTCCCCTCTTCCTCCCAGTGGCATTCACCATTTTCTAATTGTTAGGTGGGTGACTTTTGAGGAGCCAGAGCTTTTGTTTTCAAGGACACTGTTTTTCCTGGGTTCTGCCACGGGGACCAGGACCTCCAGGAAATCTTGGACCAGGAGGAAGGAAGTGGATGGAAGAAGCTACCTCAGCGGGAATGTTGTTTCCATGGAAACACCTCATGCTGTGAAGTGTGAATTACAGGATGTGCCACATGAGTGAGTGTCCCGAATGCCCCAGCCTAGTTCTAGGAGCATGAAATAGGCAGCTGCATTACCAGTAGGACATTTGTGAAGATACAAGGAAAGGACTAGGTTTTATCCTAGCATCTAGGCCTTTGTCAGATTACTCTTAGCATGACCCACAAAAAGAGTGGCACTACTGGTAAAATGTCTCTACCTTCTGGCCAAGCGGGTCACATTCTGGGAGCTGAAGTCTGGATTTGGGGTAAACGGTGAGGGCCTTGAGTCCTGGCTCTTCTTTGACCTGCTACCTGAATTTAGGCCTTTAAATTCACTTTTGTTCTTTCTACAACTTGATTTTACATATACCAAGGGCTGGATGCTCTGCCAGACTTAGTATTAAGTGTCCAGGTCATACTAAAGAGGTCTAAAATGTTGTTGAAAAGTACAAAGTAAAAATTGAACAGATTCAGGACTAAATTGTATTCTTGTATGAGATGAATTGATATCTAGAATTTCAGATATTCCCAAATATGTCTAAAACAATCCTTGTTATAATGAAGGTAACTTAATGTTGACCCAGAAAACTGAATTCTTGAAGTCAACCAAAAAATTTGAGATCAATAGGAACTGTAAGAAGGATTATTCTCACCAGGTATTATAACAGAAGTATGAGTCTCCATAAATAATCCAGTTGTAGTCAAGGATACAACAAGGATACAAGGATAAATAGATGGTCACTGTGAGAGAAGAGAAAACCCATTATAGAGTCACAGATGGTTTAAGATATAATAAGAACAGTTTATTGAATCTTGAAGAAGGAATAGATTTTTAAAAAAGGGTGTTGAGGAAAATGAGCAAACATTAAAACAATCTAGATGGATCTGCAGAGCTGTTTCCTGTGGATTTACGTGGAGTAATGATTTAATTGTCATAATTCTAATGTTTGATTATTCATTTGTCACAGATCACTTCTCCTCCACCCTCCAGTTTCTCTTTCAATTTGACTTTCATGACATCACAGTTTCTTGTTTTCCTCCTGTTTTACTGGAAGATCCTTCTCAGGTTCTCAAGGCTGTATCCTATATCATGGGTCATTCTCTTTCCATCTCTTTTCTTTCTCATGTATGTTCACTTTCTCAGTGATACCATCCTGCTTCATCTTCACCTTATAAGTTTCATATTAAAATCTCCAAGCCCTTTACTAAAACATTGCAAAACACAGAATTGACCCTTAGTAAGCATTCATTAAATTAAAATAATAAAAAGCTTTTTAAAGAAAGCTCTAAAATTTTCTTGGGGGGATAAATATCCACAAAATTTAAATAAATCAGTGGACACTTCAAGGGGAATTTTCCATGGAATAGGAATGTCATTTCCCCTTACAAATAGCCACAAGTTTAATGTAATCTCAATGAATATAACAAGAGCATTTTTTGAAAGGCATTTTATTCTTATCAAATTATCTTAACCGTTATCTTATTATCCAGAAATCTCCTTCCTAGGTTTACAATCAAAAGAAATGAAAATTTGTTTTCTCATAAAACCTGCTCACTGATGCTTATGCTTTTTTTCAGATCAGTTTATCAAAACTAGAAAACTCCCTAAGTGTCCTTCAGCTGGTGAATAGATGAACAAAGCATGCCACATTCCTACAATTGAATCTATGCAACAATTTAAAGGAAGAAACAAAAAACCAATGTAAATGATTTATTATTGCATATATCAGTAATTTATTCTTATTTATGAGTAATATTCCATTGTATTGGTATAGAATTTGTTTATCCACCCACATAGTGAGGGCTACTGGAGTTGCTTTTCAATTTTGAGTGTTATAAATAAAGCTGCTATGAATATCTATGTATATTTTAAAAAATAGGAAAAACCTGCTGACACATGCAACAATGTGAATGAATCTCAAATATATTATGATCAGTAAGAGATTTGGAACAAAGCGACTACAATCAAGAGCTTCCCTGGTGGCCCAGTGACTGGGACTCCATGCTCCCAATCCAGGGACCCAGGTTGAATCTCTGACCAGGGAACTAGATTCCACACATGCAGTGAAGATCCTGCATACTCCAGTTAAGACGTGGCACAGCCAAATAATAAATAAGTAAACATTAATGAAGAAGACTGTGGTCATAAGGTTTATTTATATGCTATTTATTCTATTTGGGAAAATAAGAATAGCTGTAAAAATGTCAAGTAATTAGGGGTAATAAACCCAGGAGATGCTGAAATATGCACCCTTATATCATGGGCAGATGAATGGGCAATTAAAGGAAGACCAGAAATAGTCATTATGGATTTTATGAAATCTAAGTCATCATGGATTTTATGATCTAAGTCATCATGGATTTTATGAAAAAGGTAATTTGCCAATCAGTGAGGAAATTTGTGTTACTTCATAGATGAAATGGTAGTGGAGAAACTAATTGAATATGTGGGGAAATAAAAGTGTTGCATCTATGTCTCACAGCCATCTCCAAAATTAGTTTCAGATAAGTTAAATATTTACACATTCAAAGACCGGGATAGAAAATGTCATAAAATCCTTAGAAAATATTATGGAAGTCTATATTTTTTAACTTCAGGGTAAGGAAGACCTTTCTAAAGATGAAATGAAACCAGAGTGATAATTTTGACTGCATTAGAAATAAAATGTTCTGTATATTACAATATGTGAAATAGATCGCCAGTCCAGGTTCGATGCGTGAAAGAGGGTGTTCAGGGCTGGTGTTCTGGGAGGACCCTGAGGGATGGGATGGGGAGAGACGTGGGAGGAGGGGTTCAGGATGGGGGACACATGTACATCCATGGCTGATTCATGTCAGTGTATGGCAAAAACCACTACAATATTGTAAAGTAATTAGCCTCCAATTAAAATAATTTACCAAAAAAATGAAAAATTATTAAAAATAAAAAGCACAGTCATATTAAATAAATAAATGTTACTGCATGGCAAAATGTACCATATACACCTTTTCAGGACATCAGTCAAATGTTATTTCATTGATGTCTTCTTCTTATTTTTATGTTTGGCTTTTCTGGGTCTTCATTACTATATGGGCATTTTTCTAGTTCTGGTGAGTGGGCTTCTCGTTGCCATGGCTTCTCTTGTGCCAGAGCACAGACTCCAGGCCTGTGGGCTTCAGTCTTTGCAGCACATGGGCTCAGTAGTTAGGGCTGCTGAAATCTAGAGCATAGGCTCAGTAGTTGTGGTGCACAGGTTTTGTTGTTCAGTGGCACATAGGATCTTCTCGGACCAGGGATAGATCGAACCGTGTCTCCTGCATTGGTAGGTGGATTCTTTACCGCTGAGCCACCAGGGAAGCCCCTCATTGATGAGTTTGTCAATTCTGTTTAAATTATGACAAGTCTACCCCTTCCTCTGTCCTCTATCGCCCGTCTTCTTTCCCTGATTTCTTTTCTAATGGTCTATGTATTTACCAGGTGTAGGGAAAGAGAAAATTAGCCAAGAAGGCATGGTCAGGCTCTCTCGCCCCACACCCTCTTGCTCTTGCCCCACGTTTTGTAAAGAATGATTATGAAACAGCTAAGATTGCTTATACTACTGTGCATGTACATCACGAGGTACTCAGTTGGCCAGGGCTACTTTTGTTCTGTAAGCATATATAAACTTCACCTGATAAAGCTCTGGAGGTTGTGTTGTGTTATGCCCACTTTGTGGCTACGTTAGGTGGTAGTGAAGCTGCGTTATGGCTGTGTCCACGGGGTTCATGAGAGGAGAGAACACAGCATGTCTGCTGCTGCTACGGTTGCCAGTGCCAGCCCAGAGAGAATAAACGTGTCTGCAGATCATACAGCTCTTCATGTTCTCTTCCAGCTTCCCCTCTGATGGCTTGCCTACCCTGGGTTCAACGAACAGTGTGCACAGTGAGGTACACATCAGCAAGACACCAGGCTTTCTTGTTTGTTATTTTTCAACCAGCATCAGGCATAAGCTGCATAGGTAAAGAAGTTTTAGTCATTAAAGAAATATTCTCCATTTGGAAATTACCTGTCATCTGTCTTCTATGTATGTATTATCCCTTCTTTTCTAAGCCAAATTCCAGAATGTTCTTTGCTTACTCCAGCATGAAATATCTAATTAAAACAATGCCTTTCCCATGCTGATAGTCAATGGAATATCCTAAGACAGTAAGACCAAATATATACATATATATATATATATATATATATATATTACTGACTCAGCAGGAAGTGGATTTACCCTTCCACCTGAAACAACTAAACCTGGAGAAAATATAGGGAAGAGTGATGTCCATAAATTGAACTTCAGGTAGCACAGGAGAGTGGTCTCTGAGAGAGGGGAAAAAGTTGCACTCTATGATTGCCCACCTTTACTGCCTGGACAGAGTACCCAGATTGCCCTGCAGGAGGCAGGAGTTCAAGGAGGGAAAAGAGCAGTTTCTCTGAGTTCATGAGAATGAGTTGGGAGTCCAAGATGGTCAGTGTGGTGACATTTTCAGGAAAGAATACTGAAGAGGATAGAGTTTCACAGAAATAGGACTCCTGGGTTCTACAACAAGTCTCCATCCTATTCACTGAATACTCCTCAATGTGTGCATGTGAGAAAACTGCCCAAAGTGAGGAAATAACAACCTGAAACGAGCAGAAGAAATAATACCAAGAATTTATACAAATCTGAAAATAATTTGTATTTCTAACAGCCTTTTTGTAGGAGTACTATGGTTATTCATGGATGTCAAGTCGTTTATTCAGGAAGATATCTCGGCAGTGGCATAAAGTTTACCTTACATATGGATGCTTTTGTGTCATCTTAACAATGCTTAAATGGCTTCCTTTGTGTCTCAGTGGGAAAGAACCCACCTGATAATGCAGGAGACATGGGTTCGATCCCAGGTTAGGAAGATATCCTGGAGAGGGAAATAACAACGACTTCAGTATTCTTGCCTTGGAAATCCCATGGACAGAGGAGCCTGGTTGGCTACAGTTTATGGAGTCACAAGAGTCAGGCATGACTTGGTGACTGAAAACAGCAACAGCAGTACTTAAAAGAAGCTGCAAATGGATCAAGATATTTCAAAATAAAAGAAACATGGCTGAAAAATATCTATAGAACTATAGAGGTATCTAGCAAATAAAAGTTTAAATTTTAGAATATTTGAAATCCAGAAAGTTAGTAACAGGCATGTAAAGTAGCAGAAAAATATGAACTTTTATCAGAAGTAATCAATATAAATGAATCAATATAAAGAAATCATTAATATAAACAATTGAAGAATAGCATCAGTACAAACCATTGAAGAAGAAATCAATATAAAAAACCCAGAATATTAGATAAAATATTAACGGTTATTAAAAATTGTATTCCAAATATTTAAGAATGGAGAGTATGGACATGTAAGCTAGAAGCATAGATATATTTTGTAAAAACTCAAAGTAAACTTGAATAGATACAAAGCATATTCCACTGAATGGAATTAACAATGGATTAGTAATTGTAAAAGAAGAAAATATTAATGACTTTGAAATAGACAATGGCAGAAACTATCCAATTAAAAACAGAAATGGTTGAAAAATGATAAGCATATCAATGAACTGTGAGACAAACCTGGGGGAGGGGAAATACATGATTAATTCAAAATCTCTTAGGGAGTAATGGTCAAAGTCTGCCCATGTTTGATGAAAAGTATAAACCTATAGATATACAACTCTTGGTTAACTTTAAGCATAAGAAAAATGAATAAAACTGCACTTAGCACACTTTAATCAGATTTCTTGAATGTAGTGATAAAATAGAAATCTTCAAAGCAGCCAGAGAAACAAAGATAAGAGGACAGCACACTTCTCTTAGGAAACAATGTGATTTAGTGAAGTATTGAAAATATTAAAAGAAAAATATTGGGAATCTCTAATTATCGGCCTGGTGAAACTAGTTTTTAAAAATAAAGGAAAAATAAACTTTTTTTTTTCACATATGCAAAAGCTTTAAGTATTCATCATCATTATACATGCACTATGGGAAGTAATAGAGGATGGGCTGCAGGAAGGACAGACATGGTACAGCATAGAAATCTAAAACTATACTGGGGGAACAGAGAGCAGGAAAAACTGTTACTATGAGGTCTATCTATATCGCCATGTTTATCCCTAATATAGAGATTTTTTATACATTCACAGTGGATTTTCTTGGACTAAAATATTCAAATAATATATTCAAAAGCAAAAGTTACAGCTGTTGAGAAAATCAGTAAATTGTAATTTAGCTCAAAGAACAATATCCAGAATAAAACAAAGAATATAATAAAATATGGAAGTGTATAAAAGATACCATGGGACACAGTGAAAAGACTGGTCATAAAGAGTCAGACACGACTGAGAGACTGAACTGAACTGAACTGAAGTAGATACTGAAATGACTGGCAGGAGTCCTATCTCCTGCCTAGAGCTGACTGGCAGGAGGACTCCCAGGGAGCAGAAGCTGCAGTGTGTGAGCCCACAGCTGTGGGCGTGGAGTAGGTCAGCGGGGATGCTGGCCTCAGTACACTGGGCGACCAGCGCTGCTGTTTATGTTGCTTTCTGCCGTACTTGTCTCAGTGATGGCTCTGGCTGGAGGGACTTAAGAGACTTGGGTCAAACAAAGCAAAGGACACTCATCGAGCTCCATGGAAGATAAAAGAGTGATCCTCTTGCAATTCCTAGATTGGGTGTATCACTGAAGCCAAGTGGAGTTTCCTGGATGAGATATTAGACAGCCTCCTGGGCACCAAGAAAACTCCTCAGCAGTGCCAGGAGAGGGTATTGTGCTCCCCCCACCTCTTTATTGAGGTATAGTTGCTTTACAATGTTGTGTTAGTTTCTGCTGTACAGTAAAGTGAATCAGGTATCCTTTATATATACCCTTCTTTCTTGGATTTCCTTCCCATTTAGGTCACCACAGAGCATTGAATAGAGTTCCTTGCTCTATACAGTAGGTTCTCATTAGTTATCTATTTTATACATACTGTTAATAGTGTATATATGTCAATCCAAGTCTCCCAATTGATCCCAGTTGCCCTTCTCCCATTGGTGTCCATATGTGTTATCTATGTCTTTGTCTCTATTTTGGTTTGCAAATAAGTTCATCTATGCTATTTTTCTAGATTCCACATATATATGTTATTATATGGTATTTGTTTTTCTCTTTCTGCATTTTTAAAAACTTTATTTTTATTTGGAGGATAATTGCTTAACAATAGTGTATTAGTTTCTGCAATATAGCAACATGAATCAGCCATAGGTATACCTATGTCCCCTTCCCCTTGATCCTCCCTACCACCTCCCACCTCCCACCCCGTCTCACTCTTGTACGTTGTCACACAGCACAAGATGTGAGCTCCCTGTATTGTATAGCAAATTTCCACGGGCTGTCTAGTTTTACATATGATGATGTATATGATTTAGTACTAGACTCTTAATTCATCTCACCCTCTCCTTCCCCAACTGTGTCTGCAAGACTGTTCCCTATGTCTCCCTCTCCATTGCTGCCTTGAAGTCAGCTTCTTAGGTGCCATCTTTCTTGATTCCATATATATGCATTAATATATGATATTTATCTTTCTCTTTCTGCCTTACTTCACTCTGTATGACAGTCTCTAGATCCATGCATGTCTCTTCCAATGGCACAGTTTAGTTCCTTCTTATGACAGTAGTCATGTATGGATGTTTTTCTGGAATTCTCTTCCTTTTTCTGTGATCCACCGGATGTTGGCAGTTTCATCTCCGGGTCCTCTGCCTTTTCTAAATCCATCTTGTGCATGTGGAAGTTTTTGGTTCATATATTATTGAAGCCTAGCTTAGAGGATTTTGAGTATGATTTTGCTAGCATATGAAATGAGTGCAGTTGAGTGGTAGTTTGCAATTCTTTGACATTGCCCTTCTTTGTACTAGAATGAAAATTGACCTTTCACAGTCCTGTGTCCACTGCTGTTTTCTAAATTTGCTGGCATATGGAATGCAGCACTTTAACAGCATCATGTTTTAGGGTTTTTAAATTGCTCAGCTGGAATTCCATCACCTCCACTAGCTTTGTTTGTAGTGATGCTTCCTAAGGCCCACTCGACATCACACTCCAGAATGTCTGGCTCTAGGTGAGTGATCATACCATCATGGTTATTTGGATCATTAAGATCTTTTTTTGCATAGCTATTTTGTGTATTCTTGCCACCTCTTCTTAATATCTTCCGCTTCTATTTGGTCTATACCTTTTCTGTCTTTTACTGTACCCATGTTTGCAGGAAATATTCCCTCGGTATCTCTAACTTTCTTGAAGAGATCTCTAGTCTTTCCCATTCAATTGCTTTCCTCTGTCTCTTTGCCTTGTTCACTTAGGAAGCCTTTCTTATCTCTCCTTGCTGTTCTGTGGAACTCTGTGTTCATATGGATATATCTTTCCTTTTATGTTTCAGTGTATATGTAGCATATCTTTCTTGTTTTGAAAGAAATATTTATACATTTGGCTGTGCCGGTTCTTAGTTGCAGCATGAAGGATTTTTGCTGGGGCATGCAAAATCTTTCCTGTGGCATGAAGGCTCTTCATTGTGACATATTGGCTTAGTTGCTCCGTGGCAGGTGGGATCTTAGTTCCCATATCAGGGATCAAACCCTAGTGCCCTGTATTGGGCAGTGTAGAAGTGTTTGTCACTCATTCGTGTCCAACTCTTTGCAACCCCATGAACTGTAGCCCACCAGGCTCCGCTGTTCATGGGATTCTCCAGGCAAGAATACTGGAGTGGATTGCAAGGCCCTTCTCCAGAGGATCATCTTGACCCAGATATCAAACTCAGGGCTCCTACATTGCAGGCAGATTCTTTACCATCTGAGCTACAGGGAAAACCTGGGTTTGATCCCTGGGTTGGGAAGATCCCCTGGAGAAGGGAAAAGCTACCCACTCCAGTGTCCTGGCCTGGAGAATTCCATGGAGTATAGTCGATGGGGTTGCAAAGAGTCCGACATGACTGAGCGACTTTCACTGCATTGAACAGCAGATTCTTTTTTTTTCTTCTTCTTCTTACATTTTGTTTTATTTTATTTTTAACTTTACAATATTGTATTGGTTTTGCCATACATCAACATGAATCTGTCACAGGTAAACACGTGTTTCCCATCCTGAACTCCCCTCCCTCCACCCTCCCTGTACCATCTCTCTGGGTCATCCCAGTGCACCAGCCCCAAGCATCCAGTATCATGCATCAAACCTGGACTGGCGATTTGCTTCATATATGATATTATACATGTTTCAATGCCATTCTCCTAAATCATCCCACCATCTCCCTCTCCCACAGAGTCCAAAAGACTGTTCTATACATCTGTGTCTCTTTTGCTGTCTCGCATACAGGGTTATCATTACCATCGTTCTAAATTCCATATATATGCATTAGTATACTGTATTGGTGTTTTTCTTTCTGGCTTACTTCATTCTGTATAATAGGCTCCAGATTCATCCACCACATTAGAATTGATTCAAGTGAATTCTTTTTAATGGCTGAGTAATACTCCTCTGTGTATATGTACCACAGCTTTCTTATCCATTCATCTGCTGATGGACATCTAGGTTGCTTCCATGTCCTGGATATTATAAACAGTGCTGCAATGAACATTGGGGTACACGTGTTTCTTTCAATTCTGGTTTCCTCGGAGTGTATGCCCAGCAGTGGGATTGCTGGGTCATAAGGCAGTTCTATTTCCAGTTTTTTAAGGAATCTCCACACTGTTCTCCATAGTGGCTGTACTAGTTTGCATTCCCACCAACAGTGGGAATGTTGTAAACATAAGACCAGAAACTATAAAACAGTGTAAGAGGGTTCCCTTTCTCCACACCCTCTCCAGCATTTATTGCTTGTAGACTTTTGGATCGCAGCCATTCTTACTGGAGTGAAATGGTACCTCATTGTGGTTTTGATTTGCATTTCTCTGATAATGAGTGATGTTGAGCATCTTTTCATGTGTTTGTTAGCCATCTGTATGTCTTCTTTGGAGAAATGTCTGTTTAGTTATCTGGCCCATTTTTTGATTGGGTCATTTATTTTTCTGGAATTGAGTTGCAGGAGTTGCTTGTATATTTTTGAGATTAGTTGTCAGTTGCTTCATTTGCTATTATTTTCTCCCATTCTGAAGGCTGTCTTTTCACCTTGCTTATAGTTTCTTTTGTTGTGCAGAACCTTTCCATTTCAATTAGGTCCCATTTGTTTATTTTTGCTTTTATTTCCAATTTTCTGGGAGGTGGGTCATAGAGGATCCTGCTTTGATTTATGTCAGAGAATGTTTTGCCTATGTTCCCCTCTAGAAGTTTTATAGTTTCTGGTCTTATGTTTAGATCTTTAATCCATTTTGAGTTTATTTTTGAGTATGGTGTTAGAAAGTGTTCTAGTTTCATTCTTTTACAAGTGGTTGACCAGTTTCCCCAGCACCACTTGTTAAAGCGATTGTCTTTTCTCCATTGTATATTCTTGCCTCCTTTGTCAAAGATAAAGTGTCCATAGGTGCGTGGATTTATCTCTGGGCTTTCTATTTTGTCCCATTGATCTATATTTCTGTCTTTGTGCCAGTACCATACTGTCTTGATGACTGTGGCTTTGTAGTAGAGCCTGAAGTCAGGCAGGTTGTTTCCTCCAGTTCCATTCTTCTTTCTCAAGATTGCTTTGGCTATTCGTGGTTTTTTGTATTTCCATTCAAATTGTGAGATTATTTGTTCTAGCTCTGTGAAAAATACCACTGGTAGCTTGATAGGGATTGCATTGAATCTATAGATTGCTTTGGGTAGTATACTCATTTTCACTATTTTGATTCTTCCAATCCATGAACATGGTATATTTCTCCATCTATTAGGGTTCTCTTTGATTTCTTTCACCAGTGTTTTATAGTTTTCTATATATAGGTCTTTAGTTTCTTTAGGTAGATATGTTCCTAAGTATTTTATTCTTTTCGCTGCAATGGTGAATGGAATTGTTTCCTTAATTTCTCTTGCTATTTTCTCATTATTATGAATGGCAGATTCTTAACCACTCACTGGACCACCAGGAATGTCCATATCTTCTTTATAGGAGAGGCAGTCTTGAGGGACTTACCAGATCAAGTCGTGATAAATTAAAACTGCATGTAAGCCTATTGCAGAGTCCTTTAAAGATTTCAATGTTCCACTTGTTAAAAGTTTAGCTGAGGGGTTCCCTGGTGGCTCAGTGATAAATAATCTGCTTGTCAATGCAGAAGAGCAGGTTGGATCCCTGCTCCAGCAAGATCTCATATGCTGCAGAGCAACTAAGCCCACGGGCCACAGCTATTGAGCCTGTGCTCTAGAGCTTGGGAGCCCAAGTGCTAAGCCCACCTACCCTAGAGCCCTTGCTCTGAAGAAGAAAAGCTATTGCAATGAGAAGCCTGCCACTCACAGTAACTAGAGAAAAGCCCATGCAGCAATTAAGACCTAGCACAGCCAAAAATAAATATATATATAAAGTTGAGGAGTCAACAATTGGTTTGGCAGGCACAGAAGGCATGGAACTAGTATACCTGAGACCACAGTGGAGGAGAGACTCTTGGAATGCTTGAAACAGCAATTATTAGGCACAAATGTACAAGATTCACCATTTTGCAAACCTGAAAAAATTCACTGGAAGGAGCCAGGTGACTGTCAGCTCTCCCTGGAACCCATACTGTTTACACATGATCCTATCTTTGCTGACATCATTCCACCTCCCTAACCAGCCTGTATCCTCTTGGAAGATATATGCTCATGAGTTCCTTATACACTTACAACACTTGCTAAAAACATCTTCATTTCATGACAAGTCCTACTGTTTTAGTTGGGCTGGGAGCATTGATAGGGAAAGTGATAATGTTTAGACAGCTAATCTCAGTTTACCTCACATTTCTATTCAACTATCTCTTTTAACTTTTATATTCTCATCTTACTCCATTTTTTGATCCAAAATATTTCCCATTCTACTCAATATGCCAGCAAATTTGGAAAACTCAGCAGTGGCCACAGGACTGGAAAAGGTCAGTTTTCATTCCAATCCCGAAGAAAGGCAATGCCAAAGAATGCTCAAACTACCACACAATTGCACTCATCTCACACACTAGTAAAATAATGCTCAAAATTCTCCAAGCCAGGCTTCAGCAATACGTGAACCGTGAACTTCCAGATGTTCAAGCCGGTTTTAGAAAAGGCAGAGAAAACAGAGATCAAATTGCCAACATCTGCTGGATCATCAAAAAAGCAAGAGAGTTCCAGAAAAATATCTATTTCTGCTTTATTGACTATGCCAAATCCTTTGTGTGGATCACAGTAAAATGTGGAAAATTCTGAAAGAAATGGGAATACCAGACCACCTGACCTGCTTCTTGAGAAACCTATATGCATGTCAGGAAGCAACAGTTAGAACTGGACATGGAACAACAGACTGGTTCCAAATAGGAAAAGGAGTACGTCAAGGCTGTATATTGTCACCCTGCTTATTTACCTTATCTGCAGAGTACATCATGAGAAACGCTTGGCTGGAAGAAGCACAAGCTGGAATCAAGATTGCTGGGAGACATATCAATAACCTCAGATATGCAGATGACACCACCCTTATGGCAGAAAGTGAAGAGGAACTAAAAAGCCTCTTGATGAAAGTCAAAGAGGAGAGTGAAAAAGTTGGCTTAAAGCTCAACGTTCAGAAAACGAAGATCATGACATCCAGTCCCATCACTTCATGGGAAATAGATGGGGAAACAGTGGAAACTGTCAGACTTAATTTTGGGGGGCTTCAAAATCACTGCAGATGGTGACTGCAGCCATGAAATTAAAAGACGCTTGCTCCTTGGAAGGAAAGTTATGACCAACCTAGATAGCAATTCAAAAGCAGAGACATTACTTTGCCAACAAAGGTCCGTCTAGTCAAGGCTATAGTTTTTCCAGTGGTCATGTATGGATGTGAGAGTTGGACTATAAAGAAAGCTGAGCACCGAAGAATTGATGGTTTTGAACTGTGGTGTTGGAGAAGACTCTTGAGAGTCTCTTGGACTGTAATGAGATCCAACCAGTCCATTCTAAAGGAGATCAGCCCTGGGTGTTCTTTGGAAGGAATGATGCTAAAGCTGAAACTCCAGTACTTTGGCCACCTCATGCGAAGAGTTGACTCATTGGAAAAGACTCTGATGCTGGGAGGGATTTGGGGCAGGAGGAGAAGGGGACGACAGAGGATGAGATGGCTGGATGGCATTACTGACTCAATAGACGTGAGTTTGAGTGAACTCTGGGAGTTGGTGATGGACAGGGAGGCCTGGCATGCTGCAATTCATGGGGTCATAAAGAGTCAGACATGACTGAGTCACTGAACTGAACTGAACTGAACTGAACCTTTAGCCTCCAAACAGAAGCATTTTGACCACAGAAGTAGAAGCTTTACGGCCTCTCCCCCTACTGGCACACTTTGAGTTATTAAAGACGGACATAGTAGTGTGTCGACATGATTACATAATATTTTAAAATAAAATTTGACAAGTATGGTATTTTAAGTACCATTCACATAGCTCTTCTTTTTATTCTGATTTGCCTTCCTTTACATTTTTTGAATGTTTGCAGTTACTTTTTTTTGTTTTGTGGGTTTTGGTTGTTTTTATTCCTGTTTTTGGTAATGGGACTATAGAGTTTTTTCCAAACAATTTATTCATAAAGATTTCATGTATAATAAATGCACTCATTTTTAGTAGACATTTTTACGAGTTTTGAGTTATTCTGTCTGATAAACACATATAATCAAGACATTAAGCAAGTCCATTACTTTATCCATATAAAGGGTATTATGTAAAATATGATCTTTTCTATCTATTCCTTTTATTGAAATACCTTGTTGTATGTAGTAGTTTATTGCCAAGTAATATTTTATCGTATGGATATGCCAAAATTTGTTAATCCAATTACATGATGGCAGTGATTTCTGTTTTTTTATTTTTATTTTTGTTGTTGTTCAGTTGCCAAGCCATGTCTGACTATGGTCTGGAGCATGTCAGGAATCTCTATCCCTCACCATCTCCCGGAGTTTGCCCAATTTCATGACCAGTGAATCAGTGATACTATCCAACCTTCTCATCCTCTGTCACCCTCTTCTTCTTATTATTTTAATGGACAGCCACATGAAATCTCTATTTTTTACTTTCTGATTCTTTCTTTAGAAATCTATTATATATATATATATTTATTTATTTACTTATATGAGTCATAAATACGCAGCCACAGAATCTCCTCTAAGGTCAGTGTTGTTACAAGAAAATCAGACCTGAGGAAGTTGGTGGCTTTCAACAGCATCTCCAACAATGACTCCTTTATTGAACTAGTTCTTGACCACATAGCATGTGCTAGGTCCTTCATGCTTTGGCTTGCTCAGCTGTCCTTATATCTAAATGACTGCGGCAGTCTAGTCAATCAGGGAGATTTTAAATTATGTTCAATGACAAATGAAATAAACAGATGGTCACAAAGCCACAGATACCCAGTTGGCATTCTTGGTTCATGTACTGTCATTAACTTAGTGAACTCAAACCTAGGGGACCACACCTTTAGAAAACTCAGACATATTAGTATACCAGGTAGAAGAATTACAAATACCATCCACAGAGGGGCAAGGAAAAAGGAGCTTCTTTATTTTCCTGTAAGTGGGACAATCCCAGTTGATACCTGTTGTGCCAGAGTCCCCAACTGCCCTAACATTTCTCTCTGGAAATCTATATTCCTAATGACTGTTTGGGTATTGTTAGCTAACAATATTGTACATTAGTTCTCTAGAATTTTTCATTTTGCACATTGAATAAATCTGTCAACAGAAATTCCCACTTTCCAACTAGCTTCAGTTCTTGGTAAACAGCATTCTATTTTCTATTTCTATGGGTTTAAATACTTTTTTCCTTTTTAAATGAAAATGCTTTAAATTTTAAAGAAAATTTTTAGCATGCCATGCAGCTTGTGGGATCTTAGCTCTCCACCAGGAATTGAACCCAGGCCCTCAGCAATGAGAGCACAGAGTCCTAACCACTGGACTGCCAGTGAATCTCGCTTTACATACTACCTCATATAAATGTGATCATGCAGAATTTGTCTTTCTGTGACTGGTTAATTTTACTTGGAATAATGTCCTTAAAGATTCATCTATATTGTTGCATATAGTAAGATTTCCTTCTTTTTAAAGACTGAATAATATTTCCCTGTGTATATATGTCTATATGTATGTGTGCGTGTGTGCATGCAGGTGTGTGTGCTAGTCGTTTAGTCGTGTTTGACTCTTTGCGACCCTATGGACTATTGCCCACCAGGCTCATCTCTCCATGTGCTTCTCCAGGCAAGAATACTGGAGTGCGTTGCCATTCCCTTCTCCAGGGACTCTTCCTCACCCAGGGATTGAATCCAGGTCTCCTGCATTGCAGGCAGATTCTTTACCGACTGAACTCCCAGGGAAGCCTGTGTCTCTGTGTGTATACATATGTGTGTGTTTGTGTGTGTGTGTGTGTGTGTGTGTGTGTGTGTATCACCACTTCTTTATCCATTTATCTGTTGCTGGATATTTAGCTTGCCCCCATGTCTTTGCTCCTGTGAATAATGCTACGATGTGATCCTGATTTTCATTCTTCTAGGTAGATACCCAAAAGTCGGCTGCTAGAGCATATGGGCATTGCATTTTTCAATTTTTGAGGACCCTTCATACTGTTATCCATAATGGCTGCACCAGCATACGTTCTCTGTTTCTCAATACACATGTCAGTCTTTTTTCAAAAATGATTTTCATAACAAGTCTGAGGTGATATCTGACTGTGGTTTTTCTTTGTATTTCCAGTACAGTTATTGATATTAAGCAGCTTTTATATCCCTGTTGGCTTATTTTTATATCTTCTTTGGAGAATTGTCTCTATTAGGTCCTTAGCTTATTTTTAATTGAGATATTTCCTTGTTTTACATGAGGGTGTAGGAATTACTTGCATATTTTACATGTTAACTTCTGATCAGATATGTGGTTCAAAACTATTTTTTCATTCTGTATGTGGCCTTTTACTCTGTTGATGATTTCCTGTGCGAAGCCTTTTAATTTTATATAATCCCACTTGTCTACTTTTGCTTTTGTTGCCTGTTCTTTGGGTGGAATATCCAAGAAATCATTGCCAAAACCCATGTCATAATGTTTTCCTCCTATGTTTCCTTCTAGTAATTTTAATTTTAAGTGTTATGTTTCAGTCTTTAATCTGCTTTGAGTGGCTTTGTGCTTGTGGTATAAGAAAGTCACATTTCATTATTTTTCATCTATCTATCCAGTGGTTCCCAACACCATTTATGGAAGAAACTGACTTTCCCCACTGTGTATTCCTGGCACCCTTGTCCCAGGTCACTTGACTGTATGTGCGTGTGCATTTTCTGGGCTCTCTAATCTGTTCCAGTGGACTATACGTCTGCATGTAAGTATCATACTGTTTCAGTTACTGCAGCTTTGTAATATGTTTTGAAATGAAGAGGTGTAGTGCCTCTAGCTTTGTTTCTCTTTCTCCAGATTGTTTTGGATATTCAGAATCCTTTGTGGTTGCATATGATTTTTAGGATCATTTTTCTAGTTCTGTAAAAAATGCCTTGTGATTTGGATTAGGGACTTCATCGACTGTTTATATCATTTGGGATTGTATGGATATCATCACAATTAGGCTTCCAGTTCATGAATGTGGGGTATTGGTGTTCTTATTTGTGTCTTCTTTAATGTTTTTATCAGTGTTTTCTAGTTTTCAGTATAGTAGTCTTTAACCTGTGTAATTCATTGTATTCTAAGCATTTTATCTTTTGTTAATTTCCTTATGGAGTTTTCATTGTTAGCGTGGAAGTACAGCTGTAATGGAGAAGGCAATGGCACCCCACACCAGTACTCTTGCCTGGAAAATCCCATGGATGGAGGAGTCTGGTGGGCTACAGTCCATGGGGTCGCTAGGAGTCGGACATGACTGAGCAACTTCACTTTCATTTTTCATTCTCATGCATTGGAGAAGGAAATGGCAACCTACTCCAGTGTTCTTGCCTTGAGAATCCCAGGGACGGGGGAGCCTGGTGGGCTGCCGTCTATGGGGTCACACAGAGTCGGACCCGACTGAAGCGACTTAGCAACAGCTGTAATGGTTGTCATCAGTGTCTCTAGGTTCAGCAATAGGAAAACAGGGCAGGTAGTGGTGATTGCTAGTGCCAGGAATGTGCACAGGCTCAACTGTGGGACTGAGGTAAATGCACAAGGCAGTGGTGTATGCATCGTGGCAAGAGCAGGGCCTGTGTTAGGATCTTGGACTGATCACAGCACACAAGTTCAGTTGCTGTGTCAGAGCTGGTGGCAGGTACATGCCTGGCTTCAGGACCAGGACTGGCTTTGCTGCATCCATGATGGCTGTGCTGAGTTCCAGGGAGGCACTAGCTCTCATGGTTCCTGTTAGGGAGGGTAGAGGGACTCAGCACCAGGAATCTGAGACCTTAAAACCTGTGGGACCTTCTGTTGGGGGAGCTGTGGGCACATGCGGTGGTTATGCTGGCTGTTGGTTTCCTGCACAGCTTTGCCTCATCTTACTTGCAGTACTTGCAGCACTGCTGTGTTGCTGCAACTTCTTAAGTGGACTCCTGAGCTCTGTCAGAGCTGTTTCACTCACATCTGTCTGTCCAATCATTGTTTTCATTGTGGGGATAGAGAATGGGATCTCCTACTAAACCATCCTGCATTTATATAGAGAGACATTACTCTATATACATTTTAGAATTAGTTTGTCAATTTATGCAAACTTCCTGCTGGCATATAAATCAGGATTGCTTTGCAACTAAAGATCAATATAATTGAAATCTTACCAATATCAAGTCCTTCAATATAGGAGCATGGTATATGTCTCCATTTCTTTATGACCTTTTATTTCCCTCAGAAATTAATGTTTTGTAGTTTCCATTCTACAGATCTTACATGTATTTTATTGATTCCATACCACATTATTCTTATGTTTTTGGTGGTCTTACAGATGATATTTTGCTTCATTTTCTGGTTGTATTTTGCCTGTATATCAAATACACTTGATTTTTATATATTGAGTTGTAATTTGCAAATATGTTCAACTCACTTTTATGCAAAATGATGTTTTTGTAGATTCTTTAGAATGTTCTCTGTATATTATAGTTTAGTCTGTGTATTTAGTGTTTTCTGTGAATGAGAAGAGTTTGATTTCTTCCCCTCCAAGTGTACTTTGTTTACACCTTTTCTTGCCTTATTGCAGTTGTGAGAGCTCTCAGTCCAGTGTTGACTAGAAATAGAAAAAAAATAGACTTTTTTCGTTGTCCTTCAGTAAATGTGATGTTAGATGAAGTCTTGTTTGTTATTTCTGATGCACTTTATTAAATTGAGGAAGTTTTCTTCTATTACTATTGTACTAAAAGGTTTAATGGATGTTGATTTTTTCCATTTCTTTTCCACATGTTTTGATGTTTTATATACAGTTTTACCTCTTCCTTTACAGTCTGTATATATATTAAAAAAATTTTTTTTTGCTTCACTACTCAGAACTGCCAATAAAATGTTCCAAAAATTTTTTGAAGTTGGCATCTTTGCCTTCCTTTCCATTTTAAGAGGAAAGCTCTCAGTCTTTCACCATTTATTTTTATGCCAGTTGTAGGTGGTTTTATTGGATGGAACTCATAATGTTGAAGAAGTTTCCTTTTCATCTTAATTTATCAATGTGACTTATTATGAATGTTTGATTTTTAAAATATATTTTCACTTCAGTTGAGATGATCATATGACTCTACTCCATTATTCTGTTAATATGGTAGATTTCCTTGATTGACATATATATATATTTAAAATTTTAAATTTATTTATTTTAATTATAAGCTAATTACTTTACAATATTGTATTGGTTTTGCCATACATCAACATGAATCCGCCATGGGTGTACATGTGTTCCCAATCCTGAGCCCCACTCCCACCTCCCTCCCCATACCATCCCTCTGGGTCATCCCAGTGCACCAGCCCCAAGCATCCTGTATCCTGCACCTTGATTGACTTTGAATGTTAAAGCAATCATACATTCCTGGGATAAAGAGCCCTTTGTGATTATGTGTCACTTATTTATGTGTTGCTGGATTTGCTTTGCCAAAGTGTTCATTGTGGGGGGTATATGCTTATGACAGCTATGGCTTTATAATTTTCTTGTAATATTTTTTTCTTGAAAATATGATGAGATTTTACTGACCTCAAGAGATGAGCTGGAAAGTTTGTTTGTCTTTCATTTTCTTAAGCCATTTATATAAGATCATTATTTATATCTTCTTTAAATATTTTATAATATTCACCAGTATAACTCTATCGGCCTGGAACCTCTATGTGAGACAGTTTAATTAAAGGTTATATTTTTCTTTTGCATTGAGCCACTGTGTAATTTTTGTCTTCCTTTAAGTTGTTCTTTTCATCTAAGCCATTTAGTTAATGGCCATGGATTTTTGCATCCATGTTCATCAGTGATATTGGCCTGTAGTTTTCTTTTTTTGTGGCATCTTTGTCAGGTTTTGGTATTAGGGTGATGGTGGCCTCATAGAATGAGTTTGGAAGTTTACCTTCCTCTGCAATTTTCTGGAAGAGTTTGAATAGGATAGGTGTTAGCTCTTCTCTAAGTTTTTGGTAGAATTCAGCTGTGAAGCCGTCTGGACCCGGGCTTTTGTTTGCTGGAAGATTTCTGATTACAGTTTCAATTTCTGTGCTTGTGATGGGTCTGTTAAGATTTTCTATTGCTTCCTGGTTCAGTTTTGGAAAGTTGTACTTTTCTAAGAATTTGTCCATTTCTTCCAAGTTGTCCATTTTATTGGCATATAATTGCTGATAGTAGTGTCTTATGATCCTTTGTATTTCTGTGTTGTCTGTTGTGATCTCTCCATTTTCATTTCTAATTTTATTGATTTGATTTTTCTCCCTTTGTTTCTTGGTAAGTCTGGCTAATGGTATGTCAATTTTATTTATCCTCTCAAAGAACCAGCTTTTGGCTTTGTTGATTTTTGCTATGGTCTCTTTTGTTTCTTTTGCATCTATTTCTGCCCTAATTTTTAAGATTTCTTTCCTTCTACTAACTCCGGGGTTCTTCATTTCTTCCTTTTCTAGTTGCTTTAGGTGTAGAGTTGGGTTATTTATTTGACTTATTTCTTGAGATATGCCTGTATTGCCATGAACTTTCCCCTTAGCACTGCTTTTACAGTGTCCCACAGGTTTTGGGTTGTTGTGTTTTCATTTTCATTCGTTTCTATGCATATTTTGATTTCTTTTTTTATTTCTTCTGTGCTTTGTTGGTTATTCAGCAGCGTGTTGTTCAGCCTCCATATGTTGGAATTTCTAATAGTTTTTTTCCCCTATAATTGAGATCTAATCTTACTGCATTGTGATCAGAAAAGATGCCTGGAATGATTTCAATTTTTTAAAATTTACCAAGGCTACATTTATGGCCCAGGATGTGAACTACCCTGGAGAAGGTTCCATGTGCACTTGTGAAAAAGGCGAAATTCATTGTTTGGGGGTGAAATGTCCTTAGATATCAATTAGGTCTAACTGGTCTATTGTATCATTTAAAGTTTGTGTTTCTTTGTTAATTTTCTGTTTAGTTGATCTATCCATAGGTGTGAGTGGGGTATTAAAGTCCCCCACTATTGTTGTGTTATTGTTAATTTCCCCTTTCATACTTGTTAGCATTTGTCTTACATATTGCTGTGGTCCTATGCTGAGTGCATATATATTTGTAATTGTTATATCTTCTTCTTGGATTGATCCTTTGATCATCATGTAGTGTCCTTCTTTGTCTGTTTTCACAGCCTTTGCTTTAAAGTTTATTTTATCTGATATGAGTATTGCTACTCCTGCTTTCTTTTGGTCTCTATTTGCATGGAAAATCTTTTTCCAGCCCTTCACTTGATTTCTGTATGTGTCCCCTGTTTTGAGGTGGGTCTCTTGTAGACAACATATATAGGGGTCTTGTTTTTGTATCCATTCAGCCAGTCTTTGTCTTTTGGTTGGGGCATTCAACCCATTTACATTTAAGGTAATTATTGATAAGTATGATCCCATTGCCATTTACTTTATTGTTTTCAGTTTGAGTTTATACACCCTTTTTGTGTTTCCTGTCTAGAGAAGATCCTTTAGCATTTGTTGGAGAGCTGGTTTGGTGGTGCTGAATTCTCTCAGCTTTTGCCTGTCTGTAAAGCTTTTGATTTCGCCTTCATATTTGAATGAGATCCTTTCTGGGTACAGTAATCTGGGCCATAGGTTATTTTCTTTCATCAGTTTAAGTATGTCTTGCCATTCCCTCCTGGCCTAAAGAGTTTCTATTGAAAGATCAGCTGTTATCCTTATGGGGATCCCCTTGTGTGTTATTTGTTTTTTTTCCCTTGCTGCTTTTAATATTTGTTCTTTGTGTTTGATCTTTTTAAATTTGATTAATATGTATCTTGGGGTGTTTTGCCTTGGGTTTATCCTGTTTGTGACTCTCTGGGTTTCTTGGACTTGGGTGATTATTTCCTTCCCCATTTTAGGGAAGTTTTCGACTATTATTTCCTCAAGTATTTTCCCATGGTCTTTCTTTTTGTCTTCTTCTTCTGGGACTCCTATGATTCGAATGTTGGGGTGTTTCACATTGTCCCAGAGGTCTCTGAAATTGTCCTCACTTCTTTTAATTCGTTTTTCTTTTTCCTCTCTGATTCATTTATTTCTACCATTCTATCTTCTACTTCACTAATCCTATCTTCTGCATCCATTATTCTACTATTTGTTGCCTTCAAAGTGTTTTTGATCTCATTTATTGCATTATTCATTATACATTGACTCTTTTTTTATTTCTTCTAGGTCCTTGTTAAACCTTTCTTGCATCTTCTCAATCCTTGTCTCCAGGCTATTTATCTGTGAATCCATTTTGATTTCAAGATTTTGGATCATTTTCACTATCATGATTCAGAATTCTTTATCAAGTAGATTCCCTATCTCTTCCTCTTTTGTTTGATTTGGTGGGCATTTATCCTGTTCCTTTACCTTTTGGGTATTCCTCTATCTCTTCATCTTGTTTATATTGCTGAGTTTGGGGTGGCCTTTCTGTATTCTGGCAGTTTGTGGAGTTCTCTTTATTGTGGAGTTTCCACACTGTGGGTGGGGTTGTATGGGTGGCTTGTCAAGGTTTCCTGATCAGGGAAGCTTGTGTCGGTGTTCTGGAGGGTGGAGCTGGATTTCTTCTCTCCGGAGTGCAATGAAGTGTCCAGTAATGAGTTATGAGGTGTCAATGGGTTTAGAGTAACTTTGGGCAGCCTGTATATTGAAGCTCAGGGCTGTGTTCCTGGGTTGCTGGAGAATTTGAGTGGTATGTCTTACTCTGGAACTTGTTGGCCCTTGGGTGGTGCTTGGTTTCAGTGTAGGTATGGAGGTGTTTGATGAGCTTCTATCGATTATTGTTCCCTGGAGTCAGGAGTTCTCTGGTGTCTCAGGATTTGGACTTAAGCCTCCTGCTTCTGGTTTTCAGTCTTATTTTTACACTAATCTCAAGACTTCTCTGTCTATACAGCACCGTTGATAAAACATCTAGGTTAAAGATGAAAAGTTTCTCCACAGTGAGGGACACCCAGAGAGGTTCACAGAGTTACATGGAGAAGAGAAGAGGGAGGAGGGATTTAGAGGTGACCCGAATGAGATGAGGTGGAATCAAAAGAGGAGAGAGCAAGCTATCCAGTAATCCCTTCCTTATTTGCGCTTCACAGTCTGGACCACTCAGAGATGTTCATGGAGTTACATTGAGAAGAGAAGAGGGAGAAAGGAGACAGAGGTGGCCAGGAAGATAAAGGGGGTGAATCAAAAGGAGAGAGACATATCCAGCCAGTAATCAGTTCCCTAAGTGTTCTCCACCATCCGGAACACACAAAGAGATTCACAGAGTTGGGTAGAGAAGAGAAGAGGGAGGGAGGAGATAGAGGTGACCTGGTGGAGAAAAAAGAGAGTCCAAAGACGGAGAGAGCAGTCAAGCCAGTAATCTCACTTGCAAGTAAAAATGGGTACTGAAGATTGGATTCTTAAAGGTACAAAGTTGATAACAAACACCAAAAAGCAAAAATTAAAAATCTAGAGTAGAGGTTGGATTTTCAAAAATACAATATTAAAGAAAAGGAAAACAAAAATAAAAACAATCACAGTTCAGTTCAGTTCAGTTCAGTTCAGTTGCTCAGTCATGTCCGACTCTTTGCAACTCCATGAATCGCAGCATGCCAGGCCTCCCTGTCCATCACCAACTCCCGGAGTTCACTCAGACTCCCTTCCGTCGAGTCAGTGATGCCATCCAGCCATCTCATCCTCTGTCATCCCCTTCTCCTCCTGCCTCCTATCCCTCCCAGCATCAGAGTCTTTTCCAATGAGTCAACTCTTTGCATGAGGTGGATAAAGTACTGGAGTTTCAGCTTTAGCATCATTCCTTCCAAAGAAATCCCAGGGTTGATCTCCTTTAGAATGGACTGGTTGGATCTCCTTGCAGTCCAAGGGACTCTCAAGAGTCTTCTCCAACACCACAGTTCAACAGCGTCAATTCGTTGGCGCTCAGCTTTCTTCACAGTCCAACTCTCACATCCATACATGACCACTGGAAAAACCATAGCCTTGACTAGACAGACTTTTGTTGGCAAAGTAATGTCTCTGCTTTTCAATATGCTATCTAGGTTGGTCATAACTTTTCTTCCAAGGAGTAAGCGTCTTTTAATTTCATGGCTGCAGTCACCATCTGCAGTGATTTTGGAGCCCCCCAAAATAAAGTCTGACACTGTTTCCACTGTTTCCCCATCTATTTCCCATGAAGTGATGGGACCAGAAGCTAATATCTTCATTTTCTGAATGTTGAGCTTTAAGCCAACTTTTTCACTCTCCTCTTTCACCTTCATCAAGAGGCTTTTTAGTTCCTCGTCACTTTCTGCCATCAGGGTGGTGTCATCTGTATATCTGAGGTTATGGATATTTCTCCCGGCAATCTTGATTCCAGCTTGTGTTTCTTCCAGCCCAGCGTTTCTCATGATGTACTCTGCATATAAGTTAAATAAGCAGGGTGACAATATACAGCCTTGACGTACTCCTTATCCTACTTGGAAACAGTCTATTGTTCCATGTTCAGTTCTAACTGTTGCTTCCTGATCTGCATACAAATTTCTCAACAGGCAGGTCTGGTGGTCTAGTGTTCCCATCTTTCAAATTGTCCAGTTTATTGTGATCGTCACAGTCAAAGGCTTTGGCATAGTCAATAAATCAGAAATAGATGTTTTTCTGGAACTCTTTTGCTTTTTCGATGATCAGCAGATGTTGGCAATTTGGTTTCTGATTCCTCTGCCTTTTCTAAAACCAGCTTGAACATCTGGAAGTTCACAGTTCACGTATTGCTGAAGCCTGGCTTGGAGAATTTTAAGCATTATTTTACTAGCGTGTGAGATGAGTGCAATTGTGCAGTAGTTTGAGCATTCTTTGCCATTGCCTTTCTTCGGGATTGGAATGAAAACTGACCTTTTCCAGTCCTGTGACCACTGATGAGTTTTCCAAATTTGCTGGCATATTGAGTGCAGCACTTTCACAGCATCATCTTTCAGGATTTTAAATAGCTCCAGTGGAATTCCATCACCTCCACTAGCTTTGTTAGTAGTGATGTTATGTAAGGCCCAACTTGACTTCACTTTCCAGGATATCTGGCTCTAGGTGAGTGATCACACCATCGTGATTATCTGGGTCATGATCTTTTTTGTACAGTTCTTCTGTGTATTCTTGCCACCTGTTCTTAATGTCTTCTGCTTCTGTTAGGTCCATACCATTTCTGTCCTTTATTGAGTCCATCTTTGCATGAAATGTTCCCTTGGTATCTCTAGTTTTCTTGAAGAGATCTCTAGTCTTTCCCATTCTGCTGTTTTCCTCTATTTCTTTGCATTTATTGCTGAAGAAGGCTTTCTTATCTCTTCTTGCTATTCTTTGGAACTCTGCATTCAGATGCTTATAACTTTCCTTTTCTCCCTTGCTTTTTGCTTCTCTTCTTTTCACAGCTATTTGTAAGGCCTCCCCAGACAGCCATTTTGGTTTTTTTGTATTACTTTTCCACGGGGATGGTCTTGATCCCTGTCTCCTCTACAATGTCACAAACCTCAGTCTATAGTTCATCAGACATTCTGTCTAAGAGATCTAGTCCCTTAAATATATTTCTCACTTCCACTGTATAATCATAAGGGATTTGATTTAGGTCATACCTGAGTGGTCTAGTGGTTTTCCCTACTTTCTTCAAGTCTGAATTTGGCAATAAGGGGTTCATGATCTGAACCACAGTCAGCTCCTGGTCTTGTTTTTGCTGACTGTATAGAGCTTCTCCATCTTTGGCTGCAGAGAATATAATCAATCTGATTTCGGTGTTGACCATCTGGTGATGTCCATGTGTAGAGTCTTCTCTTGTGTTGTTGGAAGATGGTGTTTGCTATGACCAGTGCACTTTCTTGGCAAAACTCTATTAGTCTTTGCCCTGCTTCATTCTGTATTCCAAGGCCAAATTTGCCTGTTACTCCAGGTGTTTCTTGGCTTCCTGCTTTTGCATTCCAGTCCCCTATAATGAAAAGGACATCTTTTTTGGGGTGTTAGTTCTAAAAGGTCTTGTAGGTCTTCATAGAACCATTCAACTTCAGCTTCTTCAGCGTTACTGGTTGGGGCATAGACTTGGATTACTGTTATATTGAATGGTTTGTCTTGGAAATGAAGAGAGATCATTCTGTCGTTTTTGAAATTGCATCCAAGTACTGCATTTCGAACTCTTTTGTTGACCATGATGGCTACTCCATTTCTTCTGAGGGATTCCTGCCCACAGTAGTAGATATAATGGTCATCTGAGTTAAATTCACCCATTCCAGTCCATTTCAGTTCGCTGATTCCTAGAATGTCGACGTTCACTCTTGCCATCTCTTGTTTGACCACTTCCAATTTGCCTTGATTCATGGACCTGACATTCCAAGTTCCTATGCAATATTACTCTTTACAGCATCGGACCCTGCTTCTATCACCAGTCACATCCACAACTGGGTATTGTTTTTGTTTTAGCTCCATCCCTTCATTCTTTCTGGAGTTATTTCTCCACTGATCTCCAGTAGTATATTGGGCACCTACCAACCTGGGGAGTTCCTCTTTCAGTATCCTATCATTTTGCCTTTTCATACTGTTCATGGGGTTCTCAAGGCAAGAATACTTAAGTGGTTTGCCATTCCAGTGGACCACATTCTGTCAGACTTCTCCACCATGACCCGCCCATCTTGGGTGACCCCATGGGCATGGCTTAGTTTCATTGAGTTAGACAAGGCTGTGATCCTAGTGTGATTAGATTGACTAGTTTTCTGTGAGTATGGTTTCAGTGTGTCTGCCCTCTGATGCCCTCTTGCAACACCTACTGTCTTACTTGGGTTTCTCTTACCTTGGATGTTGGATATTTCTTCACGGCTGCTCCAGCACAGAATTATTAAAAAAAAAAAAAAAAATATATATATATATATATATATATATATATATATATATATATATAGTTTTCTTTAAAAAATAGGGTCTTTTTTTTTTTTTGCAAAGTAATAGTATGTTATAAAAATGAAAATTAAAGGAGTAATAGAGGACTTAAAATTTTTAAAAATTAAGAAAAAAGAATGATAGTAAAAATAGTAAAAATATATCTAGGACTTTCTCTGGTGTTGTTGTGGGCAGTGTGGGGTCAGTTCATTTTCGGACAGTTCCTTGGTCCGGCTTATATTTCTCAAGATCTATAGGCCCCTTCCTATGTAGTCGGTACTAACTACATGGTTTTAATCTATTGCACCTGTCGCTTCCAAGGCGGTTCCCTCTGTTTTAGCTTCTTCTGTTTGCTGGTCTCTTCAGTGTCTGATTTCCGCCCTGACACAAGGGGGCGGTAGTGGACAGTTTTTCAGGCTCACTTGTTCAGTCGCACTGTGGGGAGGGAGGGACGCTGCAAACAATTAACACTGGCATGTGCTTGCAGTGCCTCAGCCACACTGGGCCTGCCCCCGTTCATGGCGTGTGTACCCTCCCTGCCCACACTGCTCAGGCTCTAGTTTGCTCCGCTGGGAACCGTCCGAGTCCGGGCATGGGCTGCATGCACCTCCCAGGTCTAAGCCACTCAAGTTCAGGCACTCGGGTAGTCCTCAGAGGTGCAGACTCGGTTGGGGCTGCATTTTGTGCCCTTCCCAGGCCCGAGCAGCTCAGGCGATCAGGTGTTTGGCAAGCGCGGTTGCTGTGACTTATCACCGACCCCCCCCCCCCCCGCCCCCCGTCCCTGCTGCTCGGTTTTCTGGGTGTACAACTGGCACACCATCTCAGGGGAATGTTGACCATCAAGAATCCCAAGAAGTCTTTGTTAGCAAAGAAGCCTGCTTGCAGTTTGGTAGATAATGTCTCTCTGGGGCTGCAATTGCCCCCTTCTGGCTTTGGCTGTCTGCCACCTGAGAGGGATGGTCTGCAGCTGGCTAGCTCTGTTCAGTCCTTTGTTCTGTGAGCAGGCCTGGCGGTGTCTTAGGTTAGGGCTTTTCACGTGGTAACTATCCCAGAGTCTGGTTTGCTAGCCCAAGTTAGTTCCTTCAGATTGCCTCTGGGGCATTCAAACCCAGTCCTTACTCTAAGCAATGCAGCCAATGCCTCCCTGCCCAGCCCCCACTTGCTAGAGGCGGGTGCCGGCATCTGCGCTGCTTCTCTGCTGGGGGAGTTACCATTGGGCATGTAATCTGTGGGTTTTAATTATTTGTTTATTTTTCCTCCCAGTTTTGTTGCCCTCTGTGGTTCCAAAGCTCGCCACAGACTTGGCAGTGAGAGTGTTCCTGGTGTTTGGAAACTTCCCTCTTTTTAAGACTCCCTTACCAGGATGGAGCTCCTTCCCTACCTCTTTTGTCTCTTTTTTTATCTTTTATATTTTTTCCTACCTCCTTTTGAAGACAATGGGCTCCTTTTCTGGGTGCCTGATGTCCTCTGCCAGCATTCAGAAGTTGTTTTGTGGAATTTACTCAGTGTTTAAATGTTCTTTTGATGAATTTGTGGGGGAGAAAGTGGTCTCCCTGTTCTATTCCTCCACCAACTTAGGACCTCCCCAAGCAATTTTTTTTTTCTTAAAGATCCTGGTTTTGATGGTTGTTGGCATTCTTATTCTTCTTATTATTATTTTTTGAACTGCAGTGGGTCTTCATCAGTGAGTGCATGCTTTCTCTCTGGTGAGCAGAGCAACTGTGATTTTCTGTTACATGGACTTCTCATGGCTGTGACTTCATTTGTTGCAGAGCACATGCTCTTGGGTGTGTGGACTTCTGTAGTTGTCACCAGTAGTCTCGGTAGTTGTGGCTTGTGAGATCTGGAATTCAGGATCAGTAGTTATAGCACAGGAGTTTAATTGTCTGTGCCATGTGGAATCTTCCTGGACTAGCAATCCCACCCCTATCCCCTACATTAGCAGGCTGACTGTCAATCCCTGGAATACCAGGGAAGTGCGATACTCTTACTTCTTTATCTGTTTTCCACTTCATTGATATGAGACTTTCTTTTCTTACTGAATTAGTAAATACAGTGTAATGTTTAGTAGAAGCAGTGATTCCTGCATTGTTACCTTTTTATCATCAATATGGTGTTTTTTTAATAAGTGCAGTTTATCATGCTGATAAAGATGACTTATTTTTATCCCCATTTTAAGTTTTTTTAAAAAATCACAAATAACTGCTTAGTATTATAAAACTTCTTTTTATTTCTTCATCAGTTAAGATGATCACTCAATTTTTCTGTTTAGCCTCTAAGTGTAACTGAACTTGGCTTGCTTCTGATTACCCATGCCTAGTAAAGCTGATCTATTGACATGGGGTTGTGGTAAAGGAAAGTGCAGTGTATATTGTAGGGCGCCAAGCAAGGAGTCCAGGTAGCTAGTATTTCAGAGGCCTGAACTCTCCAAAGAGTTGCAGGGAAAGGTTTTTAAAGACAAGGTGAGGGAAGAAGCTTTGTGGGATATGTGATCAGCAGTGGACATTTTTGTGATTATTTGGTGCTGAGGTAATTGGGAGTCAACATCATCAACCTCTGGGTCCAAAGTCTAGAGTCAATGTGTTCGTGGGAAGCATACAGTTAACTTCTTCCACCTGATGGAGGTTTCAGTATCTGCAAAACATCTCCAAGGACATGGTTCAGAATATTATGTATAGCCATTGAGGAGTAAGTAAAGATCCTTGACTTTGTTTAATGGCTAGCATATTATTATTTTGTCTTGCTTGACTGTTTTACTTTCTGTCTGCCTTTTCTCATGTCTCTGATTAAATGTACTATTTGGAATTCAGGGAAGGCTTAGGAGAGGAAAGTTTTTCTACAGATAAGAGGCATGTGCAATGAACATTGGTGTACATGTGTTATTTTCAGTTATGACTTCCTCAGTGTGTATGCCTAGTAGTGGGATTGTTGGGTCATATGATAGTTTTATTCCTAGTTTTTTTTTTTTTTATGGAATCTCCATTCTGTTCTCCATATTGGCTGTATCAATTTACTTTCCCACCAACAATGCAAGAAGTTTCCCCTTTCTCCCCTTGCTCAAGCATTTATTGTTTGTAGAATTTGTGATGATGGCCATTTTGACTGGTGTGAGGTGATACTTCATTATAGTTTTGTTTTGCAATTTAATAATAAGCAATGAGCATTTTTTCATGTGTTGGTTATCCATTATGATGTCTTTGAAGAAATGTCTGTTTAGATCTCCTGTCCTTTTTTTTTTTTTCTTTTTCAAGTTTTCTTCCCATTTAGGTTACAACAGAGGATCGGGCAAAGTTGCCTGTGTTATATAGACAGCAGGTTCCCTTTTGGTTATCAACTCTAAACATAGCAGTGCACACCTGTCAGTCCCAAACCCCCAAGCTTCCTCCTTCCTCTACTCTGACAACCTCTGGCAACCACAAGTTTGTTCTCCAAGTCTGTGAGTCCACTTCTGTGTTGCCGACAAGTCCATTTGTATCATTATTTTAACCATTTTAAAGTGTACAATTCAGTGGCATTAAATATGTTCACAATGTTGGCCACCATCACCACTATCTAATTCCCAAACTTTTCATCAACCGAATGCAAACCTATTACCCACTCTTCCCCTCTCCCCAGCCCCTGGCCACCACTAGTCTGCTTTCTGTCTTTATGTATTTGCCTACTCTGGATATCTCACATAAGTGGAATAATATGTGGCCTTTTGTGTCTGACTCAGCATCATGTTCTCAAGGGTCATTCTGTTGTAGCACATGTCAGTGCTTCCTTCCTTCTTATGGTTGAATGATATTCCATTGTATGGATATGCCGTATCTTATTTACATGTTCATCATTTGATGAACATTTAAGATTTTTCCATCTTTTGGCTACTATGAATAGTGCTACTGTGAACTTTCATTTATGGATTTTTTTTTTTAACATATGTCTTCAGTTCTTTTGAGTACATACCAAGAGTGGAATTGCCAGTCTTAAGACAATTCTATGTTTAACTTGTTGGGTAGCTGAAAAACTGCTTTCCACAGTAGCTAGACCATTTATTTGTACCTATGGAGAAGGGCATGGCAACCCACTCTGATATTCTTGCCTGGAGAATCCCATGGACAGAGGAGCCTGGTGGGCACAGTCCATGGGGTTACAAAGAATCGGACCCGACTGAGTGACTAATACACTTTCACCAGCCATGTACTAGGGTTTCAGTGTCGCCATACCCTTGCCAATATTTGTTGTTTTACTTTAAAAAAAATAAAATTATGGCCATCTAGTGTTGCAGAGTGGGACACGATGGAGTGACTTTCAGTTTCAGTGGTGTGAAGCCCATCTGTTTCTTTTCAATTAATTTATTTTTTATTGAAGGATAATTGCTTTACAGAATTTTGATGTTTTCTATGAAACCTCAACATGAATCAGCCATAGGTATACATATTTCCCCTCCCTTTTGAACCTCCCTCCCATCTCCTTCCCCGTCTCACCCTCTAGGTTGATACAGAGCCCCTGTTTGAGTTTCCTGAACCATACAGCAAATTCCTGTTGGCTATCTATTTTACATATGGTAATGTAAGTTTCCATGTTATTCTTTCCATACATCTCACCCTCTGCTCCCTTCTCCCATGTCCATAAGTCTATTCTCTATGTTTCTCCACTGCTGCCCTGTAAATAAATTCTTCAGTACCATTTTTTCTAGATTCTGTATATATGAATTGGAAAAGACTCTGATGCTGGGAGGGATTGGGGGCAGGAGGAGAAGGGGATGACAGAGGATGAGATGGCTGGATGGCATCACCGACTCGATGGACGTGAGTCTGGGTGAACTCCGGGAGTTGGTGATGGACAGGGAGGCCTGGCGTGCTGCGATTCATGGGGTCACAAAGAGTTGGACACGACTAAGCAACTGATCTGATCTGATCTGTATATATGCATTAGAATACAATATTTATCTTTCTCTTGCTGAATTACTTCACTCTGTGTAATAGGTTCTAGGTTCAGCCACCTCATTAGAACTGACTCAAATGCCTTCATTTTTATGGTTGAGTAATATTCCCTTGTGTATATATGTACCACAACTTCTTTATCCATGCATCTGTCAATGGACATCTAGGTTGCTTCTACGTTCTAGCTATTGTAAATAGTACTGCAATGAACAATGGGATACATGTGTCTTTTCCAATTTTGGTTTCCTCGGTGTATAAGCCTAGATATATAGGTGTATATGTTGGGTAATATGGTGGTTTTATTCCTAATTTTTAAAGGAATCTCCACACCATCTTCCATAGTGGCTGTATCAGTTTACATTCCCACCAACAGTGCAAGAGTGTTCCCCTTTCTCCACTTGCTATCCAGCATTTATTGTTTGCAGAATTTGTGATGGTCATTTTGATTGGTGTGAGGTGATACATTACTGTAGTTTTGTTTTCCAATTCTCTAATAATAAGCAACGAGCATTTTTTTTTATGTGTTGATTATCCATTGCAATGTCTTTGAAGAAATGTCTCTTTAGATCTTCTGCCCATTTTTTATTACATTGTTTGTTTTTCTGATGTTGAGTACATGAGCTGCTTATATATTTTGGAGATTAACCCTTTGTCAGTTGCTTCATTTGCAATTAGTTTTTTCCCATTCCAAGGGTTGTCTTTTCATCTTGCTTATGGTTTCCTTTGCTGTGCAAAAGCTTTTAAGTTTAATTAAGTCCCATTTGTTTATTTTTGTTTTTATTTCCATTACTCACGAGGGTGAATCATTGAGGATCTTTCCATGATTTATGTCAAAGAGTTTTCTGCCTGTGTTTTCCTCTAAGAGTTTTATAATTTCTGGCCTTACATTTAGGTCTTTAATCCATTTTGACTTTATCTTTGTGTATGGTGTTAAGAAGTGTTCTACTTTCATGCTTCTATAGTACATGTAGTTGTCCACTTTCCCTAACATCACTTATTGAAGAGACTTTTTCCATTGTACCGTCTTGCCTCCTTTGTCAAAGATAAGCTGCCCATAAGTGTGTGGGTTTATGTCTCAGCTTTCTATCTTGTTTCATTGGTCTATACTTCTGTTTTCTGCTAGTACCATACTGTTTTGATGACTGTAGCTTTGTACTATAGTCTGAAATGGGGACGATTGATTCCTGCAGCTCCATTCTTCTTTCTCAAGATTGCTTTGCCTATGATGATTCTTTTGTGTTTCCAAATGAATGAATTGTAAGGTTATTTTGTTCTAGTTCTGTGAAAAATGCCACATATAAATGGATAGGGATTGCACTGAATTTGTAGATTGCTTTAAGTAGTATACTATTTTCACAATACTGATTCTTCCCTTCCAAGAATATATCTCTTTATCTGTTTATGTCATCTTTGATTCTTTCATAAGTTTCTTATAGTTTTCTCTATTTAGCTCATTTGTCTTCTTAGGTAGGTTTATTGCCGGGTAATTTATTCTTTTTATGTCAATGGTGAATGGAATTGATTCCTTAATTTCTCTTTCTGAGTATTGATTGTTAGTGTATAGGAAGTGAAGGGATTCCTGTGTATTGATTCTGTGTTGTGTGATTTTACTAAATTCACTGATTACCTCTAGTAAATTTTGATAGTATCTTCAGAATATTCTGTGCATGGTATCATGTCATCTGCAAAACACTGAGAATTTTCTTTCTTGTTTTCCAGTTTGGATTCCTTTATTTTTGCTTCCTCTAGGATTGCTGTGTCTAGAATGTCCAAAACTATGTTGAATAATAACAGTCAAAGTGGGCAGTTTTGTCTTGTTTCTGATCTTAGAAGAAATGTTTTCAGGTTGTCACCATTGAGAACAATGTCTCCTGTGTGTTTATTGTACATGATCTTTATTATATTCAGGTAGGTTCCTTCTATGCTGGTTTTCTGGAGAGTTTCTATTATAAATGGGTGCAGAATTTTGTTGAACGCTTTTACTACATCTATCAGTCAGTCCGTTCAGTTGCTCAGTCATGTCCGACTCTTTGTGACCCCATGGACTGCAGCACACCCGGCTTCCCTGTCCATCACAAATTCCCAGAGCTTGCTCAAACTCATATCCATTGAGTCAGTGATGTCATGCAACCATCTCACCCTCTGTTGTCCCCTTCTCCTCCTGGCTTCAATCTTTCCCAACATCAGGGTCTTTTCCAATGAGTCAACTCTTCGCATGAGGTGGCCGAAGTATTGGAGCTTCAACTTCAGCATCAGTCCTTCCAATGAATATTCAGGACTGATTTACTTTAGGATTAACTGGTTTGATCTCCTTGCAGTCCTAGGGACTCTCAAGAGTCTTCTCCAACACCACAGTTCTAAGGCATCAATTCTTTGGCGCTCAGCTTTCTTTATAGTCCAACTCTCACATCCATACATGACTATGGAAAAGTCAGTCCTTTGACTAGATGAATCTTTGTCAGCACAGTAATGTCTCTGCTTTTTAATATGCTGTCTAGGTTGGTCATAGCTTTTCTTCCAAGGAGCAAGCGTCTTTTAATTTCATGGCTGCAGTCACCATTGCAGTGATTTTGGAGCCTAATCTGCCACTGTTTCCATTGTTTCCCCATCTATTTACCATTAAGTGGTGGGATCAGATGCCATCATATGATTTTTATCTTTTAATTTGTTAATGTGATGTATCACATTGATTGATTTGCATGTATTGAAGAATCCTTGCCTCCCTTGTATGTACCTGTCTTAATCATCATGTGTGATCCTTATCCATTTTAAATATAGCAGGATATACATGGGCATCCCAAACTCTCTGACTGCCTTCATCCTCATCCTCCCCACTGGCAATAATATGTTCATTCTCTAAGTCCATCAGAGTATTTCTGTTTTGGAAATATGTTCATTTGTATCATTATTTTCAATTCTGCATATTAGATGTCATAAGACGTTTCTGTTTCTCTGTCTGATTTACTTCACTCACTATGACAGTCTGTTCAGTTCCGTTCAGTCGCTCAGTCGTGTCCAACTCTTTGTGACTCCGTGAATTGCAGCACTCCAGGCCTCCTTGTCCATCACCAACTCCCAGAGTTCACTCAGACTCATGTCCATTGAGTCGGTGATGCCATCCAGCCATCTCATCCTCTGTTGTCCCCTTCTCCTCCTGCCCCCAATCCCTCCCAGCATCAGAGTATTTTCCAATGAGTCAACTCTTCACATGAGGTGGCCAAAGTATTGGTGTTTCAGCTTTAGCATCAGTCCTTCCAATGAACACCCAGGACTGATCTCCCTTAGAATGGACTGGTTGGATCTCCTTGCAGTCCAAGGGACTCTCAAGAGTCTTCTCCAACACCACAGTACAAAAGCATCAATTCTTTGGCGCTCAGCTTTCTTCACAGTCCAACTCTCATATCCATACATGACTACTGGAAAAACTATAGCCTTGACTAGATAGACGTTTTTGGCAAAGTAATGTCTCTGCTTTTCAATATGCTATCTAGGTTGGTCATAACTTTCCTTCCAAGGAGTAAGCGTTTTTTAATTTCATGGCTGAAATCACCATCTGCAGTGATTTTGGGGCCCCCCAAAATAAAGTCTGACACTGTTTCCACTGTTTCCCCATCTATTTCCCACGAAGTGATGGGACCAGATGCCATGATCTTCGTTTTCTGAATGTTGAGCTTTAAGCCAACTCTTTCACTCTCCTCTTTCACTTTCTTCAAGAGGCTTTTTAGTTCCTCTTCACTTTCTGCCATCAGGGTGGTGTCATCTGCATATCTGAGGTTATTGAGATTTCTCCCAGCAATCTTGATTCCAGTTTGTGCTTCTTCCAGCCAAGCGTTTCTCATGATGTACTCTGCATATAAGTTAAATCAGCAGGGTGACAATATACAGCCTTGACGGGCTCCTTTTCCTATTTGGAACCAGTCTGTTGTTCCATGTCCATTTCTAACTGTTGCTTCCTGACCTGTATACAGGTTTCTCAAGAGGCAGGTCAGGTGGTCTGGTATTCCCATCTCTTTCAGAATTTTCCACAGTTTATTGTGATCCACACAGTCAAAAGCTTTGGCATAGTCAATAAAGCAGAAATAGATGTTTTTCTGCAACTGTCTTGCTTTTTTGATGATCCAGTGGATGTTGGCAATTTGATCTCTGGTTCCTCTGCCTTTTCTAAAATCAGCTTGAACATCTGGACGTTCACAGTTCACGTATTGCTGAAGCCTGGCTTGGAGAATTTTGAGCATTACTTTACTAGCATGTGAGATGAGTGCAATTGTGCAGTAGTTTGAGCATTCTTTGGCATTGCCTTTCTTTGGGATTGGAATGAAAACTGACCTTTTCCAGTCCTGTGGCCACTGCTGAGTTTTCCAAATTTGCTGGCATATTGAGTGCAGCACTTTCACAGCATCATCTTTCAGGATTTGAAATAGCTCAAATGGAATTCCATCACCTCCACTAGCTTTGTTCGTAGTGATACTTTCTAAGACCCACTTGACTTCACATTCCAGGATGTCTGGCTCTAGGTGAGTGATCACACCATCGTGATTATCTTGGTCGTGAAGCTCTTTTTTGTACAGTTTTTCTGTGTATTCTTGCCACCTCTTCTTAATATCTTCTGCTTCTGTTAGGTCCATACCATTTCTGTCCTTTATCGAGCCCATCTTTGCACGAAATGTTCCCTTGGTATCTCTAATTTTCTTGAAGAGATCTCTAGTCTTTCCCATTAGGTTTTTTCCCTCTATTTCTTTTTTCTTTTTCTTTTTTTTTTGTGGGTGGATTCTTTTTTTTTTTTTTTTAATTTATATTTATTTATTTTAATTATAGGCTAATTACTTTACAATATTGTATTGGTTTTGCCATACATCAACATGAATCTGCCACAGGTGTACATGTGTTCCCCATCCTGAACCCCCCTCCCACCTCCCTCCCCATACCATCCCTCTGGGTCATCCCAGTGCACCAGACCCAAGCTTCCTGTATCCTGCATCGAACCTGGAGTGGCAATTCGTTTCTTATATGATATTATACATGTTTCAATGCCATTCTCCCAAATCATCCCCCTCCTTCCTCTCCCACAGAGTCCAAAAGACTGTTCTATACATCTGTGTCTCTTTTGCTGAGGAGGCCTTACAAATAGCTGTGAAAAGAAGAGAAACAAAAACCAAAGGAGAAAAGGAAAGATACAAGCATCTGAATGCAGAGTTCCAAAGAACAGCAAGAAGAGATAAGAAAGCCTTCCTCTATTTCTTGCATTGATCGCTGAGGAAGGCTTTCTTATCTCTTTTACTTTTCTCTTTTGCTTTTCACTTCTCTTCTTTTCACAGCTACTTTTAAGGCCTACCCAGACAACCATTTTGCTTTTTTGCATTTCTTTTCCGTGGGGATGGTCTTGACCACTGCCTCCTGTACAATGTCATGAACCTCTATCCATAGTTCTTCAGGCACTCTGTCTATCAGATCTAATCCCTTGACTCTATTCATCACTTCCATTGTATAATCATAAGGGATTTGATTTAGGTCATACCTGAATGGTCTAGTGGTTTTCCCTACTTTCTTCAATTTCAGTCTGAATTTGGCAATAAGGAGTTCATGATCTGAGCCACAGTCAGCTTCTGGTCTTGTTTTTGCTGACTATATAGAGCTTCTCCATCTTTGGCTGCAAAGAATATAATCAATCTGATTTCAGTGTTGACCATCTGGTGATATCCATGTGTAGAGTCTTCTCTTGTGTCATTGGAAGAGGGTGTTTGCTCTGACCAGTGCGTTCTCTTGGCAAAACTCTATTAGCCTTTGCCCTGCTTCATTCCGTATTCCAAGGCCAAATTTGCCTGTTACCCCAGGTGTTTCTTGACTTCCTACTTTTGCATTCCAGTCCCATATAATGAAAAAGACATCTTTTTTGGTGTTAGTTCTAGAAGGTCTTGTAGGTCTTCATAGAACCATTCAACCTTAGCTTCTTCAGTGTTTCTGGTTGTGGCATAGACTTGGATTACTGTGATATTGAATGGTTTGCCTTGGAAACGAACAGAGATCATTCTGTCATTTTTGAGATTGCATCCAAGTACTGCATTTCGGACTCTTGTTGACCATGATGGCTACTCCACTTCTTCTAAGGCATTCCTGCCCAAAGCAGTAGATATAACGGTCATCTGAGTTAAATTCACCCATTCCAGTTTATTTTAGTTTGCTGATTCCTAGAATGTTGATGTTCACTCTTGCCATCTCCTGTTTGACCACTGCCAATTTGCCTTGATTCATGGACCTGACATTCCAGGTTTCTGAGAGGGTAACAGGCAGGAAGGCCAGGGGTCTCCAAATGGAGGAAATAGCCTGCAAGTGTCAGACATTTTTATCTCTCTTAAGCGGCAGGAGGAAACAAACTAGCAATATTTTTTTCCTTCTCTATACAAATTTAAAGAGAGGTTTCTCTTAAAATACTGTGTTGCCATAATGACACCTGGTTTCACCTGAAGTTAGCTATTCTTGAGCCTAGAGATAACCAATGCCTTTTTCTTATGGAAATGTTTGTCTTAAGCTATGCTAATGTACTAAGCCTTTACCCCAAACTCGGTCTCCAAGTCGGTTCCGCCTCTGGGCCCAAAACCTACTTGACAAACCAGTATGTTATACTCAGATATTGTTCCCCTAATCTATGTAAATGAAACTATTTGTATGGTGGTCTGCCCTTCTTTAAGATTCAAGTTAATTATTTTATGGCCCAAGATTATCCCAAAATGCATCTTATGGGCGAGGGGCCTGGTGCTATTCTGAATTACAAGACATTCCTTTCTTTCATTAACAGACTGCTAGTGACTATATAACATCCAGCTGAAGACTAGCAGGGGGGTATTCTTTCTGCCCCCTTCTGATGCCTATGTCAGAAGCTTTCTCTATCTCCTTTATACTTTAATAAAATTTATTACACAAAAGCTCTGAGCGATCAAGCCTCGTCTCTGGCCCCGGATTGAATTCTTCTCCTCCGGGGGCCAAGAATCCCGGTGTATTCGCGTGATTCAACAACAACCTTTCATTCCTATGCAATATTGCTCTTTACAGCATCGGACCTTGCTTCTATCACCAGTCCCATCCACAACTGGGTATTGCGTTTGCTTTGGCTCCATCCCTTCATTCTTTCTGGAGTTATTTCTCCACTGATCTCCAGTAGCATATGGGCACCTACCGACCTGGGGTGTTCCTCTTTCAGTATCCTATCATTTTGCCTTTTCATACTGTTCATGGGGTTCTCAAGGCAAGAATACTGAAGTGGTTTGCCATTCCCTTCTCCAGTGGACCACATTCTGTCAGACCTCTCCACCATGACCTGCCCATATTGAGTGGCCCCACACGGCATGGCTTAGTTTCATTGAGTTAGACAAAGCTGTGGTCCGTGTATTCAGATTGACTAGTTTTCTGTGATTATGGTTTATGTGTCTGCCCTCTGATGCCTCTCGCAACACCTACCGTCTTACTTGGGTTTCTCTTACCTTGGACATGGGGTATCTCTTCATGGCTGCTCCAGCAAAGTGCAGCTGCTGCTCCTTACCTTGGACAAGGGGTCTCTCCTCACAGCCACCCCTCTTGACCTTGAACGTGGAGTAGCTCCTCTCGGCCCTCCTGCACCCGTGCAGCCACCACTCCTTGGATGTAGGGTTGCTCCTCTCAGCCGCCTGTAGGTCCATCCATTTTCTACAGCCTTTCTACCCTTGAGTGTCTCTGTCCTGTTCCCCCCATCTCATCTACAGTGCTCCCACGTGATGAAAAGCCAAGCCTCTTCTAGGCCATTATCTCTGGGCCAATTGCACAACCAGCTCTGCACTGATGCTGCCTCTGTGAACTTATCTCAATCTTTCTCTCCTCCCTCAATACCTCCTGTCTGCTTCTTGACCATAGCAAGTGTTCTTATGCAGCAGGGCCTCTCTGTGTGGTGCTCTCCTTAACTGAAGTCTCTTCCTCCAGTAGTTGCATGATTTGTTCCCTCATCATCAGATGTCTTCAAGTATTGCAGTGCAGAGATTTCCTCATATCTCGAGGCCTCATATCAAAGGTCACTGTCTCCATCCTCCCCCATGGCCCTCTGTCTTCTCCCCCTTCTTCATATTTTCCCAGAGCACTTCTTCCTTTGGGGTCACGGTCTTTCACTCTCTCTTAGGAGATGAAGAGCTGAAGGAGAGTGAGAGCTGTGCTGTGTGCTGCTGCATCCCAGGACTAGGAGAGGGCCCAGCATTCGGTAGATGTTGCACAGTGTTTGTTAGAATAATGGCAGGAGGATTCCATTTCTCTGGAGTTGATGAATGAGAGTATTTTTAGTTCTATTTGCTGTAGATATGCTTGTGAATATTACATGGCATTAAATAAATAAGATAAAAGATTTAAAATATTTGATAAGCCAGAATCATGTAGCTTTTGGGTGGAGGCACCTGGCTGTTCTTTCTCTAAGTGAACTTCAGGTTTACTGAAGAACTGATCTGAAGCTGGAACACAAGGTGTGACCACAGTCAGAACCCTATGCCAAATAGGATTCATATCCGGTAACTGCTCTTGGCAAAGAGGCACTGAGTACTGAGCTTCAGTGTCAGCTGACCTCGTGGAGCCCCTCCTCACCATGGCTCCTGCTTCCTGGGGGCCACCACTCTGAAGGTCACCCCACAAGGGGCTCAGTTGGCTGCAGGTTTGTCGCAGATGTCCCTGGGCAGGAAGGTGAACACCACATGGCCCAGGATGCACATGCTGACTCTATTTTGGGGGCAGGACTTTTTTTTGGTGAGACAAACCCCACCACTGCTCACTGATAGCACATAGATTCTGGATAGATTGTGCAGTTCAAGCACATCTCAAGACCTGGTTCACTGATGGAGAAGGAAGGACATCTAGGAGAAGAAGAAAAGATGGAACCTGCTCAGAAGCTTGTTCCCTTAAGGGCCTGAGGAAAGCTAGTGGTGTGATTTGAAATTATAGAATTACCAGTGCTTGAGAAAACCCATGTGGTCTCAAGTCTTGCAAATTCCTTGTTGAGCATGATTTGGAGCCCAGGGATACTGTCCATCAGTCCTCAGGGCCCAGTCTAGAGACTGTAGATGTTAAGATATTTGGGGTCTTCAGTAAAACCTAGGTCCCCATTCTTATCTCTAGGACTTAAACTTAGGGGGAAAAGGAAGGATTCTCAATGATCTTTTTTCTACCTGACAGTGGTATAAACCTGTCCTTGGCCCTCTTGTGATTTCATCTCATCACTTTGGTAGAGTGCTGCCCTTGGAGCCAGGATAGGTTGGGGGAAGGATGATCAGGAAAACAGGTGATGGTTGGGGCTGGGACAGTAGAGCACTTGGCTCCAAATGGAATCACTTAGAAATGTCAGCTCCACTTGATTTTTGGCAAAGATACTACCACATGTTCTTTAGGAGCTCTGCTCTCAGAGTAGGAAAGGCTTCCCACAGTAAACATCCCAAGGTCCAAGGGGGCCACCTGTGCCAGTGCCTTGCCACAGGCATGTGGTTATGCTGGGAGTGATGTGGACTGGGCTCAGGGAGTAGTGGTTTATTAAGCAACAGAAACTCTGCCCTGAGGAGAGCACTCCAATTGCCACCATGATGAAGGGAGCATTGCTTGTTCTGGCCTTTCTGGTGACCTGAGAGCTTACCTTCAAGATGTGTGAGGGTGGGAAGGAGGGTCCAGATGACCCTCCTGATCCTTGCCTATTGCTGTCTCACTGCATCCTTCCAAGTCCTGTCCAAGCCGCTTCTAGGGGCAGATTCAGAGGGAAGCTGGCAGATCAGTGCCAAGGAGTCCTGCACAAACTCCTGAGGCTCTCAGTCTTTGAATGGAGGAGGTGGTGTGGAGCTGGAAGGTTCATTAGTTGTGCACACTGTGGGCGATAATTCCTTGAGGGTAGTGGTACTCATTGGAAGGGAGGAAGCAGGCTGGTATGCCTGGAGGTGGTGGTCAAGGGTAGAGGGGTCTCCAGGCCTCACCCCTCTTGCCACTTCCTCTGCCATGTGTCATAGAGAAGTTTTTTGTAAGCAGTCCTGGAGAGGGTGGGTCTTTGTGGCAGGTGAGTCTGGAATCTTTGGATATGTGAGTTCTGCCAAGCTGAGGCAAAACAGGAAACTACTGACTCGGAGCTTCTTTTGACAAGGTGTTTTCTGTCTCTGCCTTCATTGGAAGTCTGCCCTATTTTTTATAAAGCCCTTGGTATTGTGAGCCTTGGACTCCCAAGTAGAGCATTGAATGACAACTTCGATTAGATTGATGCTGTGCTGTGCTTAGTCGATAGATTGATGCTAATGAAACAGAAAAAGCAGCCATTGGAATAATCCAGGATTGCTTCAAAGAGGACCTGAAAACAGGTTTAATCATCTGAAATATAAGGTAATTTACTCTTTACCCAAGAGAAGGCAATGGCACTCCACTCCAGTACTCTGGCCTGGAAAATCCTGTGGACGGAGGAGCCTGGTAGGCTGCAGTCCATGGGGTCGCTAAGAGTCGGATACGACTGAGTGACTTCACTTTCACTTTTCATTTTCAGGCATTGGAGAAGGAAATGGCAACCCACTCCAGTGTTCTTGCCTGGAGAATCCCAGAGACGGCGGAGCCTGGTGGGCTGCCATCTGTGGGGTCGCACAGAGTCTGACACGACTGAAGCAACTTAGCAGCAGCAACTCTTTACCCACACTTTTGGAGAGAACTAACATGCAGCCTAGTGCAGTATGTCACATGATAATAGAGCACGCAGTCATGAGATATGTGATAGACAGAGCTATAAACAAAGAAGCACATAAACCTTTGCTCCAACCTGCAGCACCTGTAATATGCAAGCACAGTCCACCTGCACACCCAGCCTCTTGTTACCAAATATGTCCATATCATGTCAATCAGCTTACACAGCATAGGGGACTAGTGTCAATGCACTAGGAAAAGTGTGTTGACTCATGTGATTCTCTTTCTCACTGAGAGGAACAAGCATTCAAGGAGTAGAATTTTAATCTTTGAGGAAATGAAGTATTCAGCTCAAAAATGTGTAGGACTCTTGTTACCTCTATTTTAGAAATATTGAAAAGGCGCCCCTGCTTTTAAAATCTCCTTCCAGCATGAGATTCCCTGGCTTTATAAGGTTTCCATCCCTTGGTCACATCACCTTCTCTTTATCCCTTTTAGATGGACATTGCTCTGACTCAGAGCCCTATTTCCACCAGCATGGTCTCAGTGCCTACAAGCCAGAATTTCCACTGTGGTGTTTTGGTGGCTGAGGCTCCTGTGGAAGCTTCTAGGTATGTGCTGTTACTCAGTTGGACTAACAGTGTATCTCCTAGAGAACCATCTTTTTTGTTTTTGTTGTTTTTCTTGTCATATAGTATTGGAGATTTTAAATAGTCTGTCTCACTCAGGTGTAAAGAACAGACTTTTGGACTCTGTGGGAGAAGGCAAAGGTGGGATGATTTGAGAGAATAACATTGAAAAGTGTATATTACCATATGTGAAATAGATCGCCAGTCCAGGTTCGATGCATGAGACAGGGTGCTCAGGGCTGGTGCACTGGATGACCCTGAGGGATGGGATGGGGAGGGCGGTGGGAGGGGGAGGTCAGGATGGGGAACACATGTACACCCATGGCTGATTCATGTCAACATATGGCAAAAACCACTAAAATATTGTAAAGTAATTAGCCTCCAATTAAAATAAATTAATTAATTAAAAAAAAGCCTGTCTCAGCACATTTTTCTTAAATTGTTGATTATTCAAAATGAGAGGTTTTCCAGGAACCAGAGTTGCATGGACTCATAGAAGTTCACAGGGCACAAGGGGTTGTTTACAACACCTGCATGCACATTCTGTGCACCCAGCACACCTGACAGAAGAGGCTCAGGTGCAAAACATGTGACCCAAACCCAGACTTCAGCATCTTGTTCCTCCCTCAGGACCAGCCCTGACTGTGCCCTGCTGACCCTTGTCATCTCCTCCCCTCCCTGATGTGGCTGGTGGCTCTTTCTCCCTCCTGATGCTTGTGCCTGGGCTATTATGGAACCATCCTCCCCCTGGTGCCTGATGGCAGCCCCTTCTCCAGTGGTGAATTTGTGGGCAGAGGTTCTTGCTGGGGATGGGGCTGAATCCCTGAGGGTGAGGCGTGAGGTGATCCTGGGGAGACAGGATAGCCTGGCTGTGGGCTCAGTTCCTGTCCCTCCTTCTCCTACTTCCTCCCAGGCTTCTGTCACTTTTAGTGACATTTGCTCTGGCTATAAAGTGTCCTCGGTGGTGAATGCTCTTATTGGATTCAATTCTAGTCTGCTGCCTATGGTGACATAATCTTTACCAGTGATGCCAGGCCTATACTCGAGCTTCCTGCCCTGTTCTCCTCATCTGAAGCTGAAATCCAGACATGCGTCCCACCTGATGTGGTCTCTATCAGGCTGACTCTAACAAAAATAACTGCAGCATTGCTCAGTGTACCCAGTGTCTGAGTTCTATGTGGGCAGGATGTGAGGCAGGAGGTCTTGAGTGATGATGAGGAGAAGTGACATATGTGGTCATTGACAGCATGGGAACAGGAGAAGACAGAATGAAGATAAACCTAGGCCCTGTCTCTGGCAAGCTGTGTGACCGTGGGCAAGTTTGTTGTAACTTTCTCAAGTCATTCTCAATCTGGTATACAGGGATTGTGTGTGAAGAATAAGCATAAAAATAAATACATAACCCCAGCTTCAAAAGCCTGAAAAGAGATAAGTGTTGTCTCTGGCCACAGAAATTGTACTCCAACTCTGGCCTTTAGCCCAGTGGCAGAGCTTCCAGTCCTTTAAATGTCCCTCTGGTTGTTGAAGGTTGACTTCAGAGATGACCTAAGAGTATCATCACAGGTCCCCTCTTTCTCTCAATGGCATTAGCCATTTTCTACTTCTTAGGTGGGTGTCTTCTGAGGAGCCAGCATTTGTCCAGGGACACTTAGTGCCACTGCTGTTCTTGGGCCTGCCTTGGGGATCAGGACCTCCATGAAGTGTTAAACTAAGAGGATGGGAGTGGCTGGAAGAAGCTACCCCAGTGGGAATGTTGTTTCCATGGAAACAGCTCATACTGTGAAGTGTGATTTGCAGGATGTGACACATGGACACATTTCCTCATCCCTCCAGCCTACTTCTAAAGGCAAGAAATGGATCGCTGCATTACCATAAGAGACTTGTGAGGCTACAAGGGAGGGACTAGATTTTGGCCCTGTTTCCTAGGGTCTAGTGCAATGCCAGGCTACAGTTAGCATGACCCACATAAAGAGTGGCATAACTGGTAAAATCTCTACCTTCTGACTAGGCAGACATAAGTTCATATATTGTAAACTGAACTTGGGACTTGGAGCCAAGTGGCTAGGGCCTTAAGTCCTGGCTTTTCTTTGACCTGCTGGCTGAAATTAGTTAAATTCACTGATTTGCTCTTTCTACACCTTTATTTTATATGTACCAAGTTCTGTATACTCTGCTATATTTAGTATTATTTGTTTGTGCATGCATGCATGCTCAGTCGCTTCAGTCATGGCCAACTCTCTGGGATATTAAGAATTGTATCCCGCCAGTTCCCTCTGTCTGTGGGGTTTTCCTGGGAAGAGTACTGTAGTGCATTGCTGTTTCCTCCACCAGGGGATCTTCTCAACCGAGGGATAGAACCCACGTCTCTTGCATTTCGGGTGGATCTTTTACTGCTGAGCCACCAGTGTGGCACCTCTGACCCACCCCCATCCCCATAAATAAATCTTTGTTCTGATGAAGGTTGACTTAAATTTACCTCCCAAACTAAATTCTTGAAGTCAACCAAGAAAATTGAGACAAATAGGAACTTTAAGGACAGTTTTCACCAAGTATTATAACAGAAGTGTAAGTTTCCATAAATAGTCTAATTTCAGTGGAGGAATAGATAACTGGTCATTGTGTGACAAAAGAGAGAACCCATAGATACAATCAAAGACAGTTTAAGATATGCTCGTAACAGTTAATTGAATCATGAAGAAGGAATGGCCCTTTTAAAAATGGCAGTGAGACTTTTGGATAGCAGTCATTCTGACTGGCGTGAAATCGTACCTTATTGTGGTTTTGATTTGCATTTCTCTGATAATGAGTGATGTTGAGCATCTTTTCATATGTTTATTAGCCATCTGTATGTCTTCTTTGGAGAAATGTCTGTTTAGTTCTTTGGCCCACTTTTTGATTGGGTCGTTTATTTTTCTAGAATTGAGCTGCAGGAGTTGCTTGTATAATTTTGAGATTAATTCTTTGTCCGTTGCTTCGTTTGCTATTATTTTCTCCCATTATGAAAGCTGTCTTTTCACCTTGGTCATAGTTTCCTTTGTTGTGCAGAAGCTTTTAATTTTAATTAGGTCCCATTTGTTTATTTTTGCTTTTATTTCCAATATTCTAGGAGATGGGCCATAGAGGATCCTGCTGTGGTTTATGTCGGAGAGTGTTTTGCCTATGTTTTCCTCTAGGAGTTTTAAAGTTTCTGGTCTTATGTTTAGATCTTTAATACATTTTGAGTTTATTTTTGTGTATGGTGTTAGAAAGTGATCTACAAGCAATAAATGCTGGAAAGGGTGTGGAGAAAAGGGAACCCTCTTACACTGTTGTGGGAATGCAAACTAGTACAGCCACTATGGAGAACAGTGTGGAGATTCCTTAAAAAACTGGAAATAGAACTGCCATATTGAGAGAGTCAGTTCCTAGGCAAGTTGATAGGGAGTCTAGGGGTCCCCAAGGAGAGAGGGGTCTGGAATTCTCAAGGAGGAAGAAAGGACAGTCTTTGGATTCAACCTTTTGTTATCTTAAAATGTTAATTATGGGAGTAGACCTGGTCTTTACAAGGATGTATCTTGCCTGAGGACAGTGTTACCTTAAGATGTAAATTATGGGAGTGGGTCTGATGAGGTCTTTGCAACCTCCAGACATTCTTTGGCTTATATAACTTCATTGTTAACACTAGCAAGGGGGTGCTCTTTCTGCCCCCTTCTGATGCCTATGTCAGAAGCTTTCTCTATCTCCTGTATACTTTAATAAAACTTTATTACACAAAAGCTCTGAGCAATCAAGCCTTGTCTCTGGCCCCGGATTGAATTCTTCTCCTCCGGGAGCCAAGAATCCTGGTGTATTCGCGTGATCCAACAACAACCTTTCATCTTGGGGGCTCGTCCGGGATCCTTCAGGACAAGGTAAGGAAGCTTGGAGCTTTAGTTCTTTGTTCTCTTAGCGAACACATTTTCTGCCGTGCTTTACTAACCCTACGGTGTGCTTGTGTGAATGAATGGCAGGCCCTGCGTGAAGCAAGTAAGGGGCCCTGCTCTGCGGTTCCACAGTGATCTCATACGGCTTATGGCAGAAACCTGTTGGGGCGTTATACCGACCTGCCAATGCCAAGAGGCACTCAATGTCTCCTTCGGGAACCGACCAGAAATGGGCAAAGCGTGTGGACCGAACTCTCCTTTCTCGGTCAAACTTTTCGGTCTCTTTGACCATTTCATAACTCCTTGAAAATCAGGAGTACTAACCTAATCTATCGGATCATAGACTTTCAAGAGACTTGTGATCTATATTGTTACTGTATACTGTGGCTTAGGTCCCAAACTTGGATTGGTATTCATGAAAGCGCCTAGCCTCGCTAGGAATCGAAAGTTCGGAAGCTAGATGGAGCTCTAGCCCCCAGAACATCTCTGAGGTTAAAGGTTACGCAGATTGGGACTGCGATGGGTAACGCCGGCTCTTAGTGGATCAGAGGAGGCTGTTATACTGGTGTGGTGATGCTTGGAAAGAACATCTCAGTTTTATGTTCGCGTCGGTCTTATTGTAGTCAGGAAATGCTCAGGGTCGTGCACAGGCACTCAGGTGACGAATGTTTCCCACAGCGGTTTTAGCTTGGGAGGCATTCCGGAAGGTTACTCTGATTCACCCCAGGTGACATCAGAGGCAAACAAGGTTAAGGGTGAAGAGCTGGACGTCAAGTAGGGATGCTATCAAGTCTACCCCTGGTACATCCCCACCCCATCTCGGTGGTAGAACCGGGAGGGACGAGTACGGCGCCTGCGTCGGTAAGGGACAGACTAAGTCCGACCAGGAAGGAAAAGCTTTTGGTGTAACGTCTGTCTACACCCCCATCTAGAGCAGGGAGGGACGCCTCTGGTAGAAAAAATGGCGCTGGTCGCTTTTTTTCTCTCTTACAGATGGGAGCTAACAATTCCAGCCTCACTCCTTTGAACTGTATCCTGAAAAACTGGGATAGATTTGATCCCCAGGGCTTAAAGAAGACACACCTGGTCTTCCTATGTGATACTGCATGGCCACGGTATCCATTGGAGGACGGCGAACGGTGGCCGGTTGGAGGGTCTCTTAAGTATAATACTGTTCTACAATTAGACCGGTTCTGTAAGGAACAAGGGAAATGGGTAGAAGTAGCATATGTGTTGCCCTTTTTCTCTCTGCGAAATATGCCAGACTTATGTCCTAAGGGTATAGATTTGGGCGTGAAACCTTCAGCTCCCTCCTGTCCTCTTACTTTGCCCCCGTGCTGGGGACTCCAAACTGGGATTCAAACTGCCCACATGGAGGTCCAAACATCTCCTGTCTCAGTACGACCTCAGACTACTCTGGTTTCAGTAGAAACTCAGACCATCGAAGTAAAAGATGAGATGGAGGACAGGAGACAAAGAAAAGAGGAAAAACAGGTTTCTCCAATCTATCCCTGGGATCATATGCGCAGAGCAGCCAGAGAGACTGAGGAACAGCCACAGAAGCTGTTGCCTCTTTATGAAACACCCACCGGGAGAAATAATCAGTCTGTGAGAGTTAATAAGCCTTTCTCTTATCAAGAAATACAAAGAATCAAGGAAGATCTGGGAGACTATTTAGATGACCCAGAAAAATATATTAGAGCTTTTAAAGGTGTTACTCTGCTTTATGACCTCACTTGAAAGGATGTGATGTATATCTTGGGACAAACGCTGACTCCTGAGTCAAAGACTCGAGTTTTGGGAAAAGTGGTTACTTATGGAAATGAATGGCTTGGTAATGAATCAGTAGAGAAGAAGAAGAACGAGATAGCGGCCCTCCCCACTGGGAATCAGGCGGTCCCAACTATAGAACCAGACTGGGACTACAACACAGCTAAAGAAAGATGGGATCAGAATCATTTTGTTAGATGTATTCTTGAAGGACTTAGACAGGCACGTTCTAAGCCTTTAAACTATGGCAAGTTGGCAGATATAGAACAAGAGGAAAAAGAAGCTCCTGGTAAATTCCTAGATAGACTGAGAGAAGGCCTTCGCAGATTCACTGAGATTGATCCCGAAAGTGAAGAGGGAAAAGTGATCTTAAAGGATAGATTTCTCAGTCAGTCGGCTCCAGATACCCGCCGTAAGCTATTAAAACAGGTGTATGGACCAAATCAGTCTTTAGATACTCTGTTACAACTGGCTCAGACAGTCTATTATGGTAGGGAATATGAAAAAAAAAAAGAAAGGCAAAAAAAGACAAAGGAAAAGGCGGAAGCCTTCGCCATGGCTATGAAAAACATTCTTAAACAGCCTGAGAAAAGTGCCCAGAGGGGCCCAGGTGAAAAGAGATGGGCTTGCTACTACTGTGGAAAGGAGGGGCACCTCAAGCGAGATTGCCCTCAGGCATCTAAGCCGCCCCCGGCTCCATGTCCGGTCTGCAAAGGCCCACACTGGAAGAGAGACTGCCCCCAGAGGCGTAGGTCTCCCGGGTCGGACTCTCAAGACAATCAGGACTGAAGGTGCCCGGGGGTCCCCACACAAGCTCCCGTCCTAATTACACCTGAGGAACCCCGGGTATTAATAGTTGTGGGGGGCCAATCCGTCGATTTCCTTTTAGATACTGGGGCAACTTATTCTGTGCTCACTGAAGCCCCTGGCCCACTTTCTTCCCGATCCGCTTCCGTAATGGGACTGTCTGGACGAGCCAAAAGATATTATTTCAGTTACTTATCTTGCAACTGAGATTCTGTGCTGTTTTCACACGAGTTTCTGATTGTGCCAGAATCTCCCTCACCCCTTTTGGGAAGGGATATACTGAGCAAGGTCCATGCCTCTGTTTTCATGAATATGGAGCCCTCCCTTTCTCTCCCTTTAGTTGAACAAAATGTAAATCCTAGAGTATGGGCTGATGGAAAATCTGTGCGTCGAGCACAAAATGCTATTCCTGTAGTTGTTAAGCTCAAAGACCCGCACGTATTTCCACATAAGAAGCAGTATCCACTGAAACCTGAAGTTAAGGAAGGGTTAAAACCCATCATTGAAAATTTAAAGGAACAGGGACTATTAATTTCCTGTAACAGTCCTTGCAACACTCCTATTTTGGGTATAAAGAAATCGAATGGTAAATGGAGACTAGTTCAAGATTTACAAATAATAAATGAGGCTGTAGTTCCTTTACACCCCGTAGTGCCTAATCCTTATACTCTATTGTCTGAAATTCCTGAACGGGCCAAATATTTCTCAGTAATTGATTTAAAAGATGCCTTCTATTCAGTACCTTTGGCGGAAAAAAGTCAATTCCTATTTGCCTTTGAAGACCCTACGCAGCCAGCTTCTCAATTAACCTGGACAGTTTTGCCCCAGGGATTTCGTGACAGTCCTCACTTATTCGGACAAAGTTTGTCACGAGATCTACAAAACTTTAATAGCTCTGAAACAGTGGTGTTACAATATGTAGATGATATTTTGCTCTGTGCTGAGACAGAGGAAGCTTGTTCGCGAGCCTCTGAAGATTTCTTAAACTTTCTGGCGGACTGTGGTTACAAGGCATCAAGAGAAAAGGCTCAGCTTTGTCAACAATCGGTTAGATATCTGGGCCTAATCATATCAGAAGGGACTAGGGCCATAGGCCCTGAGAGAATTAAACCTATACTAAATCACCCCCTACCTATGACTTTAAGACAATTGAGAGGATTTTTGGGAATCACAGGTTACTGTCGCATTTGGATTCCGGGTTACGGGGAACTTGCCCGGCCTTTATATAAACTTTTGGCTGAAACTCAGCAGGCCCAAACCGACAAACTGGTTTGGTCTCCAGAAACTCAAAAGGCTTTTAAGGTTCTTCAGACTGCTCTCCTGCAAGCTCCAGCTCTGAGCTTGCCCACAGGGTCAGAATTTAATTTGTTTGTCACTGAAAGAAAAGGTGTGGCATTGGGAGTTTTGACACAACCCCGAGGGCCTCACCAGCAACCTGTAGCTTATCTAAGCAGAGAATTAGATGTAGTTTCACGTGGGTGGCCCCACTGCCTAAGAGTAATTGGGGCAGCGGCTTTATTAGCACCTGAAGCTTTAAAAATAATTAATGGACGAAAGCTTACTGTCCTGACTTCTCATGATGTGAGTGGAATCTTAAATTCTAAGGTTAATATTTGGATGACAGACAGTAGGCTTCTTAAGTATCAGTCATTGTTGTTAGAAGGACCAGTAACTAAGCTTAAAGTTTGTGGAAATTTAAATCCTGCCACTTTCCTTCCTAAGAAGGAAAATGAAACACCTGATCACGATTGTTCTCAATTCCTAACTTTAAACTATGCAGCTCGAGAGGATCTAAAGGATACCCCATTAGACAATCCTGACATGGAAATATTTACAGATGGCAGTTCTTTTGATCAGGATGGAAAGCGTAAAGCAGGTTATGCAGTGGTGACTGCTGAACAGGTTTTGGAAGCAAAATCTCTCCCCCAGGGAACCAGTGCTCAGTTGGCGGAGCTTGTGGCTCTGACCTGAGCTCTAGAGTTAAGCAAAGGGCAGCGGATGGGCCTGATAACCTATGTGAGCTTACTTTTGCTGACTCCAAATATCCTGAGTCTGCCGTTGGATCCTCAAGACAATGTCTTCCTGTCCTGGGCTCACTCCTATGCTGCATTCCACAATCGGTCTAACTGCTGGGTCTGTGGAGTGCTCCCTTCTTCATCAGTGGAAGGCTTCCCGTGGTGGACATCCCCACTTCAAGGAAAAGACTTTCTCCAAGTCTGTGAATACCTTCGACAACAATCACATGCAATGCCTCTTCTTCATCTGATGACGTCTACCAACCCTAAAATGGACTGGTGCAACACTTTGTACTTTAACTATGGACATAATGTGACTTTTAATTATGATTCTGAATGTTGAGTTTTTGCTGTTGGCTCCCTGCATCTGTAATTGTATAACTGGATTTGTTTCTAGCCGCATGAAAGCTTTTAAGTTACAAATGGTTGCTCAAACTCCTGCTACTGCTGTAGCTTCCTCCAGCTACTATTTGGGGCCCCTGGATCAGATATCATCAATATGAGGATTAGGAGAATATGTTGCCTCACCAATTTAGGGACAACGCCCCTTGTCAGCTCGGAAGCAGTTATGGAATGAGAACGACGCCCCTTTTCCCTAGGCAACATAATTCTCCTAAAAGAAAAGGGGGGAATGAGAGAGTCAGTTCCTAGGCAAGTTGATAGGGAGTCTAGGGGTCCCCAAGGAGAGAGGGGTCTGGAATTCTCAAGGAAGAAGAAAGGACAGTCTTTGGATTCAACCTTTTGTTATCTTAAAATGTTAATTATGGGAGTAGACCTGGTCTTTACAAGGATGTATCTTGCCTGAGGACAGTGTTACCTTAAGATGTAAATTATGGGAGTGGGTCTGATGAGGTCTTTGCAACCTCCAGACATTCTTTGGCTTATATAACTTCATTGTTAACACTAGCAAGGGGGTGCTCTTTCTGCCCCCTTCTGATGCCTATGTCAGAAGCTTTCTCTATCTCCTGTATACTTTAATAAAACTTTATTACACAAAAGCTCTGAGCAATCAAGCCTTGTCTCTGGCCCCGGATTGAATTCTTCTCCGGGAGCCAAGAATCCTGGTGTATTCGCGTGATCCAACAACAACCTTTCAATATGACCCAGCAATCCCCCTGCTGGGCATACACACCAAGGAAACCAGAATTGAAAGAGACACGTGTACCCCAATGTTCATCGCAGCACTGTTTATAATAGCCAGGATATGGAAGCAACCTAGATGTCCATCAGCAGATGAATGGATAAGAAAGCTGTGGTACATAAACACAATGGAATATTACTCAGCCATTAAAAAGAATACATTTGAATCAGTTCTAATGAGGTGGATGAAACTGGAGCCTATTATACAGAGTGAAGTAAGCCAGAAAGAAAAACACCAATACAGTATACTAACGCATATATATGGAATTTATAAAGATGGTAATGATAACCCTGTATGCAAGATGGCAAAAGAGACACAGATGTTTAGAGCAGTCTTTTGGACTCTGTGGGAGAGGCGAGGGTGGGATGGTATGGGAGAATGGCATTGAAACACGTAAATTATCACATGTGAAATGAATCCCCAGTCCAGGTTTCTATACATGATACAGAATGCTCAGGGCTGGTGCGCTGGAATGACCCAGAGGGATAGGAAGGGAAAGGAGGTGAGAGGGGGGTTCAGGATGGGGAACACATGTACACCCTTAGATTCATGGTAGATTCATGTCAATGTATGACAAAACCAATACAATATTGTAAAGTAAGTAAATAAATAAATAAAATAAAAAATAAATAAAACTGAGCTAAAAAAATAAAAATGGCAGTGAGAAAAAATGACCAAACATTAAAACAGTCTAGATGGATCTGCTAAACCTTTTCCTGTGTATTTATGTGGATTAATGATTTAATTGCCATTGCTCCAATAATTAATTATTCATCACAGCTCATTTCTCCTCTTCCCATCAGTCTCTTTCAGTTTGACTTTCATGGCATCACAGTTTCTTGTTTTTCTCCTGTTTTACTGGAAAATCCTTCTCAGGTCTGCATGATCTGAGTCCTGTACTAGGGATCATTCCTCATGTCTTTCCTTTCTTGTATGTGTTCATTTTGTTAGTGGTATCATCCAGCTTCATTTTAACTTTATTCATAACGTTTGAATTTAAAATCTACAACCCCAATACTAAAACACAGAATTGATCCTCACTTAATATTTAATTAATGAATTATTTAAATATTAAGTTTTTAAAATATTAAGTTGTTTTATGAAAAGCCCCAGAATTTTTGTGATGGAAAAATACACACACAGCTTATATAAATGAATAGACTATTCAAGGAAGTTTTAAACCAAATAATATTGTTTTTCCTTACGAACAGCAGTTAGTTTGTGACTTCCCTGGTGGTTTAGTGTTTAATGCTGAACTTCCTCTATAGGGTGAACAGATTCAATACCTGGTGGGGAACTAATATCCTGCATGCTGAGTGGCCAAAACCACAAACAGCAGTTAGTTTAATAGAATCCTAGTAAACTAAGAGCAGGAATTTTTGAGTGTTTCACACAAGAGTCTATGTGTCTTCGTTGTTGTTCAGTTGCCCTATTGAGTCCAACTCTTTGCAACCCCATGGACTGTAACACGCCAGGCCTCCCTGTCCCTCACCATCTCCTGGAGTTTGACCAAGTTCATGTTCATTGCATTGGTGATGCCATCCAGCTATCTCATCCTCTGATGCCCTCTTCTCCTTCTTCCCTCAATCTTTCTCAGCATCAGGGACATTTCCAGTGAGTTGTCTGTTTGCATCAGATGACCAAAATACTGGAGCTTCAGCTTCAGCATCAGTCCTTCCAGTGAATATGCAGTCCAATGAAGTCCAGGGGACTTTCAGGAGTCGTCTCCAGCACCACAGTTTGAAGGTATCAATCCTTCGGCATTCTGCCTTCTTTACAGTCTAGCTCTCACAACTGTATGTGACCACTGGGTAGTCCGTGAACCTTGACTATGTGGACCTTTGTCAGCAGAGTAATGTCTCTGCTTTTAAACACACTCTCTAGGTTTTGTCTTTCAGTCAGTTCAGTTCAGTCCCTCAGTCGTGTGCAACTCTTTGTGACCTCATGAACCACAGCACACCAGGCTTCCCTGTCTATCACCAACTCCTAGAGCTTGCTCAAACTCATGTCCATCGAGTCAGTGATGCCATCCAACCATCTCATCCTGTTGTCCCCTTCTCCTGCCTTCGATCTTTCCCGGCATCAGGGTCTTTTCCAGTGAGTCAGTTCTTCACATCAGATGACCAAAGTATTGGAGGATCAGCTTCAGCAACAGTCCTTCCAATGAATATTCAGGACGGATTTCCTTTGGGGTTGACTGCTTTGATCTCCTTGCAGTCCAAAGGACTCTCAAGAGTCTTCTCCAACACCACAGTTCAAAAGCATCAATTCTTCAGCACTCAGCTTTCTTTATAGTCCAGCTCTCACATCCATACATGACTACTGGAAAAACCATAGCTTTGACTAGATGGACCTTTGTTGGCAATGTAATATCTCTGCTTTTTAATATGCTTTCTGGGTTGGTCATAGCTTTTATTCCAAGGAGCAAGTGTCTTTTAATTTCACAGCTGCAGTCACCATCTACAGTGATTTTGGAGCCCAAGAAAATAAAGTCTGTCACTGTTTGCATTGTTTCTCCATCTATTTTCCATGGAGTGATGGGACCATATGCCATGATCTTAGTTTTTGAATGTTGAGTTTTAAGCCAGCTTTTTCACTCTCTTTTTTCACTGTCATTTATTTATTATTGTTCCTCTTGCCTGGCATAGGTTCAAATCCTAACCTGCTGCAGTGGAAGCATGGAGTCCTAACTACAGGACCACGAGGGCAGACCCCAAGTTTTTCTGAAAGGTATTTTATTCTTAGAAAACTGATCTTACAGTTGTCACATGCTCTAGAAATCCCTTTTCTAGGTTTACACTCAAAAGAAATGAAAATTTATGTTCACATAAAACCTGTCCATTGATGTTGCTAGCAGCTTTATTCAGATAAGTTTATCAAAGATGAAATCTACCTAAGTGTTCTTTACGTAGTGAATGTGAAACAAAGTATGTGACACACCTACAATTGAATTCTACTCAGCAATGAAAATGAAGGAACCATTGCACATGCAGCAACGTGGATGATTCTCAAATATATTATGATGAGTAAAAGAATTAGAACTTAAAGACTATAATCATATGGTTTATTTGTATGCCATTTATTGCACTATATTTGGAAAAATAAGCAAGAATATCTGTGAGGAAAATGGTACATAATTAGGGGTAGTAAAGTCCAGGAGAAGACCCAGCAATCAAATTGCCAACATCTGCGGATCATAGAAAAGCAAGAGAATTCCAGAAAAACAACAACTTCTACTGCGTTGACTATGCTAAATGCCTTGACTATGTGGATCAAAACAAAGTGTGGAAAATTCTTAAAGAGATGGAAATACCAATCATCTTACCCACTTCCTGAGAAATCTGTATTCAGGTCAAGAAGCAACAGTTAGAATTGGACAGGGAACAACAGACTGGTTTCAAGTTGGGAAAGGAGTATGTCAAGTCTGTATATTGGCAGCCTGCTTATATGTAGAGTACATCATGTGAAATACTGGGCTGGATGAATCACAAGCTGGAATTAAGATTGCTGGGAGAAATATCAGCAACTTTAGATACACAGATGATACCACTGTAATGGCAGAAAGTGAAGAGAAACTTAACAGCCTCTTGATAAAGTAAAAGAGGAGAGTGAAAAAGTTGGCTTAAAACTCAACATTCATAAACTAAGATTATGGCATCTAGTCCCATCACTTCATGGCAAATAGATGGGGAAAAATGGAATCAGTGGCAGATTTTATTTTCTTGGGCTCCAAAATCACTGCTGACGGTGACTGCAGCCATGAAATTAAAAGATGCTTGCTCTTTGGAAGAGAAGCTATGACAAACTTAGGGTGTTAAAGAGCAGATTCATGTCAATGTATGGCAAAACCAATACAATATTGTAAAGTAATTAGCCTCCAATTAAAATAAATAAATTAAAAAAAAAAGGAGAGGCATCACTTTGCTGATAAGGGTCCATATAGTCAAAGCCATGGTTTCTCCAGTAGTCTTGTATTGATGTGAAAGATGGATCATAAAGAAGGCTGAGCACCAAAGTATTGATGCTTTCAAATTTTGGTGCTGGAGAAGACTCTTGAGAATCCCTTGGACAGAAAGGAGATCAAACCAGCCAATCCTAATGGAAATCAACCCTGAATATTCCTTGGAAGGATTATGCTGAAGTTGAAACCCCAATACTTTGGACATCTGATGTGAAGAGCTGAGTCACTGGAAAATACCCTGATGCTGGGAAAGATTGAGGGCAGGAGGAGAATGAGGCAACAGAGGATGAGATGGTTGGATGATGTCACAAACTCATTGAACATGGATTTGAGGAAACTCCGGGAGATTGAAGAATAGGGAAGCCTGGCATGCTATAGTCCATGGAGTCTCAGAGAGTCAGACACAACTTAGTGACTGAAAAACAACAAAACCCAGGAGATGCTGAAACATGCACTCTGATATCATAGACAGATAAATGGGCTATTAAAGGAAGGCATTCAGTTCAGTTAAGTCGCTCAGTTGTGTCCAACTCTCTGCGACCCCATGAATTGCAGCATGCCAGGCTTCCCTGTCCATCACCAACTCCCGGAGTTCACTCAAACTCACGTCCATCGAGTAGGTGATGCCATCCAGTCATCTTATCCTCCGTCATCCCTTTCTCCTCCTGCCCCAAATCCCTCCCAGCATCAGAGTCTTTTCTAGTGAGTCAACTCTTCACATGAGGTGGCCAGAGTACTGGAGTTTCAGCTTTAGCATCATTCCTTCCAAAGAACACCCAGGGCCGATCTCCTTTAGAATGGACTGGTTGGATCTCCTTGCAGTCCAAGGGACTCTCAAGAGTCTTCTCCAACACCACAACTCAAAAGCATCAATTCTTCGGCGCTCAGCTTTCTTCACAGTCCAACTCTCACATCCATACATGACCACAGGAAAAACCATAGCCTTGACTAGACGGACTTTTTTTTTGACAAAGTAATGTCTCTGCTTTTGAATATGCTGTCTAGTTTGGTCATAACTTTCCTTCCAAGGAGTAAGCATCTTTTAATTTCATGGCTGCAGTCACCATCTGCAGTGATTTTGGAGCCCAAAAATTTAAGTCTGACACTGCTTCCACTGTTTCCCCATCTATTTCCCATGAAGTGATGGGACCAGATGCCATGATCTTAGTTTTCTGAGTATTGAGCTTTAAGTCAACTTCTTCACTCTCCTCTTTCACTTTCAGCAAGAAGCTTTTTAGTTCCTCTTCAATTTCTGCCATCAGGGTGGTGTCATCTGCATATCTGAGGTTATTGATTTTTCTCCCGGCAATCTTGATTCCAGCTTGTACTTCTTCCAGCCCAGCGTTTCTCATGATGTACTCTGCATATAAGTTAAATAAGCAGGTTATTGTGATCCACACAATCAAAGGCTGTGGCATAGTCAATAAAGCAGAAATAGATGTTTTTCTGGAACTCTCTTGCTTTTCTGATGATCCAGCAGATGTTGGCAATTTGATCTCTGGTTCCTCTGCCTTTTCTAAAACCAGCTTGAACATCTGGACGTTCATGGTTCACGTATTGCTGAAGCCTGGCTTGGAGAATTTTGAGTGTTACTTTACTAGCGTGTGAGATGAGTACAATTGTGTGCTAGTTTGAGCATTCTTTGGCATTGCCTTTCTTTGGGATTGGAGTGAAAACTGACCTTTTCCAGTCCTGTGGCCACTGCTGAGTTTTCCAAATTTGCTGGCAAAAGGAAGGCATAAATAGATCTAAATTATCTTGGATTTTATGATAAAAGTAATTTACCTATCGGTGAGGAGTTTTGAGTTACTTCATAGATGAAATGATACTAGATAAACTAATTGGACATTTGTGGAAATGTGTGTTGCATCTGTCTCACAGCCTTCTCCAAAGTTAATTTCAGGTAAGTTATTGATTTACACATTCAAAGACTGCAATAGAAAATGTCATAAGATTCTTAGAAAATCTTATGAAAGAATATTTTTAACTTCAGAGTAAAGAAGACCTTTCTAAAGATGAAAGAAAGCCCAAGTGATAAATTTTGACTGCATAAAAATAAAACATTACTTCATGGAAAAATGCACTACATACACATTTTTCAGGACATCACTCAAATGTTTCATTGATGTCTTTGTTTATTAAATTATAACACATCTACTCCTCCTCCCTTCCTCTGCATTGCCTGACTCCTTTCCATGATTTCTCTTCTATTGTGCTATACATATTTACCAAGATTTATTGTTTACTGTTTTTCTACCACTATCAGATGTAAGCTAGATAGGAGAAGAAATTTTAGTCATTAAAGACATATTCTCTATTTGGAAATTATCTATTATCCCCTTTCCTCCACTCCCACAGATACTTTGTTTGTTTTCTTCTTCGTTTATTTATTTTTGACTCTGCTGGGTCATCATTGCTGTGCATGGGCTTTCTCTAATTGTGGTGAGCGGAGACTATTCTTTGTTCCTGTGCCATGGGCTTCTTATTTTGGTGGCTTCTCTTGTTGCAGAGCACAAGCTCTAGGTGTGCGGGTTTCAGTAGTTTCAGCATGTGGCTCAGTAGCTGCAGCTCATGGGCTCTGGACCGTGGGCTTAGTAGTTGTGGCATAGCAGCTTAGTTGCTCTGTGACATGTGGGATCTTCTGTGACCGGGGGTTGATCACCTGTCCCCTCCATTATCAGCAGATTCTTATCTACTTGACCACCAGGGAAGCTTACCACAGATAGTCTTTAATCCATATTCCATAGTGTTATTTGCTTATTCTAGCATTTATAATAAAAGCAATGCCTTTACCAAATTGTAGTCGATGGAATGTGCTAAGTTGGTTCAGTTGTGTCTGAGTCTTTTCAACCCCATGGGATCTTCCAGGATTCTCTGTCCATGGGATTTTCCAAGGCAAGAATACTGGAGTGGATTGCCATTTCCTCCTCCAGGGAATCTTTCCAACCCAGGGAATCTTTTAGGTCTCCTGCATTGGCAGATATATATATATATATATATATATATTTTTTTTTTTTTTTTTTTTTCACCACTAGTGCAACCTGGGACATCCTAACACATTAAGACAAAGCAAAACATTAGTGACTGTTGGCAGCAAATGGATTTGCCATTCCACCTACAGCAACTAAAACTGGACAAAATATAGGAAAGAATGATATTCAGAAGTTGAACTTCAGGTAGCATAGGAGAGTGGTTTCTGGGAAAGGGGAAATGAAGGTGCGCTCTATGATTGCCCCACTTTACTGCTTAGACAGAGTATCCAGATGGCCCTGCAGGAAGTAGAAGTTCAAGGAAGGGAATGAGCAGTCCCTCTGAATTCAGGAGAAAGAGTTGGGAGTCCCAGGTGGCCAATGTGGTTACATTAGCAAGGCAGAAAACCAGAGAGAATCCTATTTCTTTATATTACAGAGAAATAGGACTCCAGGTTTCTGCAAAAACGTCCCCATCAAGACTTCACTGAATACTACTCAGTATGCATATGAAAAAACTGCCCAAAGTGAGGGAATAACAACCCGAATGGAGGAAACAATCCCAGGAAATTAAACATGTCTGAAAAATAGTTGTATTTCTAACAGCCTTAGAAGAATACCATGGTTATTCATGGGGAGTCAAGTAGTTTATTCAGGAAGATATCTTAGCAGTCATATAAAATTTTCCTTTTCATACTGATTTTTTGTGCCATCTTAAAAACACTTAAGAGAAGCTTCAGATAAATCCAATTATTTCAAAATAAAAGAAACAAGGATCAAGAATATCTGTAGAACTACAGAGGGTAGCTAATATCTAAAAATTTAAAATTTGGAATATCTGGCATCCAAAAACTAACTAATAGACATGCAAAACAGCAGAAACATATAAACAGTTATAAACTGTTACCAGAAATAATCAATATAAAGAAAAAATATAAATAATTGAAGGGAAATCAATATAAACAAACCCAGAAAATACAAGCATGGTACAGTTGGTAAACAAATATAAACAGTTATTAAAATTATATTCCAAATGTTTAAGAAGGGAGGACCACTTGGACATGTACACTAGAAGCACAGATACATTTTTAAAGCACCCAAATTAAGCTTGAACAGATAAAAAATATATTCTACTAGATGGAATTAACAATGGAACTAGGCACTGTAGAAGAAAATATTAGTGAGTATTAAATGGACAATGATAGAGACTATTCAGGTGAAAAGCAGAGATAATTGAAACATGATAAAAATCAGATAAGTGAACTGTGAGACAACCTGGGGAGGGGGAATACATGGTTAATTGGAATCTCTTAGGAAAAAATGGCCAAAATCTTTCCATAATTGAATAAAACTCTTAACCTATATATCAATAATAATTAGTTTACTTTAAACACAAGAAACACAAAGAAAATTGTACTTAGCACATTACAGTCAGATTTCGTAAATGTGGTGATGAAAAGGAAACTTTCAAAGCACCCAGAGAAACAGAGGAACAAAGAGAAGAACCACAGCACACTTCTCATGGTTGTTGTTAAGTGGCCCAGTCATGTCAAGCTGATTGCAACCCCTCAGACTGTAGCACACCAGGCTTCCCTGTCCTTCACTATCTCCTGGAGTTTTCTCAAACTCATGCCCATTGAGTCAATGATGCCATCCAACCATCTCCTCCTCTGTCACCCCCTTATCCTCTTGCCCTGCATCTATCCCAGCATCAAGATCTTTTCCAGTGAGTCAGGTCTTCACATCACGTGGCCAAAGAATTGGAGCTTCAGCTTCAGTCCTTCCAGTGAATATTCAGGGTTGATTTCCTTTAGGATTTACTGGTTGGATCTCCTTGCTGTCCAAGGGACTCTCAAGAGTTTTCTCCAGCACCACAGTTTGAAAGCATCAATTCTTTGGCACTGAGCTTTCTTTTTGGTCCAACTCTCACATCTGTACATAACTACTAGAAAAACCATAGCTCTGACTACACATACCTTTGTTGGCAAAGCGATGTCTGTGCTTTTTAATATGCTGTCTATGTTTGTCATAGCTTTTCTTTCAAGAGGCAAGTGTCTTTTAATTTCATGGTTGCTGTCATCGTCAGAGTGATTTCAGAGCCCAGGAAAATAGAATCTGCAACTGTTTCCTTTTTTCCTATCTATTTGCCATGAAGTGATAGGACCAGATGCCATGATCTTCATTTTTTGAATGTTGAGATTTAAGCCAGCTTTTTCACTCTCCTCTTTCACTTTCATCAAGAGACTCTTCACTTTATGCCATATGGGTGGTGTCACCTGCATATTTGAGGTTATTGATATTTCTCCCTGCATTCTTGATTCCAGCTTATGATTCATCCAACCCAGCACTTCCGTGATGTACTCTGCATAGAAGTTAAATAAACAGGGTGACAATACACAGCCTTGATGTACTCCTTTCCCAATTTGGAACCAGTCTGTTGTTCCATGTCCTGTTCTAGCTGTTGCTTCTTGACCTGCATACAGATTTCTCAGAAGGCAGGTAGAGTGGTCTGGTATTCCCATCTCTCTAAGAATTTTCCTTAGTTTGTTGTGACCCACACAGTCAAGTCTTTAGCGTAGTCAATGAAGCAAAATATATGTTTTTCTGGAATTCTCTTTCTTTTTCTATGATCTAACAAATGTAAGCAATTGATCTCTGGTTCCGCTGCCTTTTCTAAATCCATCTTGTACATCTGGAATTTCTTGATTCACATACTGCTGAAGCCTAACTTGAAGGATTTTGAGCATTACCTTGCTAGCATGTGAAATGAATGCAGTTGTGCGGTTTTTGAACATTCCTTGGCATTGCCCTTCTTTGGATTCGGAGAAGGCAATGGCAACCCACTCCAGTACTCTTGCCTGGAAAATCCCATGGACAGAGGAGCCTGGTAGCCTGCAGTCCATGGGGTCGCGAAGAGTCAGACATGGCTGAGAGACTTCACTTTCACTTTCTTTGGATTGGAGTGAAAACTGACTTTTCCCAGTCCTGTGGCCACTGCTGAGTTTTCCAAATTTGCAGTCATATTGAGTGTAGCACTTTAAGAGCAGCTGAACTGTTTAAAATCGTGTGCACTATCTTTGTTCAGAGTAATGCTTCCTAAGGTCCATTTGACTTCACACTCCAGGATGTCTGACGGTAGGTGAGTGACCACACCATCATGGGTACCCAGGTTATTAAGATTTTTTTTTAATAGTTCTGTGTATTCTTGCCACCTCTTAATCTCTTCTGTTTCTGTTAGGTCCTTACAGTTTCTGTTATATTTTGTGCTCATCCTTGAATGAAATGTTCCCTGGATATCTTCATTTTTTTTTTAAGTGACTTCTAGTGTTTCCCATTCTACTATTTTCCTTTATTTCTTTCATTGTTTATTTAAAAAGGCTTTCTTATCTTTCCTTGCTATTCTCTGCAACTTTGCATTCAGTTGGGTATATTTTTCCCTTTTTGCCTTACTTTTCTCTTGTCTTCTTTCCTTAGATATTTGTAAAGCCTCCTCAGACAACAACTTTGCCTTGTTTCATTTCTTTTTCTTTGGGTGGTTTTGATCACTGCCTCCTGTAAAATATTACAAACCTTCCTCCATAGTTCTTCAGGCACTCTGTTTACCAGACTTAACCCCTTGAATCTATTTATTACCGCCACTGTATACATAAGGAATTTGATTTAGGTTGTATCTGAATAGTGTAGTGGTTTTCCCTACTTTCTTCAATTTAAGCCTGAATTTTGCAGTAAGGAGCTCATGATCTGAGCCACCATGGTGTTGAATGCTTTGCCATGGAAATGAATAGAGATCATTCTGTCATTTTTGAGATTATACCCAAGTACTGCATTTTGGAATTTTTTTTTGTTGGCTCTAAGGGCTACTCCATTTTTTTCTAAGGAATTCTTGCCCACAGTAGTAGATATACTGGTCATCTGGAATCAAATTCTCCATTCCCATCCATTTTAGTTCACTGATTCCTAAGATGTTGATGTTCACTATGGCCATCTCCTGCTTCACCACATCCAATTCACCTTGATTCACGGACCTAACATTCCAGGTTCCTATGCAATACTGTTCCTTAGAGGATTGATCTTTACTTTCACCACCAGACACACCCACATTTGAGTGTCATTTCTGCTTTGATTCAGCCTCTTCATTCTTTCTTGAGCTATTAGTAATTGCCTTCTACTCTTTTCCAGTAGCATATTGGATACTTTCCAGTCTGGGAGACTCACCAAACAGTGTCATATCTTTTTACCTTTAGATACCATGAGGTTCTCCTGGCAAGAACTGGAGTGGTTTGCCATTTCCTCCTCCAATAGCCCACGTTTTGTCAGAACACTATGACCTGTCCATCTTGGGTGGCTGTGCATGGCATGGCTCATTGCTTCATTGAGTTATGCCAGCCCCTTCACCATAACAGGACTGTGATCCATGAAGGGGTCCATGTGCAATGAATACACTCAATTTTGGTATACATTTTGTTGTTTTGAAAATTTTTTTGCACTGATAAGTATAATCAATATTTTAAACATTTCCATAATTTTACCCATGTAAATGGAATCATGAAATATACCATCTATCTGGTCTGGGACTAAATATATCTAGTCCTGTTGTTGAATTATGTTGTTGTGTGCAGCGATAGGTTAGGTTAGGTTTTACCAAGTAGTATTTCTTCATGTTGGTATACCAAAATTTGTTAATCTAGCTACTTGATGGCAGACATTTCTGTTCTATTTTCCAAATTATATTTTTATTGTCATGGAAAACCATATGAAATCTACACTCTTTTTTTTTTAACTTTTTGATTCTTCATTTAAATTTCTATTAAATATTTATTTGTTTATATGAATCATACATTCCCAGCCATAGAATCTCCTCCGAGATCACTACTGTTACAAGGACAGAAACAGTTTCTCAGGTGAGGTGAGGAAGTTGGTGGCTTTCAATAGCACCTCCAACAATGGCTTCTTTGTTGAAATATTTATTGACCAGACAGCACGTGCTAGGTCTTTTGTCCACTGGCTTGTTGAGCTCTATCCTTATAACTAAAGAACCAAGACAGCCTAGTCCATCAGGCAGAGTTAAATTACTTTCAATGGCAAAAGAGATCAACCAATGGACACATAGCCATAGATATCAGGCTTTCGTGCTGAGCTCATGTATTCTCATTAGCTAAGTGAACTCAAACCTAGGAAATGACATGTTAAGAAAACTCAGTCATAGTAGTATACCTGGTAGAAAAATAACAAACACCATCCCCAAAGGAGCCAAAATTGAAGCTTCTTTATCTCCTATAAATGGGACAATCCCAGTTTATACCTGTTGTGTCAGTATCCCAGCAGCCCTAACACTTCCCTCAGGAAGTCTACATTTTTAATGACTTTGTACATCTTGTTCACTGTAAGCACAATATTGTACGTTAGTTCTCCAGAAATGTTGCATTTTGCACATTGTATAACCTGTCAACGGATATTCCCATTTGACAACTACCATCAGCCCCTGGTAGCCCACTGGTCTACTATCTGTTACTATGGCTCTAAATACTTTCTTTTTTAATAAAAAATACTTTTAAAATAATTTTATATTTTCGTTGCATCATGTAACTTGTGAGATCTTAGCTCCTTGACTAGGGATTGAATCTGGGCCCTCAGCAATGAGAGATGGAGTCCTAACCACTGAATCACCAGGGAGTTCTTGAGTTTAACTAACCACTTTATATACTTCCTCATATGAGTGGAATCAAGCAGAATTTGCCTTTCTGTGACTGGCTTATTTCACTTGCAATAATGTCCTTAAGGCTCATCCATTTTGTTGCATATAGTAAAATTTTTTCTTTTTAAAGGCTGAACAATATTTCACTATGTATATATCACATTTTCTTTATCTATATAAATATATAGATGGATATTTGGGTTACCCCCATGTACCACGAATAATGGTACAATGAACCCGGGATTGCAATATCTCTTTGAGATCTTGATTTTAATTCTTTTAGATAAATACCCTTAAGTGTGGTTGCTGGATCAGATGACATTGTATTTTTCAGTTTTTGAAGGCCCTCCATGCTCTTATCTATAATGGCTGTGCCAGCTTACGGTCTCAGTTTCTCCACATTCATGCCAGTACTTGCATGTGTTTTTAAAAATAGCCTTTATAATAAGTATAAAGTGATATCTCAGTGTGGTTTTGCTTTATATTTCCCTGATAATTATTGATATTGAGCACCTTTTATATACTTGCTGGCCCTTCTTTTATCTTCTTCAGAGAATTGCCTATTCAGGTCCAATGCTTAATTTTTAGTTGGGATGTTTTTTGTTTTTCATGGAGGTGTAGGTACTTTTGAGGAGAAGGCAATGGCAACCCACTCCAGTACTCTTGCCTGGAAAATCCCACGAACGGAGAAGCCTGATGGGCTGCAGTCCATGAGGTGGCTGAGAGTCGGACACGACTGAGCGACTTCACTTTCACTTTTCACTTTCATGCACTGGAGAAGGAAATGGCAACCCACTCCAGTATTCTTGCCTGGAGAATCCCAGGGATGGGGAAGCCTGGTGGGCTGCCATCTCTGGGGTCGCACAGAGTCGGACATGACTGAAGCGACTTAGCAGCAGCAGCAGGTACTTTTGTGTGCATGCTAAGTTACTTCAGTTGTGTCCGAACTCAGTGACCCCATGGACTGCAGCATGCCAGTTTCTATCCATGGGATTCTCCAGGCAAGAATACTGGAGTGGATTGCCATGTCCTCCTCCAGGGGATCTTCCCCAGCCAGGGATCAAATCCATGTCTCATTATGTTTCCTGCATTGGCAGGCAGGTTCTTTACTACCAGCGCCCCCAGGGAAGCCTAGTGTTGGAATCCTTGTTTATTTTGGATATTAACTTCTTATCAGATATGTGGTTTGAGAATATTTTCCCATTATATAGGTGGCATTTTCACTTTGTTGATGATTTCCTTTGCTCTGTAGAAACTTTTTATTTTACTTTGTTCCACTTGTCTTCTTTTGTTTTTGTTTCTTGTGCTTTGGTTTTAATATCCAAGAAATCATTGCCAAACCCATGTCATACAGTTTTCCCCCTGTTTCCTTCTAGTAATTTTACAGTTTCAGGCATTGTGTTTAACCTATTTTGAATTGTTTTGTATGTGTGGTGTAAGATAAAAATAAAATTTCATTCCTTTTCTTTACCATATCCAGTAGTTCCAACACTATTTATGGAAGAGACCATCTTTTCCCATTTTGTATTCCTGGCAACCTTGTCAAAGATCAGTTGAGTGTACGTGTATGAGTGTGTGTTTTCTGGGCTCTCTCTTCTGTTCCACTGGTCTATATGTCTGCATGTCAGTATCATACTGTTTTAATGACTGCAGCTTTGTAATATGTTTTGAAACAAAGAGGTGTGGTTCCTCCAACTTTGTTTTTCTTTCTCAAGATTGTTTTAGCTATTCAGAGTCCTTTGTGGTTGCATATGATTTTTTTGACCATTTTTCTAGTTCTTTAAAAATATGTCTTGGAACCTGGGAATTCATTGTCTGTTCATATCATTTTTGGTGGTATGGATATCGTAACAACATTAGCCTTCCAATCCATGAATATGGCATGTTGTTCTACTTCTTTGTGTCTTCTTTAATGTTTTTCATCAGTATTTTGTAGTTTTCAATGTAGAAGTTTTCCCTCTCTGTGATTCATTCTAAGTATTTTATCTTTTCTTAATTTCCTTTTGAAGTTTTCACTGTTAGTGTATGGAAACATAACTGTAATGGTGCTCAGCAGTGTCTCTGGGTTCAGTAATAGGAAACTAGGGCAGGTAGTGGTGGTTGGTAGTGCCAGGAGTGTGCACAGACTCAGCTGTGAGGCTGTAGGTAAATGCACAGGGGCAGTGGAGTGTGCATCATGACAAGGATAGGGCTTGTGTTAAAATCTGGGTCTGATCTCAGGCACAGGTTCAATTGCTGATGTCAGAGCTGGTAGCAGGTCTGCACCTGGCTTCAGGACCAGGGCTAGCTTAGCTGTATGCATGATGGTTGTGCTGAGTTCCAAGGAGGCACTAGCTGTCATGGGTTCTATTAGGGAGGGTGGAGGGACTTAGCACCAGGAGTCTGAGACCTTGAAACCCGTGAGACCTTCTGTGGTGAGAGCTGTGGGCATATGCAGTAGTTGTGCTGGCTGTTGGTTTCCTCCACAACTTTCCCTCATTTTAATTCATGCTACTGTTAGGGGAAACACACTGACTGAAATTGCCCACCTTGGCCAGGCACCATAGTAACCATTTGTGTGAGTTATTTTACAATAGGAGGTCCTGTACGAAACATGGTACCAGTAAGACACCATCAACCAGAAGAATTTGGGAAAGATCAAAAGGAGATTGCTGCATGTCCTACCACCTCCCAGAATCGTCAGTGGCATCCATCTTGGCTGAGCAGGGCATGCACTACCAGGAAGGACCCTGAGTCAGAATGACTGGCCAGAGACAACCCAGAAACTAACCTCATCACCATAAAACCTGAGACAGTGAGTCACGTGGCAGAGCAGTTCTCCTGCGTTCTCTGACCCTCCTGCTTTCTGTCCTGCCACCCCTTTCCAATAAAGTCTCTTACCTCATCAGCATGTGTGTCTCCTTGGATATTTCATTTCAAGTGTTTGACTGGCGCCCCCTTTTGGCCCTGGAAGGGCTGCCCCTTCCTGCAGTACTACCGTGTTGCTTCAGTTTTTTAACTGGACTCCTGAGCTCTGTCAAAGCTATTTTCATTAACATCTGCCTGTTCAATGGTTGTTGTTTTTTGTTTTTTTTTTTTTTTTTTCATTGGAAAGATAGAGACTGGGATCTCTTACTAAACCATCCTGCTAACATTACTCTGTATATGTTTTAGAATCAGTTTCTCACTTTCTACATACTTCCTGCTTGGTATGTACATGCGTAATCATTCACTTCAGTCATGTCCAACTCTATCTGGCACTGTGGACTGTAGCTCCCCAGGCTTCTTTGTCTATGGGATTCTCCAGGCAAGAATACTGGAGTGAATTGCCATGCCCTCTTCTAGGGGGTCTTCTCGACCCAGGGATTGAACACACATCTCCTAAGTCTCCTGCATTGGCAGGCAGGTTCTTTACCATTAGCACCACCTGGGAAGCCCCCTGCTTGGCATATAAATCAAGATTGCATTGACTCTAAAGATCAATATAATTGAAATCTTATTGAGTCTTTAAATATGTAAGCATAGTATATGTCTCCATTTCTTTGTGACTTTTACTTTATTTAGAAATTAATGTTTTGTACTTTCCATTTTACAGGTTTTACACATATTTTATTAATTCCCTCCCAAAATATTTTATGTTTTTGGTGCTATTGTGAATGATATTTTACTTTGATTTTTGAATTGTTTCCAGTATGTAAAATACACATAATTTTTTATATATTGACTTGTAGTTTATGAATGTGCTAAACTCACTTACATGCACTAGTGGTGTTTTTGTGGATTCTTTGGGTTTTTCTCTGTATATTATAATTTTATTCTGTGAGGAAGAGAGTTTGATTTTTTTTTCCCTTCCAACTGTAGCTTGTTTGCATTATTTCTTGCCTTATTGCACTTGTGAGAGCTTCCAGTCCAATGTTGAACAGAAATGGAGACTAGGTGACTTTCCCTTATCCTTGATCTTATTAGGGGGAATAATTCAGCCTTTGTTCATTAAATGCAGTGTCAGCTGAAGTCTTCTTTGTTATTTTTGATGCCATTTGTTAGATGGAGACTATGTTCTCCTATTACTATTGTACTGAGAAATTTAATGGATGTTTAGTTTTTTCTATTTCTTTTCTGCATGATTTGATACATAGTTTTACCTCTTCCTTTCCAGTCTGTATTTCTTTTTTATTATTTTGTTTTACTGGTCAGAACTGTCAGGAAAATGTTCCAAAAAAATTATAAAAGTGGACATCTTTGCCTTCTTCTCGATTTTAGGAGGAAAGCATTCAATCTTTTCCCATTAAGTATTCAGTTAGTTAGTATTGCCATTAAGTATTCAGTTAGTAGGTAGTTTTGTAAGTATAGCTCATAATGTTGAAGAATACTTTTCTTAGTTTATGGATGTGTATTATGAATAGTTCAATTTAAAAAAATTATTTATTTTTAATTGGAGGATAATTGCTTTACAATATTTGTTGGTTTCTGCCATTAATCAATGTAAATCATCCATAGGTATAAATATGTCCCCTCCCTTTGGAACCTCCCTCCCACCTCCCACCCCATCCCACACCTCTAGATGAATGTTTTGATTTTAAAACATATTTTCTGCATCTGTTGAGGTGATCATATGACTTTTCTCCATTATTCTGTTAATGTGATGGATTACCTTGATTGACTTTGAATGTTGAACAAAACATGCATGTCCGGGATAAAGATCACTTTGTCTTTATGTGCCATTTCTTTTATGTGTTGCTGGGTTTGATTTGCTAATGTGTTGATTTTTGTGAGTAAATGTTTATGAATGGTATCAGTCCATAGTTTTCTGGTAATGTTTTTTCCTAAAAATATATGAGGAAATACTTGCCTCAAGTAATGAGTTGGGAAGGTTCCTTTGTTCTCCATTTTCTTAAAGTATTTATATAGGATTGTTATTATTTCTTCTTTAAATATATAATAAAATTCCCCTCTTTAATTTTGTGGGCCTGAACTTTCTATGTGTGATGGTTTTATTAAAGTTTATCTTTCTTAACAGATATATGGCTATTCAGATACTCTCTTTTGCATTGAGTCACTTTATGTAATTTTTGTCTTCAAGAAAAGTGGCCAATTCATTAAGCCATCCAATTAATTGGCACAATTTATTTCTAGTGCTTTCTTATTTTTATATGTGTGGATCTATAAAGACATCCCTTCTTTTATTTATTATGGTAATTTTTGTCATTGCTTTTTAAATAAGTGATACACATTTATCAAATTTTTTGAATTTTCAAAGATCCTTGTTTTAAAGGTCATTGATATTCTTTTCTCTCTCTTTTTTGGCTGTACTGGGTCTTCATCACTATAGCAAGTAGAGACTGTCTACTTGCAGAGGGTGAACTCTAGGATGTGCAGTCTTCAGTAGTTGCAGTACATGGGACTTAGGGCACGGAGGATTCAGTAGTTGCAGCTCCCAAGCTCTAAGAGTGGGAGTTTAGTAGTTCTGGTGCACATGCTTAGTTGTCCTGCGTCATGTGGGTCTTCCCAGACCAGAGATCAGACTCATGTCCCCTGCATTGGTAGGCCAATTCCAAACCGAGAGAACCACCAGGAAAGTCTGGTATTCTTGATTATTTATTTGTTTTCTACTTCGAGATCATCAAACTTTCTTTTTGTACTGAATTTGTTAGTAAATATAGTACAGTATTTAGTACAAAAAGCAATTCAAACATCATTACCTTGTTTCTCATTTTAAATGGATTGCTTATATCATTTTACCATCAAATATGGCGTTTGCTGAGTTTTTTTATAAATGCCTTTTATCATGATTATGAAGAATTCTTTATTCTTATTTTTAAAGTTTTTTCTAAATCACAATAACTTCTTAGTATTATAATACTGTTTATTTCCTTTATCAGTTAAGAGATCAGTCAATTTTTCTACTTCAGTCCGTGTATGTTTCTGAACTAGGTACGAGTCTGTTTCCCCAATTACAGTAAAGCCAATCTATTGACATCAGGTTGTGGTGAAGGAAAGTGCAGTGTTTATTATAGGGCACCAATAAAGGAGTCCTGGAGAAGGGAATGGCAACCCACACCAGTGTTCTTGCCTGGAGAATCCCATGGACAGAGAAGCCTGGCAGGCTACAGTCCATGGGGTCACAATGAGTCGGACATGACTGAGTGACTAATGCAATGCAACACAATAAAGGAGTCGAGGTAGCTAGTACTTCAGAGGCCCGAACTCCCCAAAGGGTTTCTGGGAAAGGTTTTTAAAGACAGGTTGAGGGAGGAGGGTTTTTAGGATATGTGATCAGCTGGTGGACATTCTTGTGATTGGTTGGTACTGAGGTAATCTAGAGTTAACATCAACTGTCTGGTTCCAGAAGGACTGGAGTCTACATTATTGTGGGAAACATACAGTTAATTTCTTCCACCTGATGGGGAGGTTCGATGCATGATACAGGATGCTCGGGGCTGGTGCACCGGGATGACCCAAAGGGGTGGTATGGGGAGGTAGGTGGGAGGGGGGTTCAGGATGGGGAACATGTGTACACCCGTGGCAGATTCATGTTGAAGGAAAAGCCTAGGAGACAGGTTTTTCTACATACAAGAGACATGTGGAGGACATGGTAGGGAGTGGTCTGTTCTGGGAAGACCTCTAAGGGTTCTGCTTGGTTGTATTTATGCAGTTTATTATATATATTTGTAATACTAGGCTATGTTTGCATTAGAATAAAATAAACTAAAATATATATAGTTTTACACTTAGTTATATATATGTGTGTGTGTGTGTGTGTGTATGTGTATATATATGTATATACATATACACATGCACCTGGAGAAGGGCATTGCAATCCACTCCAGTATTCTTGCCTACACACATATATATATCTCCTACCTCTTGGACCCCCTCCCCCACTACCATCACCAGTTCCACCCCTCTAGGTCTCTAATGACCCTCTAGGTCATCAGAGAGTGCCAGGCTGGGCTCCCTGTGCTATATAGTAGCTTCCTGCTAGATGTCTATTTTACACATAAAAAATATGGAATGCTTCACAGATTTATTTGTCATCCTTGTTCAAGGGCCATGCTAAGCTCCTCTGTATTGTTGCAGTTTTAGTATATGTGTGGCAAAAGCAAGCACTCTCTCTCTCTCTCCTTTTAAAATATCTATTTAGTTACTTATTTTCAGCTCTGTTTGGTCTTAGTTGTGGCACAAGGGATATTTTTATGGCAGTTTATGGGAACTTTTGTTGCAGTTCATAGGCTTCACTCTAGTTGTGGCACACAGGTTTTAGGTCCCCACAGCATGTGGCATTCTACAACCAGGGATCAAACCAGCGTCCCCTGCATTGGAAGTGGGTTCTTAACCACTGGAAAACCAAGGAAGTCCCATCAAGGTCTCTCTTACTTAGGGGCTTCCTCAGTAATCTTATCCCTTGCTCTTTATTTTTTCTCATGGATCATTAGTCCAAATGGTTTAGATATCTCTCTGATTTAGTATATTCCTTCCATGCTTCTTCTGAAAGAGTGTAGAAAAAGCTTACCCCTCATGAGTTGAGTGTGGAAGATGTTCCTGAGTCTGGGCCAGCCCTGTGTGTCTGCTCAGAGCTGCCTTTGTGGTAGAAGCAGTGATGATTTGAATCTGGGCTGGTCCTGCTATCATCAGTAGGGCCTGGCCACCTGACTCTGCTGTGTTGCTCATGCCAATTTCTGTGTTCTTGGTGTCCACATGCATGAAGCTGTGTGCAGCTCTGCAAACTTTACAAGTGGGACCTATTTATCTAGCAAAGTAGTCAGTTAGCAGTTACCTCAGTAATCTAGGAATGGACAAGATGAATCCATCCATATATTTTCTACAGTGTCCTCTGAATGGACGATGTGTTTCTGTCAACTCTTTCCTGTGCTGAGCACCCCTCAGATCTGCTGAGTTCTGTGCCTTCCTGAGGAGTCCCTCTTGGGGCACATAAGAGAGCATCTGTCCTTCCGTGTGCACAGCTTCAGATGACTGGGTTTGATGCCCTGACTGGGTATCCTATGTTCTGAGTCCATGAGTATTGCCAGTCTAAGAATGAGGGGAGATACGTTACAGCACTGGAACTGTAGTCAATGTAGTAGAATATTTTTCAAAAGGAAATCGGAAGGAAACTTCCAGGTATGATGGCAACACAGAAGCAGTGGGTGTATATATGCCAGTCTTCATTGGAAACATGAAGGCAAGCCCTGTCCTCAACTATTGCCTGATTCTGGACTTTTCCTTTTGGGGGGCTTGTCTCAGTCCTGTTGCCTCTGTCTTGGCACTCAGAGCTTGCACCCATCTCTCTGTCTGACTTTCTGGCTACCAGGTCTTGATAGATAGGGCAATATGTCCTTCTGCCTGGAATCCCCAATAGATTCCTATGGGCTGGGTAGGAGATTCACCCCCAAAACACTGTTTCAGGGAAGTTTGAGAATGTCTCAGTGCAAGATCCTTAGATAAATACATGGCTAGAGAGCATCTCCCTCCTGCATTGGGGTTCCTGTTCCCTGTGTAGGGTGATGATGCCTCTGAAGCTTCAACTATGGTATCCCTCTCCCTTCCTCCTGCTGCCTTCACTGAGCATCTTCCACTTGAATTCTTCTTCTTCATAAACAGGCAGATGGACATAGGACACCATGAGACTTTGTGTTCTCAACAAAGGAGACCCAGACAGGGATTTGGGGGTACGTAGGGAATTAGAGAGGTGATGTCAGGTGCTGAAGTGAGGAAATAAGGACAGTGAACACCCAAGTAAGAAAGGCCACAGAGGTGAGCAGGTGGAGCTCAAGGCCCCTGGAGGCCTTTAAGAGAGAGTGTGGAGCTCACCTCTGAGGAGACACACCAGCAATCAAGGAGTCTGGGGTCTGTAGTGTCTGCGGGTTGCCCTGTGGGCACGAATCCCCACACTTTCTACTGAGCTCTGTTCAGCAAGCTCCCAAGTGCTGGAGAAATCCACCAAGCTGGAAGGGCAGATGCTGGTGTTTGAGGAGGGGAGTGTCGGCAGTGGGGGATTATCCCACAGCTGCAGGTGAACTCAGGTTGGCCTAGGTGGAGGTGAGGTGGGGCTTCTATGATCTCAGAGGGACATTCATGTGAGAATCAGAGATCAAACGCCACAAATTTTTGATAGTTACCTTTCCACCCATCTGAGGTTTTGGATGTCAGACAGAAAAGGATTTGGGAGAAATCAGATGCCACCTTTTCTACTAACCCAGATTAGATAAGGGTGCTATAGTTTGGAGGGAGGCAGGGTGAGGGGAGGGGGAAGTGGGAAATATGGAGGTGTCTCCCCAGCAGACCCAGGAGTTCTGTGCAGCTGAGCAAGAGCCTAGAGACAGACTCTCTGTCCCAGGAGGACCAACTACCCCTCACTCATCTTTGCCACATCCTTGGATGGATCCCTATAACAACTTTACACTCACTGCAGAGCAGGATGAGTCTATATTCAAGACATTGTAAGAGGCACCTAACTCATAGGGGTGGCAACTGTCCTCTCAGAAGGCCTGGAGCTTTTATGTCTGTTAGGTGGGAGGCAGAGGTAGAATACACATCCTGTGTCAGATGAAGAGAAGGGGCCCTGCTCCAGGACCTGCTTACACATGCTCAACTCAGCTCCCACAGAGACAGGTCTCCATCTTAGAAGCACCCTCAGCCAGAGCCTGGTGGGGGTGGAGTGGTGGGCAGAGACAAGGGCCCAGTGTCATCTGGGGCAAGGAGACCTCCCCACATCCCCAAGGTCCCCTCCACAGGGAGAAGCAGCAGCTCTGAATCACCTAGGGGACCTGTCCTAAGCCTCCTCACCCTGAGGACCTTAGAGATTCCCTGCCCTAGACCCAGCCCTGTGGGGTAAGCCCAGCAGACTCTTTTCTGGAGGAGAGCTGTTGGGTGGGAAGAAGCTCTTAGAGAGGGAGTGGGGGTCAGGTGAAGAAGAATCAGATAGCGTGAGCATAGGGCCTGGTTCGTGGACAGGCAGCAGAGACACAGGAGGAGCAAGAATCTCCAGGCCCCTAGATGTTCACTCTGAGGGTGTAACCCAATTCACCTTGTATGTGGAAGCAGCTAAGTCCACAATGGGGGCTGGCATTAGGATCAACTGAGGCCCAAGGAGTGACAGAGTTTAGCACGTGAAACTTGACCCTTTGTTCTTCCTCTCCTTCAGGCACTTAGGACAGGGGCCCTTCTCACCTGTTATTTTATTTTGTCCTCTCCCCAACCTTGAAGATTGGAGGTGGTTCGATTTTATAAATGGCAATAGCCCAAAGAAGGACTGTAATACGTGCACAGTCACAGGGGGAGGTAGCCAAGCTCGTCTCCCCAGCATGGATGGGTGGGGAAAGTTCTGTCTCTTCAGCAGATGCTTTACCCACTCTGAGCCTCAGATTCTCCCCTGTCAGGTGAGGATGATTACTCCTACCCCTCAAGGTTGCTGGGAGGAATAAAATTTAGAGAATGATGCATGTGACCCGTGGATCTTGATGACAGAAATGATTGACACTCTGGCTGATGTAATGATCATTATCCATGTCCCCACCTGTTGAATTTGTGGAGGAGCATCTGACAGCACTGAAATCCAGCTGCAGTAGGAAGGCACACTGGTGGTCTCCACTATGGCCATGTCCTCTCCCGCACCCACAAAGCCCCATCTCCAGTGAGTAAGCACTCTCCTGTGAATTGCAGGGCTTTTTATTGCTGGAATCCTCTATAATCAGACACCTAGACATGGCAGGTTGCTAACATTACTTAGGGATCAGGCAAGTGGCCTCCTTGGGTTCCTGGCAAGGATGGCTCTATCAACAGAGAGAACTTGAGTATATTTTATTCTGTAAGAGAAGGTACAGAAACCTGGTGAGGCCTTAGGGGTGGATGTGACAATTAGCTGCACTGCACAAGGGGAGGGGCCTTCAGGTTGTTTGGAGGGAGGCCTCTGGATGTGAGCACGTAAAGGTCGATACTTCCCAATGAGGCTTTCTCTGATGGAACAGAGATTGTGGGGTTTCCCTGGAAGGCTGTGGGCAGTCTTCTGGGATACAGTGGGGGACTGCTGAGGACCACCTGGCAGGGCTCTGGAGTGATACCTGGGAGCCTCCTGGGATGAGCTGATCCCTGTCTGCTTCCTCCCTCTGGCCCTTGGACACTTAGAGCTGAAGCAGCTGCTTGTTCCCACCACCTCTAGGGCAGCAGAGAGAGGATTGACCTTGGGCATCGACTGATCCTCGACTCTGGGCATCCCAGGCCTGGGGAGGGCAGGAGGGCAGCTTTTGGAAGCAGCTACCTCTTTTAGGCATGTGAGACCTGTTGGGTCCAGGGAACAAGGACAAATGTGGGTGTTAGATGGGGTAGAGTAGGGACTTGAAGCACTAGGGAAAGAACTGATGTTTGGAGAAGGGAAGGACTCAATGTGAATGAATTACAGAAGAGTCAGATTCCTGTGCTGGAGAGGGTGGAGTCAGGGAGGCCAGTGCTGAGGGCCTACCTCCAAAGGCAGGTGATGTCAACAGAGTCAGGAGGACCTGGAGGGTCCCAGGCCTGTGACCAGGCAGAGCCCAGTCAGGGCCAGCTCAAGAGCTTCAGGGCTGAACTGAGTTTTCCTGCAGGATCCTTTCCCACACTGTGGGTGTTGGCCCCTTCCTCTCTACCTCCTCATTCATGAGGTTCTTTTTGCTCCCAGGTTCCCGGGGAAGAGCCAGGGTGTAGAGAAAATGATGCCCTCCACTTCCTAGTGGCCTGAGCAGACCCCTGACATCCCCGCCCCACACAGGCACATTCACACACAGCCTGACCCATCAGAGCACTGACAGCATCCTGCTTATCCTCCGCTGTCAACTTCTCATCAACACAGCTCTTCAGGGTATCAGCAGTTTCCAGTACATCAGTTTTGGTTATACTTTTCAACTTGTTCAATATAGGCCTCATGGCTTCCCGATATGAACAGGTCAACAGTGTCCCTCAAGTCTGGGCAGATGTCATCACACTCTGAAACAGAAAGATAAGGGGACACTCCCTGTAAGGCACTCATCAGAACACCCTATTCCCTTCGTGCTCCCAAGAGGCTCATTCCTGCCCTGGGAAGGTGTCAGAACGCTTGGGGAGCCCAGGTCACAGCCACTCACTTCCACCCCCGATAAAGAGCAAGGCAGCGCAGAGCAGCAGGAGAGCTCCAGCCCGCGTCATGGTGCCGGTAGCAGGTGCTCCCTATGCTCCTGGAGCCCTTTTATGCCTGTGCTTGTCCTCACCCCAGGGGACTGTGTCTCATGCTTCCTTTTTTCAGAAGATATGCCAGGCCACAGCCTGAAGGTGCCCGGAGCTGCATAGGAGGAGCTGTGTGTGTTGGCAAGATGCTAGTCCTTGAGTCCACAGAGGGCATTGGCTCAGTCTCCTCCCTTCTGGAGGGCTCTGTGGGAGGGGCAGCTGACTCAGGAAGCTTAACAAGTGAAAATCCCCAGGTTGACCAATAAGGACAAAAATGCTCCTAAATCATGCCTCCTGAATGATGGCCAGTGGTAGCCTGTCAGTACAATATGTGACCTTGAAGACAGGATCGTGTGGACTTTAGCAGTTTACAGTTAGATCAGTGATTAGTGAATTGTCTCACAGGTGTTAGTGCCAGGCAGGCCCGAGCACAAGCCCTGAGCCCCTGGTCAGACTCTGGTGGCTCCTGTCCTGCTGTTGTCACTGTGTCCTTCATCTTTTCAGTGGCCTTTGTTGGACCACTTCCCTGAATCAGTATCTGGAGCCTGGAAACTTCTTCTATGTGCTGGCCCAGAAATTTCTATTTTTCTCTTGGCCAGGTCCTATTACCTGGCAACTTTAATAGCACCCCATTCTACACTGCAATATTGTTTGCAACTTCTTTTTTCTTTTAAATTAAACTTTATTTTTATATTGGAGTATAACCATGTATGGATGTGAGAGTTAGACTGTGAAGAAGGCTGAGCGCCGAAGAATTGATGCTTTTGAACTGTGGTGTTGGAGAAGGCTCTTGAGAGTCCCTTGGACTGCAAAGAGATCCATCCAGTCCATTCTGAAGGAGATCAGCCCTGGGATTTCTTTGGAAGGAATGATGCTAAAGCTGAAACTCCAGTACTTTGGCCTCCTCATGCGAAGAGTTGACTCATTGGAAAAGACCCTGGGAGGTCTTGGGAGGGATTGGGGGCAGGAGGAGAAGGGGACAACAGAGGATGAGATGGCTGGATGGCATCACTGACTTGATGGACGTGAGTCTGAGTGAACTCCGAAGTTGGTGATGGACAGGGAGGCCTGGCATGCTGCGATTCATGGGGTCGCAAAGAGTTGGACATGACTGAGCGACTGATCTGATCTGATAACCAATTTACAGTGTTATGATCATTTCAGGTGGAGTGTAAAGGGACTGAGCCATATATATATGCACAACTATCCATTTTTTCCCCAAATTCCTCTCCCATCCAGGATTGGGCACTGTTTCCTTTGCTTTAGAGTTGATCCTCATTGGTTATCTATTTTATTTCTTTAAAATTTATTTATTTTTTTATTGACAGATAAATGCTTTACAATGTGTGTTGGTTTTTACCATACATCAACATGAATCAGTCATAGGTAAACACTTGTCCCCTCCCCCTTGAACCTTTCTCCCACCTGACCACCCATTCTACTCCCCTAAGTTTTCCCAGAGCACCAGGATGCACTCCCTGCTCTATACAACAACTTCCCATTAGCTATCTATTCACACATGGTAATGTATGTATTTCAGTGCTACTTTTTTTTTTTAATTTTATTTTATTTTTAAACCTGAAACACTATTAGTTTTGCCAAACATCAAAACGAATCCGCCACAGGTATACATACGCTCCCCATCCTGAACCCTCCTCCCTCCTCCCTCCCCACACCATCCCTCTGGGTCGTCCCAGTTCAGTGCTACTCTTACAGTTCATCATACTCTCTACCTCCTTGTGTCCACAAGTCTGTTCTCGATGTCTCAGTCTCTATTCCTGCCCAGCAAATAGGTTCATCAGTACCATTTTATAGATTTTATATGTGTGCATTAGTACATAATATTTGTTTTTCTCTTTCTGACTTGCTTCACTCTGTATAATGGACTCTAGTTTCATCCACCTCAATATAACTGACTCAGATGTGTTCCTTTCTATGGCTGAGTAGTATTCCATTGCATATATATATATACCACAGCTTCTTTATCCTTGAATCTGCCGCTGGACATCTAGGTGGCTTCCATGTACTAGGTATTGTAAATAGTGCTGCAGTGAACATTGGAGTATATGTGACTTTTTCAATTATGATTTTGTCAGTGTATGTGCCTAGTAGTGGGATTGTTGGGTCATGTGATAGCTTCATTTCTAATTTTTTAAGGATTCTCTATAGTGTTCTCCATAGTGACTGTATCAACTTACATTGCCACAAACAGCACAAGAGGTTTCCCTTTTCTCCACATGCTCTCCAGATTTTTTGTAGATTTTTTGATGATGACCATTCTGAATGGTGTGAAGTGATATCTCATTGTAGTTTTGCACTTATCTAATACTGAGTAATGTTGAGCATTTTTTCATGTATTGATTAATTTATAGTATGGCTTTTTTGGAGAAATGTCTATTTAGATCTTCTGCCCATTTTTTGATTACGTTGTTTGTTTTTCTGATGTTGAGCTAAATGAGCTGCTTGTATATTTTGGAGATTAATCCTTTGTCAGTTGCTTCATTTACAATTATTCTATCACATTCTGAGGGTTTGCTTTTCATCTTGTTTATGGTTTCCTTTGCTGTGAAAAAGCTTTTGACCACTTAAGTGGTTCCCATTTGTCAATTTTTGTTTTTATTTATGTTACCTAGGAGGTGAGTCATAGAGGATCACACTGTGGTTTATGTCAAAGAGTTTTCTGGCTGTGTTTTCCTCTAAGAGTTTTATAGTTTCTGGTCTTCCATTTAGGCTTTTAATCCATTTTGAGTTTATCTTTGTGTATGGTGCTAGGCAGTGTTCTAATTTCATTCTTCTATAATACACGTTGCTGTCCGATTTCCCTAACATCACTTATTGAAGAGGCTATTTCTTCATTGTATAGTCTTGCCTCCCTTGTCAGAGATAAGCTGCCCATAGGTGTGTGGGTTTATTTCTGGGCTTTTATCTTGTTCCATTGTTCTATATTTTTCTCTTTCTGCCTGCACCATATTGTCTTGATGAGTGTAGCTTTGTAATATAGCCTGAAATCAGGAAGATTGATTCTTCCAGCTATATTCTCCTTTCTCAAGATTGCTTTGACCATAAGAGGTCTTTTGTGTTTCCATATGAATTTTGAAATTTTTTGTTCTAGTTCTGTGAAAAAAGCAATTGGTACTATGATAGGAATTGCATTAAATCTGTAGATTGCTTTCAGTAGTATAGTCATTTCCACAATTTTGATTCTTCCCTTCCAAGAACATGGTATATCTCTCCATCTGTTTATGTCATCCTTGATTTCTTTCATCAGTGTCTTATAGTTTTCTTTATACAATTCTTTTGTCTCCTTAGATAGGTTTATTGCTAGGTATTTTATTCTTTTTATGTCAATGGTGAATGGGATTGATTCCTTAATTTCTCTTTCTGAGTATTCATTGTTGCTGCTGCTACTGCTAAGTCGCTTCAGTTGTGTCCAACTCTGTGCGACCCCATAGACGGCAGCCCACCAGGCTCCTCTGTCCCCGGGATTCTCCAGGCAAGAATACTGGAGTGGGTTGCCATTTCCTTCTCCAATGCATGAAAGAGAAAAGTGAAAGTGAAGTCGTTCAGTTGTGCCTGACTCCCAGCGACCCCATGGACTTCAGCCCACCAGGCTCCTCCGTCCATGGGATTTTCCAGGCACGAGTACTGGAGTGGGTTGCCATTGTTAGTGAGCAGGAATACAGAAGATTCCTGTGTATTGATTTTGTATACTGTGACATTACTAAATTACTGATTAGCTCTGTTAATTTTTTGATAGTATTTTTAGGGTTTTCTGTGTATGGTACCATATCATCTGCAAACAGTGAGAGTTTTATTTTTCTTTTCCAATCTGGATTACTTTTATTTTGGTTTCATCTCTGAATGCCATTGCTAGGACTTCCAAAACTGTTGGGTAATAGTGGTCAGTGTGGGCACCCTTGTCTTGTTCCTGATCTTAGAATGAATGCTTTCAGTTTTTCACCATTGATAATAATGTCTCCTGTGGGTTTATCATACATGGCCTTTGTTACGTTCAGGTAAGTTCCTTCTATGCTGATTTTCTGGAGAGTTCTTATAAATGGGTGATGAATTCTGTCAAAAGCTTTTTCTGCATCTGTGGAGTTTATCATGGCTGATTCATGTTGATTTGACAGAAAACGACGAAATTCTGTAAAGCAATTATCCTTCAATTAATAAATAAAATTTTAAAATTTGTTAATATGATGTATCACATTGATTGATTTACATACATTGAAGAATCCTTGTATCTGTTAGATAGACCCAACTTGATCATGGTGTGCCATGCTTATCCATTTTAAATATAGTAGTGTGTACTTCTCCAACCCAAACTCCCTAACTATGCCTTACCCTCATCATTCCTGCTGGCAATTGTAAGTTCATTCTCTAAGTCCATCAGTCTCTTTCTGTTTTGCAGATAAGTTCGTTTGCATCATGTCTTTTTAGATTCCACATATAAGAGATGTCATAGGTTATTTCTGCTTGTTTGTCTGACTTACTTCACTCAGTATGACAGTTTTTAGGTCCATCTGTTTTCTGCAACCTCTTTTGACCCTTGGGTGTCTCCGTACTGTTTCCACCATCTCCTCTCCAGACCCCCCAGTTGAGGAAAAGCCAAGCCCCTTCTAGGCCACAATCTTTGGGCCAGTTGCACAACCAGCCCTGTGCTGCTGCTGCCTCTATGAACATATATCTACCTTTCTCTCCTTGCTGAATGCCTCCTTTCTGCTTCTTGACCTGACCAAGTGTGCTCCTGCAGCAGGGCCTTTGTACATGAAGCCCTCCTGGCCTGGAAGGCTCTTGCTCCTGTGGTGGTGTGATGCATTGCCTTATCCTCAGGTATCTTCAAGTATCACAGGGCACAGATTTCCCCCGACTATTGAGCCCTATTATCAAAGCAATCTGCCCTCTCCTCCCCTCACATCCTTCTGTCTTCTCCCCCTGCTTCATCTTCGCCCAGAGCGCTTCTTCCTTTGGAGTCACTGTCTTTCACTCCCTCTTAGGTGATGAAGAGCTGCAGGAGAGTGAGAGCTGTGCTGTGTGCTGCTGCATCCCCAGGACTAGGAGAGGGCCCAGCATTTGGCAGATGTTGCACAGTGTTTGTTAGAATAATGGCAGGGATATTCCGTTTCTCTGGAGTTGATAAACAAGAATATTTTTAGTTCTATTTACTATAGATATGCTTCTAAATATTGCCTGAGAGAAAATAAATAAGGTAAAGATTTAAAATGTTTGATAAGTCAAAATCAAGTAGCTTTTTGCTAGAGGCACCTGACTGGCCTTTGTCTGAGTTACCTGTAGCAGATTAAAGTTTGCTGAAGGACAGAGCTGAGTTGGGACACAAAGTGTGACCAGTCAGAACCCTAATGCCATACAGGATTCACATCCGGTAACTGCTCTTGGCAAAGAGGCACCAAGTACTAAGCTGCAGTGTCAGCTGACTATTGTGCAGCCCCTGCTCACCATGACTCCTATTGCCTGGGGGCCATCTCTCTGAAGGTCACCCCATGAGCGGCTCAGGTGACTGCAGATGTGTCTCAGAGGTTCCTAGGCAGGAAGGTGAACACCACAAGGCCCAGGCTGCACATGCTGGCTCTTTGTCTATGGTGGCAGGACTTCCATGTGGTGAGACCCCTGCCCATGGATCCCATGCCTCCTGTCCTTCAGAAGACACTGCCCCCAATGCCCTCCACAGCACTGTGAAGAGAGGAACCAGGGCCTGGAGTGCTGAGTAACACAGGTGGCTGCTATATATCCAGCCCAGTGCCCTTTCAAGGGTGCCATAGAGTCCTCTGACACATCCCTGGATGGTGGGGACATTTAGTGACATCAGAGTGAGAAACTGGGTGGGGTCAATGGAGGATTCACCTGATGTAACCCTTTCCAAATGCAGGTTGTTTTTTTAAATGTATTTTGAATTTGTGTTGACTTCTGCCATACAACATGACTCAGCCATAAGCATACATATGTTTCCTGCCTCTTGAACCTACCCCCGCCTTCCACCCAATCCCACCTTTCTAGTTTGTCACAGAGTACCTTGTTGAGCTCTCTGTATCAAGTTGTTTTCAATAAAATTTTATTTGGGACAATTTTGGATTTATAGAATAGTTGAAAATATTTGTCAAAACTTACAGACAACTTTGGAGCATCACTAATAACTCAACCTCACAATATGTGAGGATTTGGATTTCACTGGATTGTCCATTAATGTGTCTTTAGATTCCAGGATGCAATACATGACCTACACACACTGCATTCATTGTCATGTGTCCCCAGTGTCCTCTGCTCTGTGGAACTGCTCATCCTCTCCTGGCCTGTCATGGCCTTGGGAGGTGTGAGAAGGACTGGTTAGGGATGGTCGAAGGCCCTCCAAGCTGAGTCTGTCTGCTATTGTTCTTATAATGTAGAGTGGAGGAAATGGCAGCCCACTCCAGTATCCTTGTCTGGTGAATCCCACAGACAGAAGAGCCTCTTAGGTTATAGTCCTTGGGGTCACAAAGAGTCAAACATAACTTATAACTCTGAGCACAGCACAGAGGAGGGTTCAGACTTTGGGTTTTGCGAAAGACAATACAGAGCTGAAGCCCCCTGCTTGTCTTCTTAATCTGTGTACATGTGACAGCTGTGTGTCTTACCACTGGATATGTCATATTTGATTGTTGATTAATGTTATGTTTGTCAGATCTGCACTGTTTTCCCCTTCTCCTCTCTGCCTCTTTTCTTTGGAAATGAGTTACTGAGTCTAGCCCATGCTCAGGGAGTGCAGAGCAGTAAGTTTTCCCTCCTGAAGGGGATAATCTATCTGTGTAACTGGAGATATTTCAGTAAGGAATGGTTGTCTCTTCTCCCACATTATTTTAGTTTTGTTTAGGTGCACTAGGGCTTTTTGTTTGTTTGTTTTTTAATTTTTTTAATTGAAGGATAATTGCTTTACAGGATTTTGTAGTTTTCTGTCATAACATCAACAAGAATCAGCCATAGGTTAACCCATGTCGCCTCCCTCCCAAACCTCCCTCCTAAACCTCCCTCCTATCTCCCTCACCACTCCACCCTTCTAGATTGTCACAGAGCCCCTGTTTGAGTTCCCTGAGTCATATGGCAGATTCCCATTGGCTATCTACTTTACATATGGTAATGTAAGTTTCCATTACTTTCTCCATACATTCACCTTCTCCCTCCTCTCCTCCCCCTGCATCCACAAGTCTGTTTTCTATATCGGTTTCTCCATTGCTGCCCTGAAAATGAATTCATCAGTACAATCTCTCTAGATTCCGTATATATGTGTCAGTATATGATATTTATATTTCTCTTTCTGGCCTACTTCACTCTGTATAATAGACTCTAAGTTCGTCTACCTTATTAGAACTGACTCAAATGTGTTCCTTTTTATCAGTTCAGTTCAGTTGCTCAGTCATGTCTGACTCTTTGCTACCCCATGGACTGCAGCACGCCAGGCTTCCCTGTCCATCACCAACTCCCAAGTTTTGCTCAAACTCATGTCCATCGAGTCGGTGATGCCATCCAACCATCTCATCCTCTGTTGTCCCCTTCTCCTCTTGCCTTCAATCTTTCCCAGCATCAGGGTCTTTTCCAATGACCCTTTTGGAGGGCACAAGCAAAACTTTGTGTGCACCAGGACCCAGGAGAAAGGAGCAGTGACCCCACAAGAGACTGACCCAGACTTGCCTGTGAGCATCCAGGAATCTCCAGCAGAGGCATGGGTCGGTGGTGCCCTGCTGCAGGGTCAGGGGCAATGAGTGAGGCAGTGCATGCACAGGGCCTTTTGAAGGAAGTTACCATTATCTTCATTACCACCACCATGGTTTGGTCTCAGGTCAAACAACAGGGAGGGAACACAGCCCCTCCCATCACAGAAAATTGGATTAAAGATTTACTGAGCTTGGGCCTTCCCATCAGAACAAGACCTAGTTTCCCCCACAGTCAGTCTCTCCCATCTGGAAGCTTCCATAAGCCTCTTATCCTTGTCCCTCAGAGGGCAGACAGGATGAAAACCACAATCACAGAAAACTAATCAAACTGATCACATGGACCACAGCCTTGTCTAACTCAATGAAACTATGAACCACGCCATGTAGGACCACCCAAGATGGACAGGTCATGATGGAGAGTTCTGATAAAATGTGGTCCACTGGAGAAGGCAATGGCAAAGCACTTCAGTATTCTTGCATTAAGAACCCCATGGACAGTATGACAAGGCAAAAAGATATAACACTGAAAGATGAGCTCCCCAGATCGGTAGGTGCCCAATATGCTACCAGAGAAGAGTGAAGAAATAACACCAGAAAGAATGAAGAGACAGAGCCAAAGCAAAAACAATGCCCAGTTGTTGATGTGACTGGTGATGGAAGTAAAGTCCAATGCTGTAAAGAACAATATTGCATAGAAACCTGAAATGTTAGGTCTGTGAATCAAGGTAAATTGGAAGTGGTCAAACAGGAGATGGCAAGAGTGAACATTGATATTTTAGGAATCAGTGAACTAAAATGGACTGGAATGGGTGAATTTAACTCAGATGACCATTATATCTACTACTGTGGGCAAGAATCTCTTAGAATAAATGGAGTAGCCATGATAGTCAACAAATGAGTCCGAAATGCAGTTCCTTTTTACGGCTGAGTAGTATTCGATTGTACATATGTACCACAGCTTCTTTATCCATTCATCTGTTGATGGGCATCTAGGTTGCTTCCATGCCCTACCTATTGTAAATAGTGCTGCAGTGAACTATGGGGTACATGTGTCTTTTTCAGTTTTGGTTTTCTCAGGGTATGCCTAGTAGTGGGATTGCTAGGTCATATGGTGATTTTATTTCTAGCTTTTTAAAGGAATCTTAATACCATCTTTCATAGTGGCTGTATCAATTTACATTCCCACTAGCAATGCAGGAGAGTTCCCTTTTCTCCTATGCTACAAAGCTACAGTCATCAAGACAGTATGCCACTGGCACAAAAACAGAAATATAGACCAATGGAACAAGATAGAGAGCACAGAGATAAACCCAACACATATTGGTACCTTATTTTTTACAAAGGAAGCAAGAATATACAATGAGGATAAGATAGCCTCTTCAATAAATGGTGCTGGGAAAACTGGACAGCTGCATGCAAAAGAATGAAATTAGAACACTTCCTAATGCCATACACAGAGATAAACTCAAAATGGATTAAAGACCTAAGTGTAAGACCAGAAACTTTAAAAGTCTTAGAGGAAAACAGGCAGCACACATAAATCAAAGCAAGATCCTCTATTACCCACCTCCTAAAGTAATTTGGGGGCAGGAAGAGAAGGGGACGACAGAGGATGAGATGGCTGGATGGCATCGCTGACTCGATGGACATGAGTCTCAGTGAACTCCAGGAGTTGGTGATGGACAGGGAGGCCTGGCGTGCTGCAATTCATGGGGTCGCAAAGAGTCGGACACGACTGAGCGACTGATCTGATCTGATCTGAAAGTAATGGAAATAAAAACAAAAATAAACAAGTGGGACCTAAACTTAAAAGCTTTTGCACAGCAAAGGAAACTACAAACAAGGTGAAAAGACAACCCTCAGAATGGGAGAAAATAATAGCAATGAAACAACAGCATGGGATTGATTTCCAAAATATACAAGCAGCTCGTGCAATTCAATACCAGAAAAACAAACAACCCAATCAAAAAGTGTGAAAAAGACCTAAAAAGACATTTCTCCAAAGAAGACATATAGATGGCTAACAAACACATGAAAAGATGCTCAACATTGCTCAATATTAGAGAAATGCAAATCAAAACTGCAATGAGATACCACCTCACACCAGTTAGAATGGCCATTGTCAAAAAGTCTACAAACAGTAAATTCTGGAGAGGGTGTGGAGACAAGGTGTGCTAGGTCTTATTGCGGTGTGTGTGACTTCTCTTTGCAGAGCACAGTTTCTCTAGTTGCAGCAGGAGGGCTTTAGTTGCCCCAGGGCATGTGGGAGCTTAGGCCCCTGACCAGGGATTGAACCAATTACCACTACATCAGAGGGCAGATTCTTATCCACAGAACACCAAGGAAGTTCCTATTTATTAATGTAATCATTTACTGGACACCAGGGAAGTTCTTATTTCTTTACGTAATCATTTATTTTATTAGTGTGGACTCATGCATATTAGTGTGGACTCACACATATTACTGTACACTTTGGGTTATCATCCGATACTCTGTTATTTATATTGTCCATCAAACCTTTTCCAATTTGTCAGTAGGAGCTTCTCAGACTTCCTTTTAGAGTTTCAAGGTCCATTTTATTGTATTAGTGCCTGGAAAATCCCATGGATGGAGGAGCCTAGTGGGCTGCAGTTCATGGGGTCGCTAAGAGTTGGACACGACTGAGCGACTTCACTTTCACTTTTCACTTTCTTGCACTGGAGAAGGAGATGGCAGCCCACTCCGGTGTTCTTGCCTGGAGAATCCCAGGGATGGGGGAGCCTGGTGGGCTGCCATCTATGGGGTCACAGAGTCGGACACGACTGAAGTGACTTAGCAGCAGCAGTGCAAACAAACTGCTCTCCTAATGTGAAAGTTTGAGTTTGACTCTTGACAGAGTTTTCACACATGGAGTGCTGCCTCTGGTGAACCCAGCACTCTTGGCCTTAGAACTCCCATCCCCAGTGGCCTGTAGGACTGTGGACCTCAGACAAACCTTACAACTGCACAGCTGCTTGCTGATGTTTCTGGATAAACTGTGCAGTTTAGATACCTCTTGAGATCAAGTTCACTGATGGAAGAGGATGAGACAGCCATTTTTGGGCAAGGCTAGACTGCTAGGGGTGAAGAATGTGCCCAGGAACTTGTTGTCTTAAGGGTTTGAGAAAGACTGGTAGCATGATGTGAAATTAACAGAATTATAAGCCCAGTGAAAACCTACATGGCTGTAAGTCCTGAGTTCCTTGTTGGGAATACTTTGGAAACCGAGGTTGGTTGTCCACCATTGCTTGGGGCCCAGTCTAGAGACTGAAGATGTTAAGATATTCGAGGGCTTCAGTAAGGCCCCTTCAGCAAGGCCCCAATGCACAGTTTTATGCATTCTTATCTCCAGGGCTTAACCTTGGGGAAAAAGAAAGGATTCTGTGACCTTTTTTCTTCCTGACAGTGATGTAGACCTGTCCTTGGCTCTTTTGTGATTCTGTCTGCTCAGTTTGGGAGAATGCTGCCCTTGGAAACAGGATAGGTTGGGGGAAGGTTGATCAGGAAAACAGGTGATCATTGGGGCTGGGACAACAGAGCACTTGGCTGCAAATGGAATCACTTAGAAATGTCAGTGTTTCTGTAATCACAGCCTCTGTTCTCTGGTACCGAATAGAAACACAGAAACAGTGTTTTGGGTGAAGTAGAAAAGAGTAGCTTTTATTGCTTTGCCAGGCAAAGGTGAACACAGTGGACTAATGTCCTGAAGACCATGTGAACCACCTTGGGGCAGGTAGTGAGGAGTTTTAGGGTGTTTCAGGGGCAGGGCGTGATCAGCTGGTGAACAGTTCTTGGATAGGTTGGCATCAAGGTGAATTTTTAAGCATCATCAACCTTTTAGTTTCAGCCAGTTTATGGTTTATGTTCTTGTGGTCAGCAGATTTCATCTGGAGGGGGGTCTACTTTCTGTAAAAACAACATAGGAATGTGTGTCAGGCCTTTGTATGTTTTAGGAAACTTGGAGTTTGGCTATTCTGTTATGTTGCAGAATTATAGTCTAAATTGTTACCAGTTCCCCAGCCCAACAGCTATTCTTTGTTTCTACATCTTCACATTTCCCAGTCATTAACTCTTGAGTCAGCATTTTACTTCAAAAGACAAGGTCACAGGGGCTTGTACATGGTTTCATCAGCTCCACTTGGTCTTTGGCAAAGACACCCCAACATGTTCTCCAGAAGCTCTGCTCTCAGAGAGGAAAGGGCTTCCCACAGTAAACACCCCAAGGACAAGGGAACCACATATTCCAGGAGCCTGACCACAGGACTGTGTTCCTCCTGGGAGGGGTTTGGGCTGAGCTCAGGGAGCTAGGGGTTTTTAAAGTGACGAAACCCTGCCCTGAGCAGAGCACTCCAGCCGCCACCACGATGAAGGGAGCACTGCTTTTGGTGGCCTTTCTGGTAACCAGAGAGCTGACCTTTGAGACACATGAGGGTAGGAAGGAGGGTCCAGATGGCCCATCTGATCCTTGCCCAAGGCCGTCTCACTGAATTCTTCCTAGTCCTGTCCACACCACTTCTGGGACAGATTCTGAGGGCAGCTGTCTGATCAGTGCCCAGGAATCCTGCACAAACTCCTTGAGGCTTTCAGCCTTTGAATGGAAGGAGTGGTGTGGAGTTGGAAGGGTCATTAGCTATGCACACACTGGGGGATAATTAGTTTGGGGGTAGTGGTGCACATTGGAAGGGAGGAAGCAGGCTGGTATGCCTGGGGCAGTGGTCAAGGGCAGAGGGGTCTCCAGGCCTACCCCCTCTTACTGCTCCCTTCTGCTGGGTGGTTTTCTGTCTGGAATGAAAGCAGTCCTGGGAGAGGGCGGGTCTCTGTGGGAGTGAGTCTGGAAGTTTTGGATGTGAGTTCTATCAAGTGGTGAGAAACAGGAACCTCCTACTCTGATAATCCTCTTGAAAAGGTGCTTTCTGTCTGCGCTTTCAGTGGAAGCCTGCCCTGTGTTTTATGGAGCAGTTGGTACAGTTTTTATTGGAAGCAAAACATTGTTGAACTCAACGTTCGATTTGGTTGATGCTACCAATGAGGAAAAGGAAGCTATAGGAAAACTCCAGGATTGCTTCAATGAGAATGGATTTCGTGCCAAGCTTTTCATTATAGAACTTGTGGTAATTTACTGTCTTCATCCCCTACCCTGCCCTGCCCACTCACATGCATAGTGCAGTATGCCACATGGGAATAGATCATGCAGTCATGGGATATGTGACAGATAAGAGCTACAAACAAAGAAGCACATAAACCCTTTGATTCACCCTGCAACACCTGTAATATGCAAGTACAGTCCATCTGCACATCCAGCCTCTTGTTACTGAATATGCCTGTATCATGCCAGTCAACTCACACACAGAATAGGGCTGTAATATCAATGCAGTAGGCCAAGTGTCTTGAGTCATCATTTTTTTTGCCTCAGTGAGAGGAGCTAGTATTGGAGGAGTAGAATTTTAATGTTTGGCAGGAAAGGAAGCATTCAGCTCACACATATGTAACAGTCTTGTCAGCTCTACTTTAGGAATATTGAAAAGGAGCCCCTGGCTTTAGAGTCTCTTTCCAGCATGAGACTCCCTGGCTTTGTGAAGTTTCTGGCCTGTGATCTCGTCACCTCTTGTTCCCACTCTGATGGCCATTGCTCTGGCTCAGAGCCCCATTTCCACCCACATGGTCTCTGTGTCTACAAGCCAGAATTTTCACTGTGGTGTTTTGGTGCCTGAGGCTTCTGAGGAGGATTCTAGGTATCTGTGACTGCTCATCTGAGCAAGCAGTGTATCTCCCAAAGAACCATCTTTCCTTTTTTGTTATTGTTAAGTAATACTGGAGATTGTGAATAGTCTTTCTCAACATATTTTCCTCAAATTGTTGATTGTTCAAAATGAGAGGTTTTCTGCAGAGTTTCATGCACTAATAGGAGCACACAGAGCACATGGGTTTGTTTACGACTCCTGCATGCACATTAGTCCACCCAGCACACCTGACAGAAGAGGCTCAGGTGCAAGAAGTGTGACCCAAACCCAGGCTCCAGCACCTTGCTCCTCCCTCAGGACTAGTCCCGGCTGTGCCCTGCTGACCCTTGTCATCTCCTCCCTTCCCTGGCATGGTTGGTGACTCTGTCTTCCTCCTGACACCTGTGCTTAGGCTGTTAGGGAGCCATCCTTCCCCTGGTGCCTGCTGGCAGCCCCCTGTCCAGTGGTGGGTCTGTGGGCAGAGGTTCTTGCTGGGGATGGGGCTGAATCCCTGAGGGTGAGGTGATCCTGGGGAGACAGGATAGCCTGGCTGTGGGCTCAGGTCCTGTCTTTTCTCCTCCTATTCCCTCCCAGAGTTCCATCATTATCAATGAGGATTGCTCTGACTATAGAGTGTCCACAGTGGTGAATGCTGTTTCAGGATTACTTCTTAGTGTGACGTCTTTGGTGAGATGATCTTTCCCAGGGATGCCAGCGTGCACTCAAGCTTCCTGCCCTGTTCTCCTCAACTGAAGCTGGAATCCAGATACCTGTCCCACCTGATGTGATCTCTATGAGGCTGACTCTAATAAAATGACTGCAGTATTGCTCTGTGAGCCACGTGTGTGTGTGTGTGCTCTGGGGAGGATGTGAGGCAGGAGGTCTTGGGAGATGGTGTCTCCTTCTTGGGAGAAGTGTCACATGTGATCATTGAGAGCATGGGAACCAGAGTCAGACAGAATGATGGTAAACCTAAGCCCTGTCCCTGGCAAGCTGTGGAAACTTGGGCAAGTTTGTTTAACTTTTTCAAGTCATTTTGTCATCTGCTAAATGGGGATTGTGTGTCAAGATTAAGCCAGTAACATAGTTTATAACAAGATTATAGCCAATAGCTTTTAAGGATAAAATTGTTGTTTGTGGACACAGATGGAATATCTCCTACTCTGGCCTTCAGCACAGAGGCAGAACTTCCAGTCCTTTAAATATCCCTCTGGTTATTGAATGGTGACTCCTGAGATGACCTGAGAGGATCATCACAGGTCCCCTCTTCCTCGTTAGTGGTATTTGCCATCTTCTACTTCTAGCCTGATATTTCTTCAGGGACACTAAGTGCCACTGCTGTTCTTGGTCTTGCCATGGGGACCAGGACCTCTATGAAGTGTTGGACCATGAAGAAGGAAGTGTACAGAAGAAACTACCCCAGTGAGGATGTTTCTTCTGTGGAAGCAGCTCATGCTATGAAATGTGAATTGAAGAATGTGCCATATGGGGCACGTGTCCTGAACCCTCCAACCTACTTGTAAAGGCATGAGATAGATAGATACAATACAATTGTAATGTATTGCATTACAATAGGAGATTTGTGAAGCTACCAGGATGGGAATAGGTTTTATTCCAGTTTCTTAGGGTCTAGGTCATTGTCAGGCTACTCTCAGTATGACCCACAGAAAGAGTGGCATAACTGACAAAAATCTCTATACCTTCTGGCCAGGCAGATGTACTAAGGTCACATACCAGGAGCTGAACGTGGGACTTGATGCTAAGTAGCCAGGGCCTTGAGTGCTGGATTTTCTTTGACCTACTACCTAAATTAGGTATTTAAATTCACTGTTTGTTCTTCCTATACCTTGATTTAATCTACCAAGTGCTGGACACTCTGCTGGAGATAGTATTAAGGGTTAAGGTCATATTGTGAAAGTGAAAGTGAAAATCGAGCAGTTGTGTCTGACTCTTTCTGACCCCATGAAGCCTGCCAGGCTTCTCTGTCCATGGAATTCTCTAGACAAGAATACTGGAATAGGTAGCTCTTCCTTTCTCTGGGGGATCTTCCCAACCCAGGGATCGAATCCAGGTCTCCTGCATTGCAGGGAGATTCTTTACCTTGTAGGAGCCACAGATCAGATTAGTCTCTCAGTCGTGTCCGATTCTTTGCGACCCCATGAATCACAGCACGCCAGGCCTCCCTGTCCATCACCAACTCCCAGAGTTCACTCAGATTCACGTCCATCAAGTCAGTGATGCCATCCAGCCATCTCATCCTCTGTCATCCCCTTCTCCTCCTGCCCCCAATCCCTCCCAGCATCAGAGTCTTTTCCAATGAGTCAACTCTTCGCATGAGGTGGCCAAAGTACTGGAGTTTCAGCTTTAGCATTATTCCTTCCAAAGAAATCCCAGGGCTGATCTCCTTCAGAATGGACTGGTTGGATCTCCTTGCAGTCTAAGAGACCCTCAAGAGTCTTCTCCAACACCACAGTTCAAAAGCATCAATTCTTCGGCGCTCAGCTTTCTTCACAGTCCAACTCTCACATCCATACATGACCACTGGAAAAACTATACCCTTGACTAGACGAACTTTTGTTGGCAAAGTAATGTCTCTGCTTTTGAATATACTATCTAGGATGGTCATAACCTTCCTTCCAAGGAGTAAGCGTCTTTTAATTTCATGGATGCAGTCACCGTATGCAGTGATTTTGGAGCCCAGAAAAATAAAGTCTGACACTGTTTCCACTGCTTCCCCATCTATTTCCCAGGAAGTGGTGGGACCGGATGCCATGACCTTCGTTTTCTGAATGTTGAGCTTTAAGCCAACTTTTTCACTCTCCACTTTCACTTTCATCAAGAGGATTTTTAGTTCCTCTTCACTTTCTGCCATAAGGCTGGTGTCATCTGCATATCTGAGGTTATTGATATTTCTCCCAGCAATCTTGATTCCAGCTTGTGCTTCTTCAGGTCCAGCATTTCTCATGATGTACTCTGCATATAAATTAAATAAATAGAGTGACAATATACAGCCTTGATGAACTCCTTTTCCCATTTGGAACCAGTCTGTTATTCCATGTCCAGTTCTAACTGTTGCTTCCTGACCTGCATACAAATTACTCAAGAGACAGGTCAGGTGGTCTGGTATTCCCAGAATTTTCCACAGTTTATTGTGATCCACAGAGTCAAAGTCTTTGGCATAGTCAATAAAGCAGAAATAGATGTTTTTCTGGAACTCTCTTGCTTTTTCGATGATCCTGCGGATGTTGGCAATTTGGTCTCTGGTTCCTCTGCCTTTTCTAAAACCAGCTTAAACATCTGGAAGTTCACAGTTCACGTATTGCTGAAGCCTGGCTTGGAGAATTTTGAGCATTACTTTACTAGCGTGTGAGATGAGTGCAGTTGTGCAGTAGTTTGAGCACTCTTTGGCATTGCCTTTCTTCGGGATTGGAATGAAAACTGACCTTTTCCAGTCCTGTGGCCACTGCTGAGTTTTCCAAATTTGCTGGCATATTGAGTGCAGCACTTTCACAGCATCATCTTTCAGGATTTGGAATAGTTCAACTGGAATTCCATCACCTCCACTAGCTTTGTTCGTAGTGATGCTTTCTAAGGCCCACTTGACTTCACATTCCAGGATGTCTGGCTCTAGGTCAGTGATCACACCATTGTGATTATCTGGGTCATGAAAATCTTTTTTGTACAGTTCTTCTGTGTATTCTTGCCATCTCTTCTTAATATCTTCTGCTTCTGTTAGGTCCATACCATTTCTGTCCTTTATCGAGCTCATCTTTGCATGAAATGTTCCTTTGGTATCTCTGATTTTCTTGAAGAGATCCCTAGTCTTTCCCATTCTGTTGTTTTCCTCTATTTCTTTGCATTGATCGCTGAAGAAGGCTTTCTTATCTCTTCTTGCTATTCTTTGGAACTCTGCATTCAGATGTTTATATCTTTCCTTTTCTCCTTTGCTTTTCACTTCTCTTCTTTTCACAGCTATTTGTAAGGCCTCCCCAGACAGCCACTTTGCTTTTTTGCATTTCTTTTCCATGGGGATGGTCTTGATCCCTGTCTCCTGTACAATGTCACGAACCTCAGTCTATAGTTCATCAGGCACTCTGTCTAAGAGATCTAGTCCCTTAAATCTATTTCTCCCTTCCACTGTATAATCCTAAGGGATTTGATTTAGGTCATACCTGAATGGTCTAGTGGTTTTCCCTACTTTCTTCAATTTCAGTCTGAATTTGGCAATAAGGAGTTCATGGCCTGAGCCACAGTCTGCTCCTGGTCTTGTTTTTGCTGACTGTATAGAGCTTCTCCATCTTTGGCTGCAAAGAATATAATCAATCTGATTTCGGTGTTGACCATTTGGTGATGTCCATGTATAGAGTCTTCTCTTGTGTTGTTGGATGAGGGTGTTTGTTATGACTAGTGCATTTTCTTGGCAAAACTCTATTAGTCTTTGCCCTGCTTCATTCCATATTCCAAGGCTAAATTTGCTTGTTACTCCAGGTGTTTCTTGACTTCCTACTTTTGCATTCCAGTCCCCTATAATGAAAAGGACACCTTTTCTGGGTGTTAGTTCTACAAGGTCTTGTAGAGGAAAGCCCTCAAGTCATACTAAAGAGGTCTAAAAATTTGTTGAAATGTACAAGATACAAATTGAATAGATTAAGGGCTAAATCATATCCTTGTATGAGATAAACTGACATCATAGCAATGTCAACCCTTCCCAAATCCATCTAAATTAACCTTTGTTCTTATTAAGATTTACTTAATGTTTACTTCCAGAAACTAAATTTTTGAAGTCAACCAAAAAATTGAGATAAATTGAAACTATCCAGAGGATTGTTCTCACCACATTTTTTTTTTTTTTTAAATTTTATTTTATTTTTAAACTTTACATAACTGTATTAGATTTGCCAAATATCAAAATGAATCCGCCACAGGTTTACATGTGTTCCCCATCCTGCACCCTCCTCCCTCCTCCCTCCCCATTCCATCCCTCTGGGTCGTCCCAGTGCACCAGCCCCAAGCATCCAGTATCGTGCATCGAACCTGGACTGGCAACTCATTTCATACATGATATTTTACATGTTTCAATGCCATTCTCCCAAATCTTCCCACCCTCTCCCTCTCCCACAGAGTCCATAAGACTGTTCTATACATCAGTGTCTCTTTTGCTGTCTCGTACACAGGGTTATTGTTACCATCTTTCTAAATTCCATATATATGCGTTAGTATACTGTATTGGTGTTTTTCTTTCTGGCTTACTTCACTCTGTATAATAGGCTCCAGTTTCATCCACCTCATTAGAACTGATTCAAATGTATTCTTTTTAATGGCTGAATAATACTCCATTGTGTATATGTACCACAGCTTTCTTATCCATTCATCTGCTGATGGACATCTAGGTTGCTTCCATGTCCTGGCTATTATAAACAGTGCTGCGATGAACATTGGGGTACTCGTGTCTCTTTCCCTTCTGGTTTTCTCAGTGTGTATGCCCAGCAGTGGGATTGCTGGATCATAAGGCATGTCTATTTCCAGTTTTTTAAGGAATCTCCACACTGTTCTCCATAGTGGCTGTACTAGTTTGCATTCCCACCAACAGTGTAAGAGGGTTCCCTTTTCTCCACACCCTCTCCAGCATTTATTACTTGTAGACTTTTGGATTGCAGCCATTCTGACTGGTGTGAAATGGTACCTCATAGTGGTTTTGATTTGCATTTCTCTGATAATGAGTGATGTTGAGCATCTTTTCATGTGTTTGTTAGCCATCTGTATGTCTTCTTTGGAGAAATGTCTATTTAGTTCTTTGGCCCATTTTTTGATTGGGTCATTTATTTTTCTGGAGTTGAGCTGTAGGAGTTGCTTGTATATTCTCGAGATTAGTTGTTTGTCAGTTGCTTCATTTGCTATTATCTTCTCCCATTCTGAAGGCTGTCTTTTCACCTTGCTAATAGTTTCCTTTGATGTGCAGAAGCTTTTAAGGTTAATTAGGTCCCATTTGTTTATTTTTGCTTTTATTTCCAATATTCTGGGAGGTGGGTCATAGAGGATCCTGCTGTGATGTATGTCAGAGAGTGTTTTGCCTATGTTCTCCTCTAGGAGTTTTATAGTTTCTGGTCTTACGTTTAGATCTTTAATCCATTTTGAGTTTATTTTTGTGTATGGTGTTAGAAAGTGTTCTAGTTTCATTCTTTTACAAGTGGTTGACCAGAGTTCCCAGCACCACTTGTTAAAGAGATTGTCTTTAATCCATTGTATATTCTTGCCTCCTTTGTCGAAGATAAGGTGTCCATATGTGCGTGGATTTATCTCTGGGCTTTCTATTTTGTTCCATTGATCTATATTTCTGTCTTTGTGCCAGTACCATACTGTCTTGATAACTGTGGCTTTGTAGTAGAGCCTGAAGTCAGGTAGGTTGATTCCTCCAGTTCCATTCTTCTTTCTCAAGATCGCTTTGGCTATTCGAGGTTTTTTGTTTTTCCATACAAATTGTGAAATTATTTGTTCTAGCTCTGTGAAGAATGCTGTTGGTAGCTTGATAGGGATTGCATTGAATCTATAGATTGCTTTGGGTAGTATACTCATTTTCACTACATTGATTCTTCCAATCCATGAACATGGTATATTTCTCCATCTGTTAGTGTCCTCTTTGATTTCTTTCACCAGTGTTTTATAGTTTTCTATATATAGGTCTTTAGATTCTTTAGGTAGATATATTCCTAAGTATTTTATTCTTTCCGTTGCAATGGTGAATGGAATTGTTTCCTTAATTTCTCTTTCTGTTTTCTCATTATTAGTGTATAGGAATGCAAGGGATTTCTGTGTGTTGATTTTATATCCTGCAACTTTACTATAGTCATTGATTAGTTCTAGTAATTTTCTGGTGGAGTCTTTAGGGTTTTCTATGTAGAGGATCATGTCATCTGCAAACAGTGAGAGCTTTACTTCTTCTTTTCCAATTTGGATTCCTTTTATTTCTTTTTCTGCTCTGATTGCTGTGGCCAAAACTTCCAAAACTATGTTGAATAGTAATGGTGAAAGTGGGCACCCTTGTCTTGTTCCTGACTTTAGAGGAAATGCTTTCAATTTTTCACCATTGAGGATAATGTTTGCTGTGGGTTTGTCATATATAGCTTTGATTATGTTGAGGTATGTTCCTTCTATTCCTGCTTTCTGGAGAGTTTTTATCATAAATGGATGTTGAATTTTGTCAAAGGCTTTCTCTGCATCTATTGAGATAATCATATGGTTTTTATTTTTCAATTTGTTAATGTGGTGTATTACATTGATTGATTTGCGGATATTGAAGAATCCTTGCATCCCTGGGATAAAGCCCACTTGGTCATGGTGTATGATCTTTTTAATGTGTTGTTGGATTCTGATTGCTAGAATTTTGTTAAGGATTTTTGCATCTATGTTCATCAGTGATATTGGCCTGTAGTTTTCTTTTTTTGTGGGATCTTTGTCAGGTTTTGGTATTAGGGTGATGGTGGCCTCATAGAATGAGTTTGGAAGTTTACCATCCTCTGCAATTTTCTGGAAGAGTTTGAGCAGGATAGGTGTTAGCTCTTCTCTAAATTTTTGGTAGAATTCAGCTGTGAAGCCGTCTGGACCTGGGCTTTTGTTTGCTGGAAGATTTTTTATTACAGTTTCAATTTCCGTGCTTGTGATGGGTCTGTTAAGATTTTCTATTTCTTCCTGATCGAGTTTTGGAAAGTTGTACTTTTCTAAGAATTTGTCCATTTCTTCCTCGTTGTCCATTTTATTGGCATATAATTGTTGAGAGTAGTCTCTTATGATCCTTTGTATTTCTGTGTTGTCTGTTGTGATCTCTCCATTTTCATTTCTAATTTTATTGATTTGATTTTTCTCCCTTTGTTTCTTGATGAGTCTGGCTAATGGTTTGTCAATTTTATTTATCTTTTCAAAGAACCAGCTTTTGGTTTTGTTGATTTTTGCTATGGTCTCTTTTGTTTCTTTTGCATTTATTTCTGCTCTAATTTTTAAGATTTCTTTCCTTCTACTAACCCTGGGGTTCTTCATTTCTTCCTTTTCTAGTTGCTTTAGGTGTAGAGTTAGGTTATTTATTTGACTTTTTTCTTGTTTCTTGAGGTGTGCCTGTATTGCTATGAACTTTCCCCTTAGGACTGCTTTTACCGTGTCCCACAGGTTTTGGGTTGTTGTGTTTTCATTTTCATTCGTTTCTATGCAAATTTTGATTTCTTTTTTGATTTCTTCTGTGATTTGTTGGTTATTCAGCAGCGTGTTGTTCAGCCTCCATATGTTGGATTTTTTAATAGTTTTTCTCCTGTAATTGAGATCTAATCTTACTGCATTGTGGTCAGAAAAGATGCTTGGAATGATTTCTATTTTTTTGAATTTACCAAGGCTAGCTTTATGGCCCAGGATGTGATCTATCCTGGAGAAGGTTCCATGTGCGCTTGAGAAGAAGGTGAAATTCATTGTTTTGGGATGAAATGTCCTATAGATATCAATTAGGTCTAACTGGTCTATTGTATCGTTTAAAGTTTGTGTTTCCTTGTTAATTTTCTGTTTAGTTGATCTATCCATAGGTGTGAGTGGGGTATTAAAGTCTCCCACTATTATTGTGTTATTGTTAATTTCTCCTTTCATACTTGTTAGCATTTGTCTTACATACTGCGGTGCTCCCGTGTTGGGTGCATATATATTTATAATTGTTATATCTTCTTCTTGGATTGATCCTTTGATCATTATGTAGTGACCATCTTTGTCTCTTTTCACAGTCTTTGTTTTAAAGTCTATTTTATCTGATATGAGTATTGCTACTCCTGCTTTCTTTTGGTCCCTATTTGCATGGAAAATCTTTTTCCAGCCCTTCACTTTCAGTCTGTATGTGTCCCCTGTTTTGAGGTGGGTCTCTTGTAGACAACATATGCAGGGGTCTTGTTTTTGTATCCATTCAGCCAGTCTTTGTCTTTTGGTTGGGGCATTCAACCCATTTACGTTTAAGGTAATTACTGATAAGTATGACCCCGTTGCCATTTACTTTATTGTTTTGGGTTCGAATTTATACACAATTTTTGTGTTTCCTGTCTAGAGAATATCCTTTAGTATTTGTTGGAGAGCTGGTTTGGTGGTGCAGAATTCTCTCAGCTTTTGCTTGTCTGAAAAGCTTTTGATTTCTCCTTCATACTTGAATGAGATCCTTGCTGGGTACAATAATCTGGGCTGTAGGTTATTTTCTTTCATCATTTTAAGTATGTCTTGCCATTCCCTCCTGGCTTGAAGAGTTTCTATTGAAAGATCAGCTGTTATCCTTATGGGAATTCCCTTGTGTGTTATTTGTTGTTTTTCCCTTGCTGCTTTTAATATTTGTTCTTTGTGTTTGATCTTTGTTAATTTGATTACTATGTGTCTTGGGGTGTTTCGCCTTGGGTTTATCCTGTTTGGGACTCTCTGGGTTTCTTGGACTTGGGTGATTATTTCCTTCCCCATTTTAGGGAAGTTTTCAACTATTATCTCCTCAAGTATTTTCTCATGGTCTTTCTTTTTGTCTTCTTCTTCTGGGACCCCTATGATTCGAATGTTGTAGCGTTTAATATTGTCCTGGAGGTCTCTGAGATTGTCCTCATTTCTTTTAATTCGTTTTTCTTTTATCCTCTCTGATTCATTTATTTCTACCATTCTATCTTCTAATTCACTAATCCTATCTTCTGCCTCTGTTATTCTACTATTTGTTGCCTCCAGAGTGTTTTTAATTTCACTTGTTGCATTATTCATTATATATTGACTCTTTTTTATTTCTTCTAAGTCCTTGTTAAACCTTTCTTGCATCTTCTCAATCCTTGCCTCCAGGCTATTTATCTGTGATTCCATTTTAATTTCAAGATTTTGGATCAATTTCACTATCACTATTCGGAATTCTTAATCAGGTAGATTCCCTATCTCTTCCTCTTTTGTTTGGTTTGGTGGGCATTTATCCTGTTCCTTTATCTGCTGGCTATTCCTCTGTCTCTTCATCTTGTTTAAATTGCTGAGTTTGGGGTGTCCTTTCTGTATTCTGGCAGTTTGTGGAGTTCTCTTTATTGTGGCGTTTCCTCGCTGTGTGTGGGTTTGTACAGGTGGCTTGTCAAGGTTTCCTGGTTAGGGAAGCTTGTGTCGATGTTCTAGTGGATGGAGCTGTATTTCTTCTCTCTGGAGTGTAATGAAATGTCCAGTAATGAGTTATGAGATGTCTATGGTTTTGGGGTGACTTTGGGCAGCCTGTATCTTGAAGCTCAGGGCTGTGTTCCTTTGTTGCTGGAGAATTTGCTTGTTATGTCTTGCCCTGGAACTTGTTGGCCCTTGTGTGGTGCTTGGTTTCAGTGTCGGTATGGAGGCGTTTGATGAGCTCCTGTCAATTAATGTTCCTTGGAGTCAGGAGTTCCCTGGAGTCAGGGATTGGACTTAAGCCTCCTACTTCCAGTTATCGGTCTTAATTTTACAGTAGTTTCAAAACTTCTCCTTCTATACAGCACCACTGATAAAACATCTACGTTAAAGATGAAAAGTTTCTCTACTGTGAGGGTCACTCAGAGAGGTTCACAGCGTTACATGGAGAAGAGAAGAGGGAGGAGGGAGTTAGAGGTGACCCAAATGAGATGAGGTGGAATCAATAGTGGAGAGAGTGGGCTAGCCAGTAGTCACTTCCTTATGTGCACTCCACAACTGGACCACTCAGAGATGTTCACGGAGTTATACAGGGAAGAGAAGAAGGAGGCAGGAGACAGAGGTGGCCAGAAGGATAAAAGGGGGAAATGAAAAGGCGGGAGACATATCCAGCCAGTAATCAGTTCCTTAAGTGTTCTCCACCGTCTGGAACACACAGAAATTCACAGAGTTGGGTAGAGTAGAGAGGGGTTAGGGAGGAGATACAGGTGACCTGGTGGAGAAAATGGAGAGTCCAAAGGGAGAGAGAGCAGTCAAGCCAGTAATCTCGTACACTAGTGAAAAATGGGTCCTGAAGATTGGGTTCTTAAAGGTACAAAGTTGGTAACAAATACATAAAAACAAAAATTAGAAATCTAGAGTAGAGTTTGGAATTTCAAAAATGCGATGTTAATGAAAAGGAGAAGGAAAAGAAAGAGAGAAAAAACGAACAAAGAAAAACAAACAAGGTCGTGAAAGTAATAAAGAAACTACAGGTACAAAATTGATAACTAATACCAAACAGCAAAAATTAAAAATCTAGAGTAGAGTTTGGAATTTCAAAAATACAACGTTAAAAAAAAAAAAAAAGAAGAAGAAGAATAAAAATAAAGAGAGAAAACAAACAAACCAACAAAAACACTGTCGCAAAAATTATAAAGAAAATACAGGTACAAAATTGATATCAAATACCAAAAAGCATAAATTAAAAATCTTGAGTAGAGTTTGGAATTGCAGATATACGATGTTATATAAAAGAAGAAGAGAGAGAAACAGAGGAAAAAAAAAGTCACAGCAATTATGAAAAAAACTATAGGTACAAAATTGATAACATATATCAAAAGGCTAAAATTAAAAATCTAGAGTAGAGTTTGGAATTTCAAAAATGCAATGTTAAAGAAAAGAAGAAAAAGAAAAAAGAAAAAAAAACAAAAAACAAACAAAAAAAAAACCACGGTCAAAAAATTATAAAATATATATATGAAGTTTGCTGAAGAAGAAAAAAAAAAAAATAGGGTCTTTTTTTTTTTTTTTTTTTTGCAAAGTAATAGTTATAAAAGTGAAAATTAAAGGACAATAGAGGACTTAAAAAAATTTTTTTTAATTAAAAAAAAAGAAAGAAAGAAAGATTGATCGTAAAAATAGTAAAAATATATCTAGGTCTTTCTCTGGTTTTGTTGTGAGTATTGTGGGTTCAGTTCATTTTTGGCAGTTCCTTAGTCCGACTTATATTTCTCAAGATCTATAGGCCCCTTCCTATGTAATCCGTAGTAACCACAGGGTTTTAATCTATGGCCTGTAGCTTCCAAGGCGTTTCCCTCTGTTATAGCTTCTTCTGTTTGCTGGTCTCTTCAGTGTCTGGTTCCCGCCCTGACACAAAGGGGACGGTGGAGGACCCTATTTTTTTTTTTTTTTTTAATTTAGGCTCACTTGTTCAGCCGCGCTGTGGGGAGGGAGGGAGGGATGCTGCAAACAGATAACACTGGCGTGCGCTCGCAGTGCCTCGGCCACACTGGGTCTGCCCCCGCTCACGGTGCGTGTAACCTCCCTGCCCACACTGCTTGGGCTCTAGGTTGTTCCGCCGGGAACAATCAGAGGCCGGCCCTGGACTGAGCTCCCAGGTCCAAGCCGCTCAGGTTCAGGCACTCGGGTAGTCCTCAGAGGCGCAGACTCGGTTGGGCCTGCGTTTTGTGTTCTTCCCAGGTCGAGCAGCTCAGGTGATGAGGTGTTTGGCAGGCGCCAATGCTGCGACTTATCGCCTCCCCGCCACTCGGTTATCTGGGTGTAAAACCGGCGCACCTTCTCAGGCAGATGTTGACTGTCCAGACCCCCAAGAAGTTTTAGTTAGCAAAGAAGCCTGCTTACAGTTTTATAGATAGTGTCTCTCTGGGGCTGCGATTGCCCCCTTCCGGCTCTGGCTGCCTGTCACCGGAGGGGGAAGGTCTGCAGCCGGCTATCTCTGTTCAGTCCTTTGTTCTGTGCGCGGGCCTGGCGGTGTCTTAGGTTAGGCCTGGCTTTTCGCGTGGTAGATATCCCACAGTCTGGTTTGCTAGCCCAAATTATTTCGCTCAGATAGCGCTCAGGACATTCGGCCCAATTCTTACTCTAAGGGACACAGCCCGCGCCGCACTTCCCTGCCCAGCCCCCGCTTGCTAATGGCGTGTGCAGGCGTCTGCGCTGCTTCTCCGCTGGGGGAGTTACCGTAGGGCTCACAATCCGCGATTTTTAATTGTTTATTTTTTTTTTCCCCTCCCTTTTAAGTTGCCCTCTGTGCTTCCAAAGCTCGGCACAGATTCGGCAGTGAGAGGGTTTCCTGGTGTTTGGAAACTTCTCTCTTTTTAAGACTCCCTTCCCGGGACGGAACTCCGTCCCTCCCTCTTTGTCTCTTTTTTTGTCTTTTATATTTTTTCCTACCTCCTTTCGAAGAGTTGGGCTGCTTTTCTGGGTGCCTGATGTCCTCTGCCGGCATTCAGAAGCTGTTTTGTGGAATTTACTCGACGTTTAAATGCTCTTTGATGAATTTGTGGGGGAGAAAGTGTTCTCCCCGTCCTACTCCTCCGCCATCTTGGCTCCTCCTCCTCACCACATTTTTGCAAGAGAAATAAATGTCTCTATAAATTTTCAAGTTTTAGTGGAGAATAGATACATGGTCATACTGAGAGAAGACAAAACCCATACATAGAGTCAGAGTTAGTTTCAGTTCAGTTCAGTTCAGTCACTCAGTCATGTCTGACTCTTTGTGACCCCATGAATCACAGCACACCAGGCCTCCCTGTCCATCACCAATTCCCGGAGTTCATTCAAAGCCACGTCCATCAAGTCAGTGATGCCATCCAGCCATCTCATCCTTTGTTGTCCCTTTCTCCTCGTGCCCCCAGTCCCTCCCAGCATCAGAGTCTTTTCCAATGAGTCAACTCTTCGCATGAGGTGGCCAAAGTACTGGAGTTTCAGCTTTAACATCATTCCTTCCAAAGAAATCCCAGGGCTGATCTCCTTCAGAATGGACTGGTTGGATCTCCTTGCAGTCTAAGAGACCCTCAAGAGTCTTCTCCAACACCACAGTTCAAAAGCATCAATTCTTCGGCACTCAGCCTTCTTCACAGTCCAACTCTCACATCCATACATGACCACTGCAAAACCATAGCCTTGACTAGATGGACCTTTGTTGGCAAAGTAATGTCTCTGCTTTTGAATATGCAATCTAGGTTGGTCATAACTTTTCTTCCAAGGAGTAAGCGTCTTTTAATTTCATGGATGCAGTCACCATCTGCAGTGATTTTGGAGCCCCAAAGAATAAAGTCTGACACTGTTTCCACTGTTTCCCCATCTATTTTCCATGAAGTGATGGGACCAGGTGCCATGATCTTCATTTTCTGAATGTTGAACTTTAAGCCAACTTTTTCACTCTCCTCTTTCACCTTCATCAAGAGGATTTTTAGTTCCTCTTCAGTTTCTGCCATAAGGCTGGTGTCATCTGCATATCTGAGGTTATTGATATTTCTCCCGCAACCTCGATTCCAGCTTGTGCTTCTTCCAGCCCAGCATTTCTCATGATGTACTCTTCATATAAGTTAAATAAGCAGGGTGACAATATACAGCCTTGATGTACTCCTTTTCCCATTTGGAACCAGTCTGTTGTTCTGTGTCCAGTTCTAACTGTTGCTTCCTGACCTGCATACAAATTACTCAAGAAACAGGTCAGGTGGTCTGGTATTCCCATCTCTTGAAGAATTTTCCACAGTTTATTGTGATCCACACAGTCAAAGGCTTTGGCATAGTCAATAAAGCAGAAATAGATGTTTTTCTGGAACTCTCTTGCTTTTTTGATGATCCAGTGGATGTTGGCAATTTGGTCTCTGGTTCCTCTGCCTTTTCTAAAACCAGCTTAAACATCTGGAAGTTCACAGTTCACGTATTGCTGAAGCCTGGCTTGGAGAATTTTGAGCATTACTTTACTAGCGTGTGAGATGAGTGCAATTGTGCAGTAGTTTGAGCACTCTTTGGCATTGCCTTTCTTCGGGATTGGAATGAAAACTGACCTTTTCCAGTCCTGTGGCCACTGCTGAGTTTTCCAAATTTGCTGGCATATTGAGTGCAGCACTTTCACAACATCATCTTTCAGGATTTGAAATAGCTCAATTGGAATTCCATCACCTCCACTAGCTTTGTTCGTAGTGATGCTTTCTAGAGTTAGTTTAGGATATAATAATAACAGTTTATTGAATCTTGGAGAATAAATGGGTATTTTTAAAAATGGCGTTGAGAAAAATGAGTTAACATTAAAAGAATTAGGTGGGTCTGCAGAGCCTTTTCCTGTGGATTTATGTGGAATAATGATTTAATTGCCGTAATTCTATGTTTGATTATTCATTTGTCACAGCTCATTTCTTCTCCAATCTCTCCACACTCTTTCAGTTTAACTTTTATGACATTGCAGTTTCTTGTTTTTCTCCTGCTTTACTGGAAGATACTTTTTAGGTCTCTCAGGTTGTATCCTTTATCAAAGATCATTCTCTTTTCAGCTCTTCTTTCTTATAGATGCTCATTAAAATTTTTTTAAATTTTATTTATTTTTTAGAATGAGTTTGGAAGTTTACGTTCCTCTGCAATTTTCTAAAGAGTTTGAGTAGGATAGGTGTTAGCTCCTCTCTAAATTTTTCGTAGAATTCAGGTGTGAAGCCGTTTGGTCCTGGGCTTTTGTTTGCTGGAAGATTTCTGATTATAGTTTCGATTTCTGTGCTTGTGATGTGTCTGTTAAGATTTTCTATTTCTTCCTGGTTCAGTTTTGGAAAGTTATACTTTTCTAAGAATTTGTCCATTTCTTCTAAGTTGTCCATTTCATTGGCATATAGTTTCTGATAGTAGTCTCTTATGATCCTTTGTATTTCTGTGTTTTCTGTTGTGAGTTCTCCATTTTCATTTCTAATTTTGTTGATTTGATTCTTCTCCCTTTGTTTCTTGATGAGTCTGGCTAATGGTTTGTTAATTTTATTTATCTTCTCAAAGAACCAGCTTTTAGCTTTGTTGATTTTTGCTATGGTCTCTTTTGTTTCTTTTTCACTTATTTCTGCCCTAATTTTTATGATTTCTTTACTTCTACTAACCCTGGGGTTCTTCACTTCTTCCTTTTCTAGTTGCTTTATGTGTAGAGTTAGGTTATTTATTTGACTTTTTTCTTGTTTCTTGAGGTAAGCCTGTATTGCTATAAACCTTCCCCCTAGCATTGCTTTTACAGTGTCCCATAAGTTTTGGGTTGTTGTATTTTCATTTTCATTCTTTTCCATGAATATTTTGATTTCTTTTTTGATTTCTTCTGTGATTTGTCGTTATTCAGCAGCGTGTTGTTCAGCCTCCATATGTTGGCATTTTTAATAGTTTTTCTCCTGTAATTGAGATCTAATCTTACTGCATTGTGGTCAGAAAAGATGCTTGGAATGATTTCAATTTTTTTGAATTTACCAAGGCTAGATTTATGGCCCAGGATGTGATCTATCCTGGAGAAGGTTCCATGTGTGCTTGTGAAAAAGGTGAAATTCATTGTTTTGGGGTGAAATGTCCTATAGATATCAATTAGGTCTGACTGGTCTATTGTATCATTTAAAGTTTGTGGTTTTTTGTTAATTTTCTGTTTAGTTGATCTATCCATAGGTGTGAGTGGGGTATTAAAGTCTCCCACTATTATTGTGTTATTGTTAATTTCCCCTTTCATACTTGTTAGCATTTTTCTTACATATTGTGGTGCTCCTATGTTGGGTGCATATATATCTGTAATTGTTGTATCTTCTTCTTCTATTGATCCTTTGATCATTATGTAGTGTCCTTCTTTGTCTCTTTTCACAGCCTTTGCTTTAAAGTCTATTTTATGTGATATGAGTATTGCTACTCCTGCTTTCTTTTGGTCTCTATTTGCGTGGAATATCTTTTTCCAGCCCTTCACTTTCAGTCTGTATGTGTCCCCTGTTTTGAGGTGGGTCTCTTGTAGACAACATATATAGGAGTCTTGTTTTTGTATCCATTCAGCCAGTCTTTTCTTTTGGTTGGGGCATTCAACCCATTTATATTTAAGGTAATTATTGATAAATAGGATCCCATTGCCATTTACTTTATTGTTTTCAGTTCGAGTTTATACACCCTTTTGTATTTCCTGTCTAGAGAAGATCCTTTATCATTTGTTGGAGCACCACTAACCAGCTCTCAGTTAGTGGTGCTAAATTCTCTCAGCTTTTGCTTGTCTGTAAAGCTTTTGATTTCTCCTTCATATTTGAATGAGATCCTTGCTGGGTACAGTAATCTGGGTTGTAGATTATTTTCTTTCATCACTCTAAGTATGTCCTGCCATTCCCTCCTGGCCTGAAGAGGTTCTATTGAAAGATCGGCTGTTATCCTTATGGGAATCCCCTTGTGTGTTATTTGTTTTTTTCCCTTGCTGCTTTTAATATTTGTTCTTTGCGTTTTATCTTTGTTAATTTGATTAATATCTGTCTTGGGGTGTTTCACCTTGGGTTTATCCTTTTTGGGACTCTCTGGGTTTCTTGGGCTTGGGTGATTTCCTTCCCCATTTTAGGGAAGTTTTCAACTATTATCTCCTCAAGTATTTTCTCATGGTCTTTCTTTTTGTCTTCATCTTCTGGGATTCCTATGATTTGAATGTTGGGGCATTTAACATTGTCCCATAAGTCTCTGAGATTGTTCTCATTTCTTTTAATTCGTTTTTCTTTTTTCCTCTCTGTTTCGTTTATTTCTACCATTCTATCTTCTACCTCACTTATCCTATCTTCTGCCTCCATTATTCTACTGTTGGTTCCCTCCAGAGTGTTTTTTATCTCATTTATTGCATTATTCATTATATATTGACTCCTTTTATTTCTTCTAGGTCTTTGTTAAACCTTTCTTGCATCTTCTCAATCCTTTTCTCCAGGCTATTTATCTGTAACTCCATTTTGTTTTCAAGATTTTGGATCATTTTCACTATCATGATTCAGAATTCTTTATTAGGTAGATTCCCTATCTCTTCCTCTTTTGTTTGGTTTGGTGGGCATTTATACTGTTCTTTTACCTGTTGGGTATTCCTCTGTCTCTTCATCTTGTTTATATTGCTGTGTTTGGGGTGGCCTTTCTGTATTCTGGCAGTTTGTGGAGTTCTCTTTATTGTGGAGTTTCCTTGCTGTGGGTGGGGTTGGATGGGTGGCCTGTCAAGGTTTCCTGGTTAGGGAAGCTTGTGTCGGTGTTCTGGTGGGTGGAGCTGGATTTCTTCTCTCTGGAGTGCAATGAAGTGTCCAGTAATGAATTATGAGATGTCAATGGGTTTGGCGTGACTTTGGGCAGCCTGTATATTGAAGCTCAAGTCTATGTTCCTGGGTTGCTGGAGAATTTGCGTGGTATGTCTTGCTCTGGAACTTGTTGGTCCTTGGGTGGTTCTTGATTTCAGTGTAGGTATGGAGGTATTTGATGAGCTCCTATTGATTAATGTTCCCTGAAGTCAGGGGTTCTCTGGTGTCTCAGGATTTGGACTTAAGCCTCCTGTCTCTGGTTTTCAGTCTTATTCTTACAGTAGGCTCAAGACTTCTCTATCTATACAGCACCATTGATAAAACATCTAGGTTAAAGATAAAAAGTTTCTCCACAGTGAGGGACACCCAGAGACGTTCACAGAGTTACATGGAGAAGAGAAGAGGGAGGAGGGAGATAGAGGTGACCAGGATGAGACGAGGGGGAATCAAAAGAGGAGAGAGAAAGCTAGCCAGTAATCACTTCCTTATGTGCTCTCCACAGTCTGGACTGCTCAGAGATGTTCACGGAGTTATACAGAGAAGAGAAGAGGGAGGAAGGAGACAGAGGTGTCCAGGAGGATAATGGGGGGAATCAAAAGGAGAGAGACAGATCCAGCCAGTAATCAGTTCCCTAAGTGTTCTCCACAGTCCAGAACACAGAAAGAGATTCACAGAGTTGGGTAGAGAAGAGAAGGGGGAGGGAGGATACAGAGGCGACCTGGTGGAGAAAAAGGAGAGTCCAAAGGGGGAGAGAACAGTCAAGCCAGTTATCTTGCTGCCAAGTAAAAATGGTTACTGAAGATTGGGTTCTTAAAGGCATAAAACTGATAACAAATACCAAAAATCAAAGATTAAAAATATAGAGTAGAGGTTGGATTTTCAAAAATACAATATTAGAGGAGAAAAAAAAGTCACAAAAATTATAAAATATGTATATATATGAAGTTTGCTTTAAAAAATAAGGTCTTTTTTTGCAAAGTAATAGTAGGTTATAAAAATGAAAATTAAAGGAGTAATAGAGGACTTAAAAATATAAAAATTTTTAAAAAATTAAAAAAATTAAAGAATGATAAGAGTAAAATACATCTAGGACTTTCTGTGATGTTGTTGTGGACAGTGTGGGGTCAGTTCATTTTCAGATAGTTCCTTGATCCGGCTTATACTTCCCAAGATCTATAGGCCCCTTCCTATGTAGTTGGTACTAACTACAGGGTTTTAATCTATTGCACATGTCACTTCCAAGGCGGTTTCCTCTGTTTTAGCTTCTTCTGTTGCTGGTCTCTTCAGTGTTTAACTTCCGCCCTGACACAACAGGGCGGTGGGGGTCACTTTTTTAGGCTCACTTGTTCAGTCGTGCTGTGGGGAGGGAGGAACACTGCAAAAAAATAACACTGGCATGTGTGGCGAGTGCTTCCAGTGCCTTGGCCACACTGGGTTTGCCCCCACTCACGGCATGTGTGCTTTCCCTGTCTACACTGCTCAGGCTCTAGGTTGCTCTGCCAGGTACTGTCTGAGGCTGGTCCTGGGTTGAGTGCACTCTCCAGGTCAAAGCCACTCAGGTTCGGGTACTCCTCAAAGGTGCAGACTCGGTTAGGCCTGCGTTTTGTGCCATTCCCAGGTCCAAGCAGCTCAGGTAACCAGGTGTTTGGCGAGCACGGTCGCTGCGACTTTTTGCCTCCCCCGTCCCTGCTGCTCGGTTTTCTGGGTGTACAACTGGTGCACCTTCTCAGGCAGATGTTGACCATCAAGAATCCCAAGAAGTCTTGGTTAGCAATGAAGACTTCTTGCAGTTTGGTAGATAATGCCTCTCTGGGGCCGCTATTGCCCACTTCTGGCTCTGGCTGCCCCTGCCTGCCTATCTCTGGAGGGGGATGTGCCCATCTGCAGCCATCTAGCTCTGCTCAGTCCTTTGTTCTGTGAGCAGGCCTGATGGTGTCTTAGGTTAGGGCTTTTTGCGAGGTAGCTATCCCACAGTCTGATTTGCTTTCTCAAGTTAGTTCCCTCAGATTGCACTCAGGGCATTCAGGCCCATTCCTTACTCTAAGCAATGCAGCCCGTGCCTCCCTGCCCAGCCCCCGCTTGCTAGTGGCAGATGCAGGCGTCTGTGCTTCTTCTCTGCTGGGAGTTTCCACTGGGCATGTAATCTGTGGGTTTTAATTATTTATTTTTTTATTTTTCCTCCTGGTTATGTTACCTTCTGTGGTTCCAAGTCTCGCCAGACTCGCCAGTGAGAGTGTTTCCTGGTGTTTGGAAACTTCTCTCTTTTTTAAGACTCCCTTCCCAGGACAGATCTCTGTCCCTACCTCTTTTGTCTCTCTTTTTATCTTTTATATTTTTTCCTACTTCCTTTCGAAGACAATGGGCTGCTTTTCTGGGTGCCTGGTGTCCTCTGCTGGCATTCAGAAGTTGTTTGGTGGAATTTATTCAGCGTTCAAATGTTCTTTTGATGAATTTGTGGGTGAGAAAGTGGTCTCCCCATCCTATTCCTCGGCCATCTTAGGACTGCCCCCTACCACAACTTCTTTATCCATTCATCTGTCAATGGACACTTAGGTTGCTTCCATGTTCTAGCCATTGTAAACAGTGCTACAATGAACAATGGGATACACATGTCTTTTTCAATTTTGGTTTCCTCAGGGTATGTCTAGGAGTGGGATTGCTGGATCAAATGGTGGTTTTAAGAAGAGGTAGCAAGAAAACACAGAAGAATATGAAAAAGATCTTTATGACCCAGATAACCATGATGGTTGATCATGGTTAGACATCATGGTATGATGCCAGACATCATGGAATGTGAAGTCAAGTGGACCTTTGAAAGCATCACTACCATCAAAGCTAGTGGAGGTGACGGAATTCCCATTGAGCTATTTCAAATCCTGAAAGATGATGCTTTGAAAGTACTGCATTCAATATTCCAGCAAATATAGAAAACTCAGCAGTGGCCACAGGTCTGGAAAAGGTCAGTTTTCATTCCAATCACAAAGAAAGGCAATGCCAAAGAATGCTCAAACTACCACACAATTGCACTCATCTCACACGCTAATAAAGTAATGCTCAAAATTCTCCAAGCCAGGCTTCAGCAATAAGTGAACCATGAAGCTGGTTCCGGACGTTCAAGCTGGTTTTAGAAAAGGCAGAGAAATCAGAGATCAAATTGCCAGCATCTGTTGGTTCATCAAAAAAGCAAGAGCATTCTAGAAAAACAACTATTTCTGCTTTATTGATTATGCCAAAGCTTTTGACTGTGTACATCAGAAAAAAATGGTGGAAAATTATTAAAGAGATGGGAATACCAGAGCACCTGACCTGCCTCTTGAGAAATCTGTATGCAGGTCAAGAAGCAGCAGTTAGAACTGGACATGGAACAACAGACTGGTTCCAAATAGGAAAAGGAGTACGTCAAGCCTGCTTATTTAACTTACATGCAGAGTACATCATGAGAAACACTGAGCTGGAGGAAGCACAAGCTGGAATCGAGATTTCCGGGAGAAATATCAATAACCTCAGATATGCAGATGATACCACCCTTATGGCAGAAAGTGAAGAGGAACTAAAGAGCCTCTTGATGAAAGTGAAAGAGGAGAGTGAAAAAGTTGGCTTAAAGCTCAGCATTCAGAAAATGAAGATCATGGCATCTGGTCCCATCACTTCATGGGAAATAGATGGGGAAACAGTGGAAACAGTGTCAGACTTTATTTTGGGGGGGCTCCAAAATCACTGCAGATGGTGACTGCAGCCATGAAATTAAAAGACGCTTACTCCTTGGAAGAAAAGTTATGACCAACCTAGATAGCATATTGAAAAGCAGAGACATTACTTTGCCAACAAAGGTCCATCTAGTCAAGGCTATGGTTTTTCCAGTGGTCATGTATGGATGTGAGTGTTGGACTGTGAAGAAAGCTGAGTGTCAAAGAATCGATGCTTTTGAACTGTGGTGTTGGAGAAGACTCTTGAGAGTCCCTTGGACGGCAAGGAGATCCAATCAATCCATTGTAAAGGAGATCAGCCCTGGGATTTCTTTGGAAGGAATGATGCTAAAGCTGAAACTCCAGTACTTTGGCCACCTCACACGAAGAGTTGACTCATTGGAAAAGACTCTGATGCTGGGAGGGATTGGGGGCAGGAGGAGAAGGGGACGACAGAGGATGAGATGGCTGGATGGCATCACCAACTCAATGGACGTGAGTCTGAGTGAACTCCGGGAGATGGTGATGGACAGGGAGGCCTGGCATGCTACAATTCATGGGGTTGCAAAAAGTCGGATACGACTGAGTGGCTGAACTGACAATTTGATCTCTGGTTTCTCTGCCTTTTCTAAAACCAGCTTGAATATCTGGAAGTTCATGTTTCACGTATTGCTCAAGCCTGGCTTGGAGAATTTTGAGCATTACTTTACTAGCGTGTGAGATGAGTGCATTTGTGCAGTAGTTTGAGCATTGTATGGCATTGCCTTTCTTAGGGATTGGAATATATAGGATTATATATATTAGGACAATATATAGCGGTTCAAAGTTTCTTGATCTCTCTAAATGCTTAACAGGTTCCTCTCTTGCCATTTTAAACTGTCTTTCTTGCATATTGCAGCATGAGCATGTAAAGTCAAATAAGCATACTTAGAATCAGTATAGATATTTACTCACTGCCCATTGCTTAACCCTAGAGCTCGGGTCAGAACCACAGGTTCTGCTAGCTGAGCACTCACTCCCTGGGGGAGAGATTTCACTTCTATTGGCCTAACCTGCTTTATGCCTCCCATCCCAAACAAAGGAAGTGCGATCTGTAAATATCTCCATGTCAGGATTATCTAATACTGTATCCATCAGATCTCCCTGAGCTTCATAAAGTTAGAAATTGGGAACAATCGTATTCACGTGTTTAATTTTCCTTCTCAGGAAGGAAAGTGGTAGGATTTAAATTTCCACAAAATTTAAGTTTTGTTATTGGTCCTTCTAACAACAATGACCGATATATTGTCTCACAGTCATGGGTATTGGCTGATTTAGTATTGGTTTAATTCTAGAAAGCATACAGAAAAATATTCAGCTTATTTAGGAATTTCAGACAATAGAGTATAAAGATTAGGCACCATGGGGTGTAAAGGAACTACAGCCTCATTTATTATTTGTAAATCTTGAACTAGTCTCCATTTATCATTTGATTTCTTTATACCCAAAATAGGAGTGCTGCATGGACTCTTACAGGGAATTAATAGCCCCTGCTCCTTTAAATTCTCAGTGATGGATTTTAACCCTTCCTTAACCTCTGGTTTCAATGGATACTACTTCTTATGTGGAAATAAGTGCAGGTCTTTGAGCTTGACAACTACAGGAATAGCATTTTGTGCTCGGCCCACAGATTTTCCATCAGCCCACACTCTAGGGTTTATGTTTTGTTCAATTAAAGGGAGAGAAAGGGAGGGCTCTATATTCATGAAAACATAGGCATGGACCTTGCTCAGTATATCCTTCCCAAAAGCAGTGAGGGAGACTGGCATGATTAGAAACTCGTGGGAAAATAGCACAGAGTTCCAGTTGCAGCTTAAAGAACAACAACAGTATTAAAGAAATAATACTATTTGGTTCGTCTAGACAATGGCATTATGAAAGCGGATTGGGGAGAAAGTGGACCAGGGGCTTCAGTAAGCACAGAGTAAGTTTCCCCAATGTCTAAAAAGAAGTTTATGGATTGGCCAACCACAGTTATTAATACCTGGGGTTCCTCAAGTGTAATTAGGGTGGGAACTTGTGTAGGGACCCTCAGGTACCTTCAGTCCTGGTTGTCTTGAAAGTCCGACCCCTGAAACTTACATTTCTTGGGGCAGTCTCTCCTCCAGTGTGGTCTCTTGCAGACCAGACATGGAGCCGGGGGTGGCTTAGATGCCTGAGGGCAATTTCACTTGAGGTGTCCCTCCTTTCCACAGTAATAGCAAGCCCGTCCCTTTTCACCTGGGTCCCTCTGGGCATTTTTCTCAGGCTGTTTAAGAATGGTTCTGACAGCCATTACAAGGGCTTCTGCCAGTTCCTTTGTCTTTTTCTGCCTTTCTTTCTTTTCCTCATATTCCCTATCATAATAGACTGTTGGAGCCAGTTGCAACAGATTATCTAAAGACTGATTTGGTCCATACACCTGTTTTAATAGCTTACAGTGGACATCTGGGGCTGATTGAGTGAGAAATCAATCTTTTAAGATCACTCTCCCCTCTTCACTTTCAGGATCAGTCTCAGTGAATCTGTGAAGGGCTTCTCTTGTTGTAACCATACATTCTGGGAAACAAACTCACTCAGAAGGACAATGCAGATTGTGGAGTGCAGTTTATTACCCTGGTGGACCCAAGGGAGAGTCTCCTCTTAGCTAAGGAACCCAACCACTTTTTGTGAAAACCTTATATACCCTAAGTGTAGGTGCCCAAACCCCGCTCCCCAAATTCCCTGAAACTACTCTGAACAAAGGAATAGAAAGATACAATCAAAGTTAACCTGTGATTCATATGCCTTAAGCCTAGGTAGTTAACAGTGGACAATTGTCGATAGGCCTGTGATCATACCCCAATAAGTATAATAGAATTTATGATTCTATTCGGTTACACAGATAATTAGGGTATTCTTTTAGGTGAAGGAGAGTCTAGGTATGAGCCCTTGGGCCCTTCCATCTCGGGGGGCCTGGTTTTCCAGTTGGTATATCGTTTCCATATATACTGGGCATATAGTTCAAAGACCACAGTCTGGCCCAAGATGAAGTCCTGCTTTCAAGATGGAGCCTATTCTGTTTCCTCCTTCATTCCCCATCTTGATGCTCTTAACTCATAGTACGAGCATCATTCATAGGGATGTATTGCACCCTGGCTCTCCGACCAGCAACTTGGAAGAATGACACCAACCTTTGGGTTACAAAGTTCATAATACATTGTAAAATTCAGGGTCCACAAAGCAGAACTATCAAGACAACTGTAACAATGGTAAATATAGTTTTCTACCAATCACCCTTTACCCAACATAGGACCGAAGTCCAAAAAGGAAGATTATCATCAGACATAGCTTTTACCTGACCTTTCATGTCATCTAGGGTGGCTGATATATTGCCAGATAAATCAGGAATATACATATACAGAACATTCAACTTTAATTATAGCACAGGTCCCTCCTTGTGCTGAAACTATGATTAGTCTCAAGATGATACCGGCAAGTTCTAGTAGCAGCAGTTGATTGTAGAACTTCATCTCTTTTTCTTCTTTAAGATGACCTTTGTTTCACGGGGATCAGTGGGGTCCTTTTGTGTAGTCCACTTGGCATCCTCCAGGTCTGTGTGGTATGCTCTTCACCCTCGTGTGGTGGATTCAGGGAGTGACACCTGCAACTTTAACTGCTGTAGGGGTGGTTAGAACAACAGTATATGGACCCTTCCAATGTGGGGTCAATGAGTCATGTTTCCAGTCCTTCACCCACACCTGATCCCTGGCACAGATTCATGAATCTGTTCCCCAAGGGGGAATGGCACCCTTTCTTGTACAAACTTAGTTACCTGATTTATTACCTTACCCAGTTGTTCCATCTACTGTGAAATCTCATCTCCCCTTACCTGAGGCAAATTTGTTGACACCTGTTTTATTATGGGAGGGGGCCTCCCATACAGAATTTCGTGCAGAGAATAGCCATGGGGCCATGGGGCCATGGTGTCATCCTGAGTTTGAGCAGAGCCATTGGAAGTAAGTCCACCCAGGAGCAGTCAGTCTCTATGATCCACTTGAAGAGTGTCTCTTTTAAGTGTCTGGTTGGTTCATTGCGCCATCCCAGAATCTCTGGGGCCTATATAATTTCCACTTGATATTTAGAGCTTTACATACCTGTTGAATTAAGTTGGCTACAAAGGCAGGGCCGTTGTCTGATCCTATGCTGGTTGGGAACCTGAATCTGGGGATTAGTTTTCAAAGCAGACAGCGAGCCACTTCATTTGCTTTTTCAGTTCAGGTGCAGAAGGCCTCCACCCATCCTGAGAAGGTACATAAGTGTCGGCAGGGTTTAAAGGCCACTTAGAGTGCCTTTTAACGGTATTCCTGGAGGTTTTTGTTTCATCTCGGGGCAGCATTTACCTTTGGCCCTTTCTGCTTCAGCCAGCTGGTCTTGGGCTGGGGTATACTGTGGGACAAAGTTAACTCAGGCATTTTTGAGAGTACAAAGGTTCTGATAGACCCCCCACCAGTAGCCCCAAATTTCTCAGCCGAATTTTTTGTGGCTTTATCTGCTAGTCAGTTTCCCCATGTTTGTGGGGTGTTTTCCTTTTGGTGACCCCAACAATGCATCACTGCTACCTTTCAGGTTCCCATACAGCATCTAATAGTGTCAAGATTTCTTCTTTGTTTTTAATGTCCTTTCTGTTGGCTGTCAGAAGACCTCTCTCTTTATATAAAGCCCCATGTACATGTAAAGTAGGAAAAGCATACCTGGAGTCTGTAAATGTTTGTCTTCTTACCTTTTGACAGCTGGAGGGCCTGGATTAGAACATATAGTTTGACCCATTGAGCAGACCAGTGTGATGGCAGAGAGCTAGCCTCAACGATGGTTTCTTCCATGACTACTACATATCCCAACAGTCGTTGTCCTTGTTTCACCAGGCTGGTGCCATTGGTGTACAGGACCAAATCTGGGTCCAGGATTGGCTGGTCTCCCAAGTCAGGTCTGCTGGCCTAAGCTTCTTCTAGGATTTCCTTGCAATCATGTGAGGGCCCACCTTCTCCCACAGGAAGGAGAGTGGCTGCACTCAGGGCCTGATAAGGCTCAATAGTAACATGGGGGATCTCACACAACAGTCCTTGGTATTGAGTAATTTGGGATGTCGACAGCCATTTATGGGGGGTTCCCTCACAGTAGAGTGTTGACCTCATGCAGGACTTTTATGATTAAATCTTGGTCCAAAGTCAGCTTGATTGCCTCCCGGACCAGTAAGGCAACCACAGCAACTGCTCATAAGCATCCCGGCCACCCAGTGGCAACATTGTCCAGCCATTTTGAGAGATAAGCCACGGGTCTGTCCCATGTCCCCATAGTCTGGGACAACACTTCCAGAGCCAACTTGTCCTTTTCAGTCACATAAAGAATAAATGGCTTAGCAAGGTTTGGCAGACCCAAGGCAGGTGCTGACCTAATTGTACCAGGTTTGAGTTCTATTACCACTGGCACTTGTTTTGCAGGCCTGGGGAGGGAGTGGCGGGGGGGGGGGGGGGGGGCTGTTTTCCGTCCAGACCTCAGGGAATTGTTAACTCTCTCTCTTTCTTTCTCTGTCTCTCCTGTCTAGCCCGTCCTGTTTCTCTTCCAGGAGATCGTGCAACCTCCATTCATCTTGAGGGGTTACTTAGAGGAAGAGTAAATAGGTGGTTGAGACCACTCAAAGAGTGGGTCTTTCATAGGGGGAAAGGCCACTTGTGCCCCCAATTTAGACAGCAAGTCTCTTCCCAACAAAGGTACTGGGCATTCAGGGATGTATAAAAATTCGAGTCACTTGGTGTCCCCCCATCTGACATTTTCGGGGTAGACTTGAAACACAAAGGCTGCATTTATCACCATCTGAGACCCAGCAGCCTCTGGATCTATTGGCATATAAAGTCTATAGGCCTCACACAGTCTTTCATAGAATTCAGAGGGTCATTTGCTTTCCCTTTGAATCACTTCAGAGGGTTTTGCCATACTCATAGGTTTTCGGGCCCCCCTCTTAAGGCCTTGTAAAATAGCTACCTGATGTCTCTCCAGGTGGCCCCTCCCTTCCTCTGTGTTACAGTCCAATTGAGCCTCTCATCAGGGGTGGCTAGTTCTGCCCACTGCTGCAGGTTTGCTGTACCCTCAGGTGCCATTTCTCTTAACCATTTTATGGCCTCAGGATCCTGTGTCTTTCCTCAGTGCTGAAAAGGGAGACTAGTAATTAGATTATGTCATCCCATGTAGGGCCGTGGGTTTGATAAATAGTCTCCATTAAGCCTAATCATGTCTTGTGGCTCCCCCGAGTATGGTGGAGCGTGTCTCTGCCAGTTTAACATATCTGTAGAGGAAAATGGCTGGTAATAATAGGCTACAGGGGGGTGATGGTAGTGCCTACATGCCTCCTGAACCGGAGGCTGTTGTAGCTCTCTGAGGGGCATCTGTAGTGGGGTTCTTTCCCTCTGTTCCTTGGCAGAGCACAGCCTCTAATTCCTGTGTTTTCTTCCCCCTTCCCATAAGTATTCACCAGGAGAGATGGATACAATCTAGGTAGTCCAGCTGAGGTGGAATCCTGGGGGCTTTGATCAGAGGTCTCCATCGCTGGGATCAGAACCTGCCAAAATGGTGGCTCTAAGTCTCTGGGAGAGCTGGCAGAAGAGCAGCGGCTGCTGCAGGAACGTCACCTGGCCCTGGATCGGGAATTAAGGCGGCTTCCGGCCCTGGTGGAGCACTGGGCGGCTGGCGTGTCATCATCCAGTAGGGGGGAGGGGGCAGGTCAGATCAGATCAGATCAGATCAGTCGCTCAGTCGTGTCCGACTCTTTGCGACCCCATGAATTGCAGCTCGCCAGGCATCCCTGTCCATCACCAACTCCCGGAGTTCACTCAGACTCACGTCCATCGAGTCAGTGATGCCATCCAGCCATCTCATCCTCTGTAGTTCCCTTCTCTTCCTGCCCCCAATCCCTCCCAGCATCAGAGTCTTTTCCAATGAGTCAACTCTTCACATGAGGTGGCCAAAGTACTGGAGTTTCAGCTTTAAAACTCCATTTTTTTTGGAGTTTCCATCCAAAGAAATCCCAGGGCTGATCTCCTTCAGAATGGACTGGTTGGATCTCCTTGCAGTCTAAGGGACTCTCAAGAGTCTTCTCCAACACCACAGTTCAAAAGCATCAATTTTTCGGCGTTCAGCCTTCTTCACAGTCCAACTCTCACATCCATATATGACCACTGGAAAAACCATAGCCTTGACTAGACGAACTTTTGTTGGCAAAGTAATGTCTCTGCTTTTGAATATGCTATCTAGGTTGGTCATAACTTTCCTTCCAAGGAGTAAGCATCTTTTAATTTCTTAGCTGCAGTCGCCATCTACAGTGATTTTGGAGCCCAGAAAAATAAAGTCTGACACTGTTTCCACTGTTTCCCCATCTATTTCCCATGAAGTGATGGGACCGGATGCCATGATCTTCGTTTTCTGAATGTTGAGCTTTAAGCCAACTTTTTCACTCTCCACTTTCACTTTCATCAAGAGGCCTTTGAGTTCCTCTTCACTTTCTGCCATAAGGGTGGTATCATCTGCATATCTGAGGTTATTGATATTTCTCCAAGCAATCTTGATTCCAGCTTGTGCTTCTTCCAGTCCAGCGTTTCTCATGATGTACTCTGCATATAAGTTAAATAAACAGGGTGACAATATACAGCCTTGACGAACTCCTTTTCCTATTTGGAACCAGTCTGTTGTTCCATGTCCAGTTCTAACTGTTGCTTCCTGACCTGCATACAAATTTCTCAAGAGGCAGATCAGGTGGTCTGGTATTCCCATCTCTTGAAGAATTTTCCACAGTTTATTGTGATCCACACAGTCAAAGGCTTTGGCATAGTCAATAAAGCAGAAATAGATGTTTTTCTGGAACTCTCTTGCTTTTTCGATGATCCAGCGGATGTTGGCAATTTGATCTCTGGTTCCTCTGCCTTTTCTAAAACCAGCTTAAACATCAGGAAGTTCACAGTTCACATATTGCTGAAGCCTGGCTTGGAGAATTTTGAGCATTACTTTACTAGCATGTGAGATGAGTGCAGTTGTGCAGTAGTTTGAGCACTCTTTGGCATTGCCTTTCTTCGGGATTGGAATGAAAACTGACCTTTTCCAGTCCTGTGGCCACTGCTGAGTTTTCCAAACTTACTGGCATACTGAGTGCAGCACTTTCACAGCATCATCTTTCAGGATTTGAAATAGCTCAACTGGAATTCCATCACCTCCACTAGCTTTGTTCGTAGTGGTGCTTTCTAAGGCCCACTTGACTTCACATTCCAGGATGTCTGGCTCTAGGTCAGTGATCACACCATCGTGATTATCTGGGTCGTGAAGATCTTTTTTGTACAGGTCATCCCCATCCAAATCCTGTAGAATTTATTTTTTATCATCAGTCAGTTTTTGTGCCATTAATATTTTCCCCTTTCCCTTCTGGATACAGAACCTTGTCCAAGGAGGAGGGTCTTGAGCTAACCCTAGCCATGAGTCAATATGGATTTTGACCCGGATGTCCCAGCTCTCCTGAGACTACTGTATGGACTGCTTCCACTATTTTTAAGTTCATGGTGTCCTCTGGTGGCCATCTTACTCCCCTAGGGGGCCATTCGACCTCACAGAGTATGCGGAGGCAGTTAGGCGTCATTTTGTACCCATAGTCTCCTCCAAATCCCTTCTTTAAATTTTTAATCACGCATTCCAATACAGTTGCCTTAAATTAATTTCCTCCCATCTTGCTTACCTTCTAGGATCTTCTTCTACTTTTCCTTTTCATTCTGTCTTCAAAGTTCTCAGTACCCTACGTACTTCTGATATTTCCATTCAATGAAACACTTATATTGCCATTCCACCTCCTTTCTAATTGGGATGAGAAGAGCCTTACCTGCCAGATCCCAGAGGGAGAAGGAGGATCGGCATGTCTTCACCTGCCAGTTGGCACAACTGAACCAAAACACCACATGGTCCAAGAGTGTTTCTCCCTTAACTTTTAACGTCCATTCTGGCTTAGTGGGCTTGATTGGGTGCAGATGAAAACACAGATGGGTTAAATATCCCACATCTCAGGCCATCTCAGGAAAAGCCAATTTGTACTCACTTATGTATCTCCCTCCTTCTAGCCTGAAAATTCCAAGGGGGTCAAGAATTTCACAGTAGATGGGACACCTCCTTGTGGAGGGCAGAATACGAGTGCACAAAGACCAAGTTTCTTCTTCTAACAATCCCCTGGCGATTACTTGGTAATAATTTTCTGCAAGACAGTGTGGACACCACCTCCTAAGTGATCGTCACAAATTTCCTTCCAAAGCCCTAACATGCTTGTCCACCTGTGTACCAAGCAATCACCACCACCTGCCTATTCCAGGCTCATGTGGGTCCTTCTAGTCCCACCCAGGGGGGTGATCAGGCTGCCTCTTCCACCCTGCCAGGTGGGTTCCTCCTCACCTGAGTGCTCAGTTCCCCTGCTGCCATCCACTACCTGCTAAAGTGAAAGGTCCAGGCGTTGAGAAGCAGAATCCTTCCAGAAGGGCAAGGCATCTTCCCCCCTTTAGAAGATTCAAGCAGCAAGGCCTCGGAGTAGTTCCAAATGGAACTTGTCGGAGTTTCCCGGCCAATGCACCAAATTTTGTAGCCATCCTTTCTGGGAAACAAATTCACTCAGAAGGACAATGCAGATAGTGGAGTGCAGTTTATTACCCTGGTGGGCCCAAGGCAAAGTCTCCTCTTAGGTAAGGACCCTGACAACGTTTTGTGAAAACCTTATATACCCTATGTGTAGGTGTCCAAACCCACCTCCCCAAATTCCCTGAAATTAGTCTGAACAAAGGAAAAGAAAAATACAATCAAAGTCAATGCGTGATTCATATGCCTTAAGCCTAAGTAGTTAACAGTGGACAATAAGCATAATAGAATTTATGATTCTATTTGGTTACGCAGATAATTAAGGTATTGTTAATTAAGGCAATGGAGAGTCTAGGTATGAGCCCTTGGGCCCTTCCATCCAGGGGTCTGGTTTTCTAGTTGGTATGTTGTTTCCATAGATACTGGGCATATAGCTCAAAGTCCAAAGTCCGACCCAAGATGGAATCCTGCTTTCAAGATGGACCCTGTTCTGTCTGTTTCCTCCTTCACTCTCAGTCTATCTAGGAATTTACCAGGAGCTTCCTTCTCCTCCTGTTCTATGTTTGCCAATTTGGCATAGTTTAAAGTCTTAGCATGCACTTGCCTGAGTCCTTCAAGAGTACATCTGGCAAAATGACTCTGATCCTATCTTCCTTTAGGCATGTTATAATCCCAGTCTGGTTCTATAGTTGGGACCACCTGATTCCTAGTGGGGAGGGTGGCTGTCTTGTCCTCCCTCTTCCCTACTGTTTCATTACCAAGCCATTCATCTCCATAAGCAACAGCTTCCCCCCAAACTCGAGTTTTTGAGTCAGAATTCAGCGTTTGTCCCAAGATATACATCACATCCTTCCACATAAGATCATAAGGCAGTTGGTACCGTAAAGGCTTCAATGTACTTTTTGGATCTTCTAAATAGTCTCCCAATTCCTCCTTGACACTTTGTATTTCTTGATAAGAAAAGGGCTTATTAATTCTCATAGACTGATTATTTCTCCCAGTGGGTGCTTCATTAAGAGGCAACAGCTTGTGTGGTTCTTCCTCAGCCTCTCTGGCTGCTCTGCACATATGATCCCAGGGATAGATTGGAGAAACCTGCTTTTCCTTATCTCTCTATTTCCTATTCTCCATCTCATCCTGTATTTCACCCTTAGTTTTTGCTGCCTGAGCTTCTCTTACTTCGATTGTCCGAGTTTCTATTGAAACCAGAGTAGTCTGAGGTTGTACTGAGACAGGGGTTGTTTGGACCTCTACTTGGGCTGTCTGAATCTCAGTTTGGGCTTTTACTGAGACCAAGGCAACACTTCCTGGGGAGGAGTGCTTCCCAGACTTTCAGTATGCTCAGTTTGGAGCCCCAGGTCTAGGGGCAAAGTAGGAGGACAGGAGGGAGCTGAAGGTTTCACACCCAAATCTATACCCTTAGGACATAAGTCTGGCATATCTCACAGAGAGAAAAAGGGTAACAAATATGCTACTTCTACCCATTTCCCTTGATTTCTACAGAAACAGTCTAATTGTAAAACAGTATTATAATTATGAGATCCTCCAACTGGCCACCATTCGCCATCCTCCAGTGAATACCGTAGCCATGCAGTATCACATAGGAAGATCAGATGTGTCTTCTTTAAGCACTGGGGATCAAATCTATCCCAGTTTTTCAGGATACAGTTCAAAGGAGTGAGGCTGGAATTGTTAGCTCCCATCTGTAAGAGAAAAAAAGCAACCAGCGCCATCTTTCTACTGGAAGCGTCCCTTCCTGCTTTAGACAGGGGTGTAGACATACTTTCCATCAAACCTTTTCTTCCCTTGTCAGACTTAGTCTGCTCCTTACCAACGCAGGTGCCATACATGTCCCTCCCAGTTCTACCACTGAGGCGGGGTGGAGATGCACCAGGGGTAGACCTGATGGCATCCCAGACTGATGTCCTCACCATTAAAACCTTGCTTGCTTCTGATGCCACCCAGGGTGCAATCAGAGTAACCTTCCGGAATGCCTCCCAAGCTAAGACCGTTGGGGGCAACATTTGTCACCTGAGTGCCTGTGCATGATGCTGAGTATATTCCTGACCACAATAAGACTGGTACGAACATAAAACTGAGATGTTCCTTCCAAGTGTTGCCACATCAGTATAAGTGATAGCAAAAGAGATGGTGAAGGGCTGGCCAGTGAGGAAAAAGTGATTTTTGTCCTAATATGGGCCAGTCCTTTCGTTTCATTCCCACAGATTCCACAGAAAGAATATCTAAGGAGTTGGGACAAAAGCCACTGGAAAGCCTCCTCTGGTCCACTAAGAGCTAGCATTACCAAAGAAAGAAACTCATTGTACTCATTAACCTCAAAGATGCTCTTGGAGCTAGAGATCCATCTAGCTTCTGAACTTTTGACTCCTAGCAAGGCTAGGCACTTCCTGGCTACCAATCCAAGTTTGGGATCTAAATAACAATACACAGTAATAGCATAGACCACAAGTCCCTTGAAAGTCTTTGATCCAACAGATAGATTAGTAGTTCTAGTTCCCAAGAAGTTACGAAATGGTCAAAGAGACTGGAAGGTTTGACTGAGAAAGGAGAGTTTGGTCCACATGCTTTGCCAATTTCTGGTCTGTTCCTTGAGGGAGACATTGGGTGCCTCTTGGCATTGGCAGGTCAGTATAAACCCCTGACAGGTTTCTGCCATAAGCCCTATGAGGTCACCATGGAACTGCAGAGCAGGGCTCCTCATTTGCTTCACGCAGGGTGTGTCATTCATTCACACAAGCACACTGTAGAGTTAGTAGAGTACAGCAGAAAACGTGTTCACGAGGAGAATAAAGAACTAGTATCCAAGCGTCCTTACCTTGTCCTGAAGAATCCTGGATGAGCCCCCAACACGAAAGGCTGTTGCCGACACAAAAGATGCTGGAATTCTTGGCCTCTGGAGGAGAAGAATTCAATCTGGGGCCAGAGATGAGGCTTGATTGCTCAGAGCTTTTGTGTAATAAAGTTTTCAGTTCAGTTCAGTTCAGTCGCTCAGTCATGTCCAACTCTTTGCGACCCCATGAATCACAGCATGCCAGGCCTCCCTGTCCATCACCAACTCCCGGAATTCACTCAGACTCAAGTCCATCAAGTCAGTGATGCCATCCAGCCATCTCATCCTCTGTCATCCCCTTTTCCTCCTTCCCCCAATCCCTCCCAGCATCAGAGTCTTTTCCAATGAGTCAACTCTTCGCATGAGGTGGCCAAAGTACTGGAGTTTCAGCTTTAGCATCAGTCCTTCCAAAGAAATCCCAGGGCTGTTTATTAGATTATAAAAGAGATATAGAAAGCTTCTGAAATAGACATCAGAAGGGGACAGAAAAAGTGGCCCCTTCACTAGTGTTAGCAAGGGAGTTAGATACTTTTTAATTAGTTTTTACAATGAATCGGAAGAATGTCTGGAGGTTGTGAAGATCTTACTAGATCCATTCCCATAATTTACATTTTAAAATAACAGGATTAGCCAGAAGGTTTTCAGGAAGGAGAAACTGTCCTCAAGTAGGATACATTGTTGTTATATAATCCTTAGTACAGAGTTTAAACTGAGTTGTTTTTTGTGTAATCATCAGTTTGAGGCTTAAGGATAAAAACATTTTATGTGACTAAGACTAAGGAATGTAGAGGGAAAAAAACGTTTGTCCTTTCCTCCTCCTTGAGAATTCCAGAGCCCTATCTCCTCCTTGAGAACCCCAGACTCCTCTCTCCTTGGGGACCCCCGGACTTCTTATCAACCTGTCTAGAAACTGACTCTTAGCTGGAAGAGGGGGCGATGGAGGATGAAATGGTTGGATGGCATCACCAACTCAATGGATATGAGTTTGAGCAAACTGCAGGAGGTAGTGAAGAACAGGAAAGCCTGGCATTCTGCAGTCCATGGGGTTGCAAAGAGCTGGACATGACTGAGTGACTGAACAACAAAAAAAAGGACATCTGCCCCTGGTAACCACCATTCTTCTTTCTGTTTCTATGGATTCAAATACTTCTTAAAAAATACTTCAAAGATTTTTAAAAATATTTTGGTCAACCCATGTAGCCTCTGAGTTCTTAGTTCCCTGACCATGGATTGAATCCAGGCCCTCAGCAATGAGAAATAGAGTCCTAACCACTGTGCCACCTGGGTTTAACTACCTAACTTAGATATTTCCTCATGAGTGGAATCGTGCAGAAATTGTCTTTATGTAACTGGCTTAGTTTACGTGCAATAATGTCCTTAAGCTTTATCCATTTTATTGTATATGGTAAGATTTTTTTTTTCTTTTTAAAGACTGAACAACATTCCACTATGTATATTTGTGTATATATCACATTTTCTTTAGGTATATATCTGTTGTTGGATATTTGGCTTATCTTGTTGTCTTTGCCCTTGTGAATAATGCTACAGTGACCCTGGGATTAAAATATCTGTTTGAAATCTTGATTTTAATTCTTTAAGATAAAGACCCAGAATTAGGTTTAGTGGATCATATGGCAATTGTATTTTTTGGCTTTTGAGGACACCCCATGCTGTTATCTATAATGGCAGTACCAGGTTCAGTTCCAAATTTCTTAACATCCATGCCAGTACTTGAGTATTTTGTTTTAAATGGCCTTTATAATAGGTGTAAAGTAATAGTGATATCTCAGTGTGGTTTTGCTTTGTATTTCCCTGATAATTACTGATATTGAGCACCTTTTATATACCTGTGGGCTGTATTTTTATCTTTGGACATTGTCAGTTTAGGTCCAATTTAAATAAAAATAATATCTTATTTTTAAATAAGATATTTGTGTTTATATATGGAGATCAGCCCTGGGATTTCTTTGGAAGGAATGATGCCAAAGCTGAAACTCCAGTACTTTGGCCATGTCATGCGAAGAGTTGACTCATTGGAAAAGACTCTGATGCTGGGAGGGATTGGGGGCAGGAGGAGAAAGGGACGACAGAGGATGAGAAGGCTGGATGGTTTCACTGACTCGATGGACGTGAGTCTGAGTGAACTCCAGGAGTTGATGATGGACAGGGAGGCCTGGCGTGCTGCGATTCATGGGGTCGCAAAGAGCCGGACACAACTGAGCGACTGATCTGATCTGATCTGATGGAGATGTTGGTACATGTGCTTGCAAGCTAAGTTGCTTCAGTCGTGCCAGAATCTTTGACACCCTATAGACTACAGTGTGCCTGGCTCTCCTGTCCATGGGACTCCCCAGAGAAGAATAGTGGGGTGGGTTGCCATGCCCTCCCCTCCAGAGGATATTCCTGACCCAGCTATCAAACCCACATCTCATTATCTTTCCTGCATTGGCAGGTGGGTTCTTTACCACTAGCATCCCCTGAGAAGCCTTGTGTAGGAATCCTTGTTTGTTTCGGATATTAACTCTTTATCAGATATGTGGTTTGAAAATATGCTCCCATTATATAGATGGCCTTTTACTCTGTTGATGATTTCCTTTGCTATTTGGGAGCCTTTTAGTTTACGTTGTCCCATTTGTCTTCTTTTTTGTTGCTGTGCTTTGGATTTAATATCCAAGAAATTATTACCAAAACCCATGTCATACTGCTTTCCCCCTATATTTCCTTCAAGTAATTTTATATTTTTAGGCATTATGTTTCAGGGTTTAACCTATTTTGAAATGTTTTGTGTGTGTGGCGTAAGATAAGAATAAAATTTCATTCTTTTCCTTCTCTATATCTGGTGGTTCCCACACCATTTATGGAAGAAACCATCTTTCTCCATTTTGTATTCTTGCAAACCTTGTCAAAGATCAATTGACTGTGTGCGTGTGGGTGTGTGTGTTCTCTGGGCTCTCTATTATGCTCCTCTGATCTATGAGTCCACATGTTGGTAACATACTATTTTAATGACTGCAACTTTGTAATTTTTTTTTTTTTTTTTGGTGTGGTTCCTTAGATTTATTTTATTTTTTTAATTTAAATGTATTTATTTTAATTTGAGGCTAATTACTTTACAATATTGTATTGTACAATATTGTATTGCCATACATCAACAAGAATCTGCCACGGGTGTACATGTGTTCCCCATCCCGAACCCCCCCCCCCCCCACCTCCCTTGCAACTTTGTAATATGTTTTGAAATGAGGAGGAGTGGTGTCTCCAGGTTTGTTTTTCTTTCTCAAGGTTGTTTTAGCTATTCAGAGTCCTTAAGAGTTGCATATGATTTTTATGACCATTTTTCTAGTTCTGTAAAGAAATCCTTGGGATTTACACAGGGACTTCATTGACTGTTTATATCATTTTGGATGGTATGGATATCTTTAAAATATTAGTCTTTCAGTTGATGAATACGGGATGTTGTTCTACTTCTTTGTGTCTTCTTTAATGTTTTTCATCAGTATTTTGTAGTTTTCAGGGTAGAAGTCTTTCCCTTCTGTGATTCATTCTATTCCTATGTTTTTTATCTTTTCTTAATTTCTTTTTGGAGCTTTCGTTTTTAGTGTACAGAAACACAACTGTTGTGGTCCTCAGCATTGACTCTGGGTACAGCAGTGAGGGACTAGGGCAGGTAGTGGTGATTGCTAGTGCCAGAAATGTGCACATGCTCAGCTGTGGGTCTGTAGGTGAATGCATAGGACAGAGGTATATGCACAGTGGCAAGGACAGGGCCTGTGATAGGATCGGGGGTGGATTGCAGGCACAAGTTCAGTTGCTGAAATCAGAGCTGGGGGCATGTATATGCCTGGCTTCGGGACCAGGACTAGCTTTGCTGCATGTACTATGGCTGTGCTGAGTTCCAGGGAGGCACTGGCTGTGATGGGTCCTGTTAGGGAGGGTGGAGGGACTCAGCACCAGGAGTCTGAGATGTAAAATCCTGTGAGACCTTCTGTGCTGAAAGTGCTGGGCTCATGCAGTGGTTGTGCTGGCTGTTGGTTTCGTCCACAGCTTTAGGTCATTTTAATTTGTGCTACTGTTACAGGAAACACACTGACAGAATGATTGGCCAAAGACAACCTGGAAACTAATCCAGTTCCAGTTCTCTTTCAGTCGCTCAGTCATGTCCGACTCTTTGCGACGTCATGAACCGCAGCACATTAAGCCTCCCTGTCCATCACCAACTCCTGGAGTTCACCCAAACCCATGTCCATTGAGTCGGTGATGCCATCCAACCATCTCATCCTCTGTCGTCCCTTTCTCCTCCTTCCCTCAACCTTTCCCAGCATCAGGGTCTTTCCCAATGAGTCAGCTCTCCGCATCAGGTGGCCAAAGTATTGGAGTTTCAGCTTCAGCATCAGTCCTTCCAATGAACATTCAGGACTGATTTCCTTTAGGATGGACTGGTTGGATCTCCTTGCAGTTCAAAGAATGCTCAAGAGTCTTCTCCAACACCACAGTTCAAAAGCATCAATTCTTCAGTGCTCAACCGTCCAACTCTCACATCCATACATGACCACTGGAAAAACCATAGCGGCTGCGACGGTGGTGCAGAAGAGTGGCCGAGAGGAGCTACCTCACGTCCAAAGTCAGGGGCAGCAGCTGAGAGGAGTTACCCCACTTCCAAGGTAAGGAGCAGTGGCTGTGCTTTGCTTGAGAAGCCGTGAAGAGATACCCCATGTCCAAGGTAAGAGAAACCCAAGTAAGATGGCAGGCACTAAGAGAGGGCATCACAGGGCAGACAGACTGAAACCACACACACAGACAACTAGCCAAGCTGATCACATGGACCACAGCCATGTCTAACTCAATGAAACTAAGCCATGCTGTGTGGGGCCACCCCAGATGGGCAGGTCATGGTGGAGAGGTCTGACAGAATGTGGTCCACTGGAGAAGGGAATGGCAAACCACTTCAGTATTCTTGTTTTGAGAACCCCATGAACAGTATGAACAGGCAGAAATATAGGACACTGAAAGATGAACTCCCCAGGTCGATAGGTGCCCAATATGCTACTGGAGATCAGTGGAGAAATAACTCCAGAAAGAATGAAGGGATGGAGCCAAAGCAAAAACAACACCCAGTTGTGGAAGGGACTGGTGATAGAAGCAAGGTTCGATGCTGTAAATAGCAATATTGCATGGGAACCTGGAATGTTAGGTCCATGAATCAAGGCAAATTGGAAGTGGGCAAACAGGAGATGATAAGAGTGAATATCGACATTCTAGCAATCAGCGAACTAAGATGGACTGGAATGGGAACTAATGCAATCACCATAAAATTGAAGACTGTGAGCCAGGTGGCAGAGCAGTTCTCTTGGGTCCCTTTACCTACTGCTTTCTACCCTGCCACCCCTTATCAATAAAGTCTCTTGCTTTATTGGCATGTGTGTCTCCTTAGACAATTCATTTCTGAGTGTTAGACAAGAACCCCCTTTTGAACCCTGGAAGGGGTCCCCTTCCTGCAACACTACTGTGTTGCTTCAGCTTCTTAAGTGGACTCCTGAGCTGTGTCAGAACTATGTTGTTTTTCTCGTTGGTGGCTTAGAGACTGGGATATCCTACTAAACTATCCTCCTGACACTACTCTGTATATGTTTTTGAATCAGTTTCTCACTTTCTACATACCTCCTGCTGGCATGTGAACAAGGATTGCCTTGAATTTAAAGATTGATAGAATTGATCTTATCATTATTGAGTCTTTAAATATGTAAGCCTAGTACATGTCTCCATTTAATTATGACTTTTACTTTTCTCAGAAATTAAATTGCAAAGTTTCCATTTTACAGGTCTTACACATATTTTATTAATTCCCTGTCAAAATATTTTGTTTCTGGTGCTGTTATGAATGACATTTTACTTCAATTTTGGATTGTTTGTTGTCTCTATGTAGAATACACTTGACGTTTTATATATTGACTTGTATTTTACAAATATGCTAACCTCACTTACATGTCCCTGAGAGAAGGAAATGGCAACCCACTCCAATATTCTTGCCTGGGGAATTCCAAGAACAGAGGAGCCACGCAGGCTTTAGTCCATGAGGTCACAAAGAGTTGGACATGACTAAGTGACTAACACACAGACTTATATGCACTGGTGGTGTTTTTATAGATTCTTTAGGTTTTTCTCTGTATATTATAATTTACTCTGAAGAGAGTTTGAGTTTTTCCCTTCCAACTGTAGTTTTTTTACATTATTTCTTGCCTTATTTCACTTGTGAGAGCTTCCAGTCCAATGTTGAAGAGAAATAGAAAGAGTAGGCACCTTTCCCTTATCCTTGATCTTAGGAGAAACAATTCAGCCTTTGTTCATTAAATGCAGTGTTAGCTGAAGTCTTCTTTGTTATTTTTGATGCCAATTATTAGATTGTATCCCTGTTCTTCTATTACTATTGTACTGAAAAATGTAATGGACGTTTAACTTTTTCATTTTTTTTCCCCTGCATGTTTTGATATATAGTTTTACCTCTTCCTTTCCAGTCTGTATTTCTTTTCTATTCTTTTGCTTTACTGGTCAGAACTGCCAGTAAAATGTTTCCATGATGTTTTCATCATGTAAATGGGCATCTTTGCCTTCTGCTCCATTTTAGAAGGAAAGCATACAATCTTTCCCCATTAGGTATAGTCAGTTGTAGGTGGCTATGTAGGTGTAACTCATAATGTTATGAAGTATACTTTTCTCTTAGTTTATTGATGTGTTTTATTATGAATGTTTTTATTTTTAAAAATTTAATTTTAATTGGAGGATAATTGCTTTACAATACTTGTTGGTTTCTGCCATACATCAATATGAATCATCCATAGATGTACACATGTCCCCTCCCTCTTGAACCTCCTTCCCGACTCCCACCCCATTCCCCCTCCCCAAGTGAATGTTTTGATTTTTAAAACATATTTTCTGCATCTGTTATGAGGATCATATGAGTTTTCCCCATTATTCTGTTAACGTAATGAATTACATTGATTGACTTTGAATGTTAAACCAAACCTGCAGTCCGAGGATAAACATCACTTGTGTTTATGTGCCACTTCTTTTGTGTGTGTCCAGATTTTATTTGCTAATGTTATGTTAATTTTTGTGGGTATATGTTTATGAATGGTATCAGTCCATGGTTTTCTGATAATACTTTTTCCTGAAAATATATGAGAAACTCCTGGCCTCAAGAGATGAGTTAGGAAGATTCATTTGTCCTTTGTTTTCTTAAAGCATTTATATAGGGTTGATATTATTTCTTCTTTACGTATTTGATAAAATTCAACTTTATATCTATGGGCCTGAAATTTTCTATGAATGATGGTTTAAAGTTTATCTTTCAGATAAACAGATATAGAGCTATTCAGGTATTCTCTTTTGTATTGATTCACTTTGTGTAATTTTTGTCTTCAAGAAAGGTGTATGCTTCATCTAAGCCAACCAGATAATTGGCATAATTAGTTCTTTATGCTTTCTTATATATTTTATGTAGATCTATAAAGTCATCCTTTCTTTTATTTATTATGATAATTTGTGTCTTACTGCTTTTCAAATAAGTAATAGAGGTTTATCTTTTTTTTTTTTTTTTTTGCTTTTTCAAAGATCATGGTTTGGATGGTCATTGATTTTCCTTTTTTTTTTTTTTTTTTTTTTGCTGGGCTGTGTTTTTCACTGTATGTGGGCTTTCTCTATTTTCAGCAAATGGGAGCTGTCTACTTGAACAGGATGGACCCTAGGATCTGCGGGCTTCAGTAGTTGCAGCATGTGGGCTCTAGGGTGTGTGGGCTTCAGTATTTGCAGCTCCCATGCTCTAGAGTGCAGGCTCAGTAGTTGTGATGCACATGCTTAGTTGTCCTGCAGCATGTGGGATCTTCCCCATACAGGGATCAAACCCAGGTTCTCTGCATTGGCAAATAGATTCCCAACCGACAGGACCACCAGGGAAGTCTGATATTCTTGTTTATCTGTTGTCTACTTTGATATCATCAAACTTTATTTTTGTACTGCATTAGTTAATAAATATAGCAAATGTTTAGTACAAACAGTCATTCAAACATCATTACCTTGTTTCTCATTTTAAATGGACTGCTGGCGGGGGAGGGGGGGGTGGCGGGGAGGCGGGGGCGGGGTGGGATTGGTCCTAAGATGGCAGAGGAATAGGACGGGGAGACCACTTCTACCCCACAAATTCATCAAAAGAACATTTGAATGCTGAGAAAATTCCAGAAAACAACGACTGAATGCTGGCAGAGGACATCAGGCACCCTGAAAGGCAGTCCATTGTCTTCAAATGGAGGTAGGACAAAATATAAAATATAAAAAGACAGACAAAAGAGATAGGGACAGAGATCCATCCCAGGAAGGGAGTCTTAAAAAAGAGAAGTTTCCAAACACCAGGAAACACTCTCACCAGCGGGTCTGTGGCAAGTCTTGGAATCTCAGAAGGCAACATAACCAGAAGGAAAAATTAAAAAAAAAAAAAATTAAAACCCACATATTACATTCCTAACGGCAACTCCCAGTGGAGAAGCAGCCCAGATGTTCGCATCTGCCACTAGCAAGCAAGGGCTGGACAGGAAGGCGCAGGCTGCATTGCTTAGGGTAAGGACCGAGCCTGAATGCCCTGAGGGCAATATGAGGGAACTAATGTGAGATATAATCCAGACTGTGGGATAGCCAGAGAGAGAGAGGAAAAAGAGAGAGAGAGAGAGAGAACTATCTGGCGAACAGCCCTAACCTAAGACACTGCCAGGCCCGCTCACAGACATAGGACTGAGCAGAGCTAGCCAGCTGCCTATTGGCCCATCCCCCACTGGAGACAGGCAGGTCGGGGCAGCCAGAGCCGGAAAGGGGCAATCGTGGCCCCAGAGACGCATCCTCTACCAAACTGCAAACAGGCTTCATTGCTAACCAAGACTTCGTGGGATTCTGGATGGTTGACATCCACCAGGAGGGTCACAGCCAGAGATCAGCCCCCCAGAAGAGACACATGGCACACCTGAGAAGGTGTGCCCGTTGAACACCCAGAAAAGCAAGCGGCTGGGATGGGGGAGGCGATAAGATGTACCCGCCACCTGGAGGTGACTGTGCTCACAAAGCACCTGGTCGCCTAAGCTGCTTAGACCTCGGCAGGGCACAAAACGCAGGCCCAACCGAGTCTGCGCCTGTGTGGAGTACCTGAGAACCTGAACCCGAGCAACTTAGACATGGGAAGTGCATGCAACCCAGGGCCCACCTCAGACAGTTCCCGGCAGAGCAACCTAGAGCCTGAGAAGTGTAGACCATGAAAGCACACACGCTGTGAGCAGGGATAAACCCAGCGCAGCTGAAACACTGAGAGCACTCCCCACACACGCCAGTGATATTTGTTTGCAGTGTTCCTCCCTCCCCACAGCACGACTGAACAAGTGAGCCTAAAAAAGTGACCCCCATCACCCTCTTGTGTCAAGGCAGAAATTAGACACTGAAGAGACCAGTAAACAGAAGAAGCTTAAATAAACAGAGGGAACTGCTTTGGAAGTGACAGGTGCAACAGATTAAAACCCTGTAGTTAGCACTGACTACATTGGAAGGGGCCTATAGATCTTGAGAAGAAGCATAAGCCGGATCAAGGAACTATCTGAAAATGAACTGACCACACACTGTCTACAAAAGCTCGAGAGAAATTCCTAGATATGTTTTTACTATTATTGTTTTTTAAATTTTTAAAAAAAATTTAAGACCTCTATTACTCCTTTAATTTTTGTTTTTATAACCTATTACCCTGCAAAAAAAGACCCTATTTTAAAAGCAAACTTCATATATATATTTTATAATTTTTGTTACTTTGTTTTGGTTTTCTAAATATTGTATTTTTGAGAATCTATTCTCTACTCTAGATTTTTAATCTTTGCTTTTTGATATTTGTTATCAATTTTGTACCTTTAAGAACCCAATCTTCAGTACCCATTTTCACTTAGGAGTGAGATTACTGGCTTGATTGCTCTATCCCCCTTTTGACTCTCCTTTTTCTCCACCAGGTTGCCTCTATCTCCTCCCTCCCCCTTCTCTTCTCTACCCAACTCTGTGAATCTCTTTGTGTGTTCTGGGCTGTGGAGAACACTTAAGGAACTGATTACTGCCTGGATTTATCTCTCTCCTTTTGATTCCCCCTTTTCTCCTCCTGACCACTTCTGTCTCCTTCCTCCCTCTTCTCTTCTCTACACATCATCATGTGTAACTCCGTGAACATCTCTGAGGGGTCCAGACTGTGGAGAGCACATAAGAAAGTGATTACTGGCTAGTTTGCTCCCGCCCCTTTTGATTCCCCCTCTTCTCCGCCTGGTCACCTCTATCTCCCTCCTCCCTCTTCTCTTCTCCATGTAACTCTGTGAACCTCTCTGGGTGTCTCTCACTGTGGAGAAGCTTTTCATCATTAATCTAGATGTTTTATCATCGGTGCTGTACAGATAGAGAAGTCTTGAGGCTACTATAAGTATAAGACTGAAAACCAGAGGTAGGAGGCTTAAGTCCAAAACCTGAGAACACCAGAGAACTCTTGACTCCAGGCAACATTAATGATAAGAGCTCATCACAAGGCTCCATACCTACACCGAAACCAAGCACCATCCAAGAGCCAACAAGTTCCAGAGCAAGACATACCACACAAATTCTCCAGCAACAAAGGAACATAGCCCTGAGCTTCAATATAACTTTTTCCACCTAATGGGGGTTTCAGTATCTTCAAAAAACCTCCAAGGATATGGTTCAGAATATTATGTATGGCACTTGAAGAGTAACTGAAGGCCCTTGGCATTATTTAATGACTCCAATATTATTACATTTTTTGATTGACTATTTTTCTTTCTGCATTTTCTCAGGTATCTGATCCAATGTACTCTATGGAACTTGGGAAAGACCTAGAAGACAAAAGTGTTTCTACAGACAAAAGGCATGTGAAGGACATGGTTGGGGGTTGATCTGTTGTGAGGAGACCTCTTAGGGTCCTGCTCAGTTGTATTTATGCAGTTTATTATATATATTTGTAATGCTAAGCTATGTTTGCATTCTTAGAATAAAATAAACTTTTAAAAATAAAATATATATTTTTGTACTTTGTTGGTAATATATTAGCCTTGCTCATACTTTGTTTTTATTTGCATGTATCCAAAGTATTCCAAGAGAAAATGAAAAGCTTTTTTTAAGAAAAATCTCTTCATTTAAGAAAAAATGAAAGCTCTTCTTCCCATGACTGGACACATAAAACAATGTATTGATCTGCCTTTCCCCTCTCTAGAGCAATATTATCTAGAGCCGCCCCTCCCTGTAGACTCCAGTCTGGAATGATGACTTTCCAAACCCAATGCAGTGGTTGTCCCGAATTTCCCTCAGTTCATCTTGGGGATTCAGACATCTTCCCCCTTCTCAGTCTGTTCTCTTGTGTTAGTGAAGTACATCCTCTTGTACATTCCTGAGAGAAAATGTAAGGAAGGAGAATTATTTGATTGTTATGTATTTGGATTGATACCTTCTTCAGGATGGAAATCTAAATTTGCTTTAGAAATTTGAAGACACTCCTCTGTTATGTTCTAGCTTACAGTGGTGCCATTGAAAGTGCACGTTTTGAATGCAAACAATTTGGAACCATGAAGTGCAACTTCAGAGTCCCTGATCTTAACCATTACATCAAGCTGGCTCTCCAGCTTTCTACTTGGAGGATGTTTACCTGAATGCATGTATTCTGTGCATGAAAGAGGTGGGGAGTAGGGTTAGAGGTTTCAGTAATTCCACGTAGATATCACTTACCTCTTTTTATCAGTTACCTCTTTTCAGTTCTGAAGCCATATTTACACTTACCCACTGCAGTGCTCATGTCTATGTAGCCCAGAGCTCCTTGGAATTAAGTAGGAAAAACAGGCTCTGCTTATTTGTTAGATATGGCTTTCTCTGCCCATAGTCACACCATATTTCTGTGCTTTCTCTTTTCTGAATATCTGTTCTATTTCATCATTAGCTGATAACCCCATATTGTTCTTTTTGTCCTTATGGGGTCATAGTTTAAAATTCCATTACTATCTTTTTCATAGCATATTGAGGAGAGGAGAATGAGTCATTTATTTTTCACTTTTTAATTTCCACTCCAAAGCAATTAGATGGTTCAGAAGTAGAATGTTTTGTAAGCCTGTATTGCAACCACATAGCTGTATACCATATCGCCCCACTGTGCAAAGTCCCCCTGAACTTGGATCATCAACCTGAATCCTGTGTTGACTTATTCTTCCTGGCCTCTTCTCAGGGCCTTTCTCTCTACTTCTTTTTGAGGTTTTAAAAAATATTTTAAACTTTACATAATTGTATTAGTTTTGCCAAATATCAAATTATGTAAAGTTTAAAAATAAAATAAAATTTAAAAAAAAGTTGAAAAAAAAAGAAGTACAAGAAAGAATAATGAAACTGAAAAAAATTTTTTTAATTAAACTTAATTTTTTAATTGGAGGATAATTGCTTTACAATGTTGATCCAGTGGTTAAGAGGCTGTCTTCCAATGCAGTGGATGTGGGGTCTTCTTGTGGCAGATGTAGGAAAGATCCTTGTAGCCTGCAGGGTTTTCTATAGCTGTGGCACAAAGGTCTCTGTCATCCCATGGAAAGTGGCATCTAAGTTCCTTGATCAGGGGTCACACCAGCATCCTCTGCATTGGAAGGCAGATTCTTAACCACTAGATCACCAGGAAAGTCTCATCAGTGTCTCTTTGCATTTGGAGCTTTATTAGTTATCTTGGACTTTGCTCTAATTTTTTCTTTCAGACAACTAACCAAAATCGTTTAGGTATTTCTGTGACTTATTATTATTCCGCCTGTCCTGAAGGACTGTAGAATGGGCTAACCCCTTGAAGACTGAGCATGGAGGATGCTGCTGAGACTGGGCCAGCCCTGTGTGTTTTCTCAGAGCTGCCTCTGTGGTAGAACTGGTGATGATGTGAAGCTGGGCTTGTCCTGCTCTCATCTCCAGGGCCTCTTCACCTGGCTGTGTTGTGTTGACCATGCTAGTTTCTGTGCCCCGAATGCCCAGATACACAGGCCTCTGTGCAGCTCTTCAGGCTTTACAAGGGGGGCCTATTTGTCTATTAAGTGGTGAGTTTGCTGTTACCTCAGTAATCTGGAAACAGACAAGATGAATCCATGTGTGTGTTTTCTATGATGTCCTTCCGAGTGGAAGATGTGTTTCTGTCATCTATCTTATCTGTCTCCTTAGGATCTGCTGAGCTCTGTGGCTTCCTCGGGTACCTGCTTGGGGCACATGAAAGAACATCTGACCCTTCCATGGGAATCCCTTCATGAAGAAGCCTGGGTTTGAAGCCCCAGCTGGGTATCCTGTGTTCTGAATCCATGAGCATGCCAGCATAAAGTTGAGTGTAAATATGTTATACCGTTGGACCTGTATTCAATATAGTAGAACATATTTTAAAAGTATTTTTAAGGAAACTTCAAAGTATGATGGTAACACTGAAGCAGTGGATGTATCTCTTCAGGTCTTCATATTGCAGTCATGAAGGCAAGCCCTGTCCTCAACTATGGCCTGCTTCTGGCCTTTTCCTTGCTGGAGACTTGTCTGTTTTGCAGCCTCTATTCTGCCACCCAGATCTTGCTCTTATCTCTCTATGACTTTCTGGTTCCCAGGTCTTGATCCATGGAGCAATGTGTGCTTCAGCCTGAATTCCCCCATTGATTCCTATGGTCTAGGGTTGGGGTACACCCTCAAAACACCTTGTCCCAGCTGACTGAGAATATCCCATTGCAAGGTCCACAGAGAAATACATGGTCAGAGAGCATCTCCCTCTGCCAAACAGGTTTCTCTTCTCTGTGTAGGGATGATCATGTACTCTGTTATGCCTCTAAAGCTTCAACTATGGTATCCCTCTCCCTTCTACCTTCTGTCTTTACTGGGTATCTTTCACTTGAATTCCTGGCTTTCCTGATTAGGGAGATGGAAATAGGACACCATGAGATTTGTGTTCCCAACAAAGGTGACCCAGACACAGGGGCTTGGGAGCACCGAGGTAATTAGGAAGGTGATGTCAGTTGCCCAAGTGAGGAATCTCCTAGTGAACTTCCCAGTGGTTTGAAGGAGGGCAGGGAAACCCACTCTAGTATTCTTTCCAGAAGGGTCCCATGGACAGCAGTACCTACTGGGCTCCAGTCCACAGGGTTGCAAAGAATCAGACACAACTGAAGCAACTGAGCATACAAGCACCAGTAGTTCAGCAAGTTCCCAGTTGCTGGAGAAATCCACCAAGCAGGTAGGGGAGATGCAGGAGTTTGAGGAGGGGAGTGTCTGCAGTGGGGGATTATCCCACAGCTACAGGTAAACTCAGGTTGGCCTAGGTGAAAATGAAACAGGGCTCCTATGATCTAAAGGGGAAGTCATGTGAGAATCAGAGATCCAAAGCCACAGGTTTTTTAGTTACATTTGCAGCTATCTAAGGTTTGGATGTCAGACAGAAAAGTATTTGGGAGAAATCAGATGCTGCCTTTTCTACTAACCCCAGGTTAGATAAGGGTGCTGGAGATTAGAGGAAGGAAGGGAGAGGGGAGGGGGCAGTGGGCAATATGGAAGTGTCTTCCCAGCAGACCCAGGAGTTCTGTGCAGCTGAGCAAGAGCCAGGATACAGATTGTGTCTGTCCCAGGAGGACCAACTGCCCCGCACTCATCTCCACCGAACCTTTGGACAGGTCCCATCACATTTGTACATTCACTGGAGAGCAGGGTGAGTTTCTATCCAAGACATTGTAAGAGGCACTTTACTTCTCAGGGTGGCATTCCTCCTTCCTGAAGGCTTGGGGCTTTCACATCAGTTGGGTAGGGGTGGGATGGAATACACATCCTGGGTCAGATGAGAAGATGGGTCCCTGCGCCAGGACCTCTTCATACAGGCTCAACACACCTTAACTCCCACAGAGGCAGGTCTCCATCTTAGAAGTGCCCCAGACAGACCCTGGTGGGGATGTAGTGGTGGGCAGAGACAAGAGCCCGATATTACTCTGGGTAAGGAGACCTCCCCCGTATCCCCCAGGCTCGCTCCACAGGGAGAAGCAGCAGCTCTTGATCACCTTGGGGACCTGTCCTAAGCCTTCTCATCATGAGGACCTTAGAGATTCCCCGTCCTAAACCCAGCCCTGTGGCATAAGCCCAGCAGACTCGGACCTTTAGGGAAGCTGTTGGGTGGGAAGAAGGTCTTAGAGATGGGGTGGTGTCAGGAAAAAAGAATGAGACAGCATGAGCACAGGGCCCTGTGCATGGGCAGGCAGCAGAGACACAGGAGGAGCAAGAAACCCCAGGCCCCTGGATGTCCACTCTGAACGTGAGACTCAACTCACAGTCTGTTTATGTGGAAGTAGCTGAGTCCACAACTGGGGGTTGGCATTAGGATAAACTGAGGTCCAAAGAGTGACAGAGTTCAGCACGTGGACCTTGACCCTTTGTTCTTCCTCTCCTGTCAGGCACTTAGGACAAGGGCCATTTGTCAGTCATTATTTTAGTTTGGCCTTACCCCAGACTTGGAGACTGGAGGGAGTTCCATTTTTTAAATGGAAATCAGAGGCCCAAAGAAGGACTATAATATGTGAACAGTCATAGGGTGATTTAGCTGAGCTCATCTCCCGAGCATGGACGGGTGGGGAAGGCTGTGTCTCTTCAGCAGGAGCTTTACCCTCTCTGAGCCTCAGATCCTCCCTTGTAAGATGAGGATTATTACTCCTATGCTTCAGGTTGCTGCAAGGCTGAAATTTGGTGGAATATGCTCATGATCTGTGGGTCTTGGTGACAGAAGTGAACACACACTCTAGCAGATGTGACAGAAGTGATCAGACCCTCTAGCTGATGCAATGATCATTACCCAGGCTCCACCTGTTGAATGTGTGGAGGAGCATCTGACAGCACTGAAATCCAGCTGCAGTGGGAAGGCACACTGATGGTCTCCACTGTGGTTGTGTTCCCTCCACCCCCTCTCTGAAGTCAAAGAGTAAGCACTCTCCTGTGAATTGCAAGGCTTTTTATTGCTGGAATCCTCTATAATCAGACACCTGGATGTGGCAGGTTGCTGACATGACTTAGGGATCAGGCAAGTGGCTTCCTTGGGTGCCTGGAAGGGGACAGTTCCATCAGCAGAGAGAACTTGAGTATATTTTATTCTGTAAGAGAAGATGCATAAACCTGGTGAGGCTTCAGGGTTCCAAGAGACATGAAGCTGCACTGAACACAAGGGAAGGGTCTGCAGAGAGAGGCCTCTGAATGTGAGTGGGTAAATGTGGATACATCCCAAAGAGTCTTCCTCCAATGGGACAGAGACTGTGTGGTCTCCCTGGAGGGCTGAGGGCAGTCTCCCAGAATAGAATGGGGGACACTGCTGAAGACCACCTGGCAGGGCTCAGGAGTGACTCCTGGAAGTCGTCAGGGGTGAGTTGATCCCTCTCTGCTTCCTCCCTCTGGCCCTTGGACACTTAGAGGTGAAACAGCTGCTTGTTCCACCACCTTTATGGCAGCAAAGATTCACCCTGACCCTCGACTCTGAGCATCTCAGGCCTGGGGAGGGCAGGAGGGGGGCTTTTGGAACAGCCTCCTCTTAGGGTATGTGTGGCTTAATGGCCCTTTGGCATCCAGGGACCAAGGACATATGTGGGTGTTTGGAGAAACGAAGTAGGTCCTTGAGGCACTGGAGCAAAAACGGATGTTTGTAGAAGAGAAGGTCTCAGTAGGAATGAATTGCAGCAGAGTCAGGTTCCTGTGCTGGAGAGGCTGGAGTCAGGGAGGCCAGCACTGAGGCCCTAACTCCAAAGGCAGGTGGCACCACAGAATCAGCAGGACCTGGAGGGTCCCAGGCCTGTGACCAGGCAGAGCTGAGCAGTCAGGGCCAGCTCAAGAGCTCCAGGGCTGGACTGAATCTCCCTCCATGACCCTTCCCCACCCTGTGGGTGTTGGCCACATTCTCTGTACCTCCTAATTCATGAGGATCTTTATCCTCCCAGGTTTCCAGGGAAGGGCCAGGGTGGGAGGATATGGTCTCCCCACCTCCAAGTGCCCTGAATAGGGCCCTGACATCCCCGCCCACCTCCCACACACACCCCACAGGCACATTCACACACAGCCTGACCCACCAGAGCACTGAGAGCATCCTGCTTATCCTCTGCTGTCAACTTCTCATCAACACAGCTCTTCAGGGTATCGGCTGTTTCCAGTACATCAGAGTTTTGGTTATACTTTTCAACTTGTTCAATATAAGCCTCATGGCTTCCCGATATGAACCAGGTCAACAGTGTCCCTCAAGGCTAGGCAGATGTCATCACACTCTGAAACAGAAAGATAAGGGGACACTCCCTGTAAGGCACTCATCAGAACACCCTATTCCCTTCCTGCTCCTGAGAGGCTCAGTCCTGCCCTTGGGAGGTGTCAGAACCCTTGGGGAGCCCAGGTCGCAGCCACTCACTTCCGCCCCCGATGAGGAGCAAGGCAGCGCAGAGCACCAAGAGAGCTCCAGCCTGCGTCATGGTGCCGGTGGCAGGTGCTCCCTACTCACTTGGAGCCCTTTTATACTTGTGCTTGTCCTCACCCCAAGGGACTGTGTCACATGCTTCCTTTTTTCAGGAGATTCTGCCAGGCCACAGTGTGAGGGTGCACGGGGCTACACAGAAGGAGCTGTGTGTGTTGGCAAGATGCTAGTCCTTGAGTCCACAGAGGGCACTGGCTCAGCCTCCTCCCCACTGGAGGGCTCTGTGGGAGGGGCAGCTGACTCAGGAGTATTAACAACTGAAAATCTCCAGGGTGACCAAAAAGGATAAATATGTTCCCTATAATGCCTCCTGAATGATGGCCGGTGGGAGCATGTAAGAACATATGACCTTGAAGAAAGATTAGTGTGGACTCGTGGGTTTTGCTTAGGAATGGTCTCACAGGGAGTAAGTGCCAGGCAGGCTGGAGCATGAGCCCTGAGCCCCTTGTCAGGCTCTCTGATGGCTCCTGCCCTGCTATTATCACTGTGCCTTGATCTTGTCAGTGGCCTCTGTTGGGCCAATCTCCCAAATCAGTTATAGAGCCCTGAAATCTCTTGTATGCTCTGCCCCAGAAGTTTCTAGTTTTCTCTTGATCTAGACTTGACACCTGGCTTTGACAGTACCTTGTTCTACACAGGAATATTTTCTGCAGCCTCTCCTTCTTCTTTTTAATTAAACTTTTTTTTTTTGGATTGGATTATAGCCAGTTAAGAATGTTATGATAGTTCCAGGTAGACAATGAACAGACTCTTCTGTATGTGTGCACATTATCCATTCTTTCCCATAGTTGCCTTTCATCTAGGCTAACACAAAACAATAAGCAGAGTTCCCTGGGCTCTACAGTTATCCTTGTTGGTTATCTATTTATTTAAAATTTATTTTTAATTGAAGAATAAATGCTTTCCAGGGTTGTGTCAGTTTCTACCATACATCAACATGAATCAGTCAGAGGTATACACATGTCCCCTCCCTCTTCTACCTCTGTCCTACCTCCCAACCCATCCCATCCTGTAGGTTTCACGAGCACCAGGCTGAGTTACCTTCTCTATGCAACAACTTGCCATTAGCTATTTCTTTTACGCATGATAATGTATGCATTTCCATGCTGCTTTCTCAATTCATCCCACCCTCTCCTTCCCCCACTGTGTCCATAAGTCTGTTCTGTATGTCCACATCTCTATTCCTGCCCAGCATATGGGTTCATCAGTACCATTTTTCTAGATTTCACATATATGCATTAATACACAACATTTGGTTTTGACTTTCTGACTTATTTCACTCTGTATAATAGGCTCTAGTTTCACCCATCTCATTAAAACGAACTCAAATACATTCCTTTCTATGGGTTCATAGTATTCCATTGTTATGGGTACCACAATTTCTTTATCCATTGATCTGCTGATGGACATCTAAGTTGCTTCTATGTCCTAGTTATTGTGAATAGTGCTGCAATGAACATTGGAGTACATGTGTCTTTTTCAATTATAATTTCCTTAGTGTATATGCCCAGTAGTGGGATTGTTTGGTCACATGATAGTTTCATTTCTAGCTTTTTAAGGAATGTCCATAGTGGCTATGTCAATATACATTCCCAGCAACAGTGCTAGAGTGTTCCCTTTTCTCCACATCTTCTCCAGCATTTATTGTTTGTAGATTTATTGATGATATCCATTCTGACTGATGTGAGGTGATACCTCATTGTAGTATTGATTTTCATTTCTCTAATAATAAGCAATGTTGACCATTCTTTCATGGGTTGATTAGCCATTAGGATGCCTTCTCTGGCAAAATGCTGTTTAGATCTTTTACCCATTTTTAATGTATTTTCCTCTGATGTTGAGCTGCATGAGTTGCTTGTATATTTTGGAGATTAATCCTTTGTCACTTGCTTCATTTGCAATTATTTTGTCCCATTCTGAGGGTTGTCCTTTCATCTTGTTTAGGTTTCTTTTGCTGTGCAAGAGCTCTTAAGTTTGAATGGTTCCCATTTGTTTTTTTTTTTTTTTGGTTTTTTTTTTTTATTTCCATTACTCTAGGATGTGGGTCATACAGGATCTTTTTGTGATTTATTTTAAAAAGTTTTCTGCCTGTGTTTTCCTTTAAGAGTTTTGTGGTTTCTGATCTTACATTTAGGTTTTTAATCCATTTTGAGTTTATCTTTGTGTATGGTGCTAGGCAGTGTTCTAATTTCATTCTTATATGATACATGTAATTTTTTTCCCTAACATCACTTATTAAAGAGACTGTCTTTTCTCCATTGTAGCTTCCCTCGTAGTTCAGTTGGTAAACAATCCACCTGCAATGTGGGACACCCCAGTTCGATTTCTGGGTTGGGAAGATCTGCTGGAGAAGGGATAGGCTACCCAGTCTAGTATTCTTGGGCTTTCCTTGTGGCTCAGCTGGTAAAGATTCTACCTGCATTGCAGGAGACCTGCTTTTGGCCCTGGGTTGGGAAGATCCCCTGGAGAAGGGAAAGACTACCCACTCCAGTATTCTGGCCTGTAGAATTCCATGTACTGTATAGTGCCTGGGGTTGCAAAGAGTTGGACACAACTGAGCAACTTTCACTTTCACTTTCACATAGTCTTTCCTACCTTGTCAAAGATAAGATGCCCATAGGTGTGTGGGCTTTTTTCTGGATTTCTATCTTGTTCCATTAGTCTATTTTTCTGTTTTTCTGCCAGTTACATACTGTCTTGATGAGTGCAGCTTTGTAGTATAGTCTGAAATCAGGAAGATTGATTCCTCCAGCTCCATTCTTCTTTTGCAAGATCTCTTTGCCTATAAGGGGTCTTTTGTGTTTCCGTATGAATTGTGAAATTTTTTGTTCTAGTACTGTGAAAAATACCATTGGTAAATTTATATAGATTGCATTGAATCTGTAGATTGCTTTGAGTAGTATAGTCATTTTCACAATATTGATTCTTCCCTTCCAAGAACATGGTGTATCTTTCCATCTGTTTATGTCATCTTTAATTTCTTTCATCAGTGTCTTATAGATTTCTGTATACATACCTTTTGTCTCCTTAGGTAGGTTTATTGCTAGGTATTTTATTCTTTTTATGTCAGTGGTGAATGGAATTGATTCCTTAATTTCTCTTTCTGAGTATTCTTTGTTAGTGTACAGGATTGCAAGGAATTAATGTATAGTGATTTTGTATCCTATGACTATACAAATAAATTCACTGATTAGCTTGTTATCTTTACTGTTATCTCTAGTATCTTTAGCATCTTTACTTTTTTCTACATATAATATCATGTCATCTGCAAATAGTGAGAGTTTTACTGCTTCCTTTCCAGTCTGTATTTCACCATTTCTTTTTCTTCTCTGTTTGCCATGGCTGGACTTCCAAAACTATACTGAATAATAGTGGTCAGAGTGGGTACCCTTGTCTTGATCCTGATCTTGGAGGAAATGCTTTCTGTTTTTCACCAATGAGAACAATGTTTCCTGTGGGATTATGGTAGATAGATTCCTTCTATGACAATTTTCCTGAGAATTTCTATCATAAACAGGTGCTGAATTTTGTTGACAGTTTTATTGCAGTTATGGAAATTATCATGTGAATTTTATGTTTTAATTTGTTAATACAGTGCATCACATTGATTGATTGGAATATATTGAAGAATCTTTGCATCCCTTGAATATACCTGACTGGATCATGGCATATGATCCTTATCTATTTTCAATATCGTGGTTTGTACACAAGCATCCCAAACTCCATAACTGTCCCTTAACCTCATCCTTCCCTCTAGCAATCATGAGTTCGTTCTCTAAGTCTGTCATCTTTCTGGGTGGTAAATAAATTCCTTTGTATCTTGTCTTTTTAGAGTCTGCATATAAGGTATGTCATAAGACGTTTCTGCTTCTCTGACTTATTTCAGTCAGCAAGACAGTGCTTAGGTCCATCACTTTTTGCAACCTCTTTCACCTCTTGAGTGTCTCTGTACTGTTCCCATGATCACTTCTTCACTTGAGAAAAAGCCAAGCCCCTTCTAGATCATAACCTCTGGGCCAGTTGCACAACCAGCCCCACATTGCTGCTGCCTGTATGAACTTATCCATGCCTTTCTCCCCTCCCTCAGTGCCTCCTGTCTGCTCCTTGACCCGACCAAGTGTGCTCCTGCAGCAGGGACTCTGCACATGGAGCCCTCCCAACCTGGAAGGCTCTTCCTCCAGTGGCTGCATGATTCGTTCCCTCATCCTCAGGTGTCTTCAGGTAACACACAGCACAGACTTCCCCAACTATTGAGCTCAAATATCAAAGCAGTCTGCCCCTCTCTTACCCCAATGGCCATCTGTCTTCTCCCCTTGCTTAAATTCGCCCAGAGCACTTCTTCCCATGGGGTCACTGTCTTTCACTCCCTCTTAGGTGATGAAGAGCTGCAAGAGAGCGATAGCTGTGCTGTGTGCTGCTGCATCCCCAGGACTAGGAGAGGGCCCAGCATTCATTAGATGTTGCACACTGTTTGTTAGAATAATGGCAGGAATATTCCATTTCTCTGGAGTTGATAAGCAGGAATATCTTTCATACTACTTACTGTAAATATGTTTATGAACATTGCCTTGGATTAATAAGGTAAAGGATTAAAATGTTTGAAGTCACATCAAGTAACCTTTCTCTGGAGGCATCTGGCTGTCCCTTCTCTGAGGCACCTGTGGCAGATTAATGTTTGCTGAAGAGCTAATCTGAGGTTCGGACACATAGTGTGACAATAGGCAGAACCTTGTGCCAAATAGGATTCACATCCAGTAACTGGTCTTGGCAAAGAGGCACCAAGTACTGAGCTGCAGTGTCAGCTGACCTCTGTGCAGAGACTCCTTGCCATGGTTCCTGCTGCCTGGGGTCCACCCCTCTGAAGGTCGCCTCAAGAGGGCCTCAGGTGGCTGTAGGTGTGAGTTAAAGTTTCCTGGGCAGGAAGGTGAACACCACATGGCCCAGGCTGCACATGTTGGCTCTTTGTCTGTGGTGGCAGGACTTCTGTGTGGTGAGACAGCTGCCCATGGATCCCATGTCTCCTGTCCTTGAGAAGACACTGCCCCCAAATGGCCTCCGTAGCTCTATGAGGAGAGGAACCAGGGCCTGGAGTGCTGAGTAATGCCGGTGGCTACCATGGATCCAGCCCAGTGCCCTTTCAAGGATGCCACAGGGTCCTCTGAGACGTCCCTAACTATGGGGACATTTGGTGACATCAGAGTGAAGAGCTGGTTAGGGTCAATGTAGGAATGCTGCTGATGTAGCCGTGTCCTAATGCAGGTCATTGTCGTTGTTGTTGCTTTTAATGTATTTTAAATTGGAGGATATTATTTTGCAATAGTGTATTGCCTTCTGCCATACAACAACATGACTCAGCCATAAATAAATCAATTCTGTCTTGAATAATCCCCATCCTCCAACACATATCACCCCTCTAGGTTGTCACAGAGGACAGAGTTGAGCTTCCTGTTTCAAGCTGTTATTAGTAAAATTTTAAGTTGGAATAATTTTAGTTTTATGGAAAAAGTGCAAGTATTTGTCAAAACTGAGAGACAACATTGGAACCTTATGACTAATGAAGTGTTAAGTTTATCTGAATTTCAGCAGCTTGTCCATTAATCTTGGATTCCAGGATCCTATCCGGACCTGAAACTCACTGCATTCACTGTCATGTGTCCCTAGTGTTCTCTGCTCTGTGGAGTTACTCATTCTCTCCTGGTCTGTCATGGCCTTAAGAGTCTTGAGGAGAACTATCAGGGACCAGGGATGGTAGAAGGCCCCCAAGCTAAGTTTAGCTGCTGTTGTTCTGATACTGTCGAGTGGGGTTCAGACTTTGGGTTTTGAGGAAGACACCACACAGGTGAGAAGCTCCCTTCCAGTCCCCTTACATAAGGATACATGTGACAGCTGTGTGCCTTACCACTGGGAATAATCAGCCTTGATTAGCTGATTATTTGAGTTTGTCAGGTTTCTGCAGTGCTTTCCTCTCCTCCTCCTCTTTTCTTTGGAGACGAGTTCTTAAGTCTAGCCCACACTCAGGGAGGGTAAGGCAGTATGTTCATCCTCCTGGAGGGGATAGTCTATGGCTGTTATTCGGGATGTTTCTGTAAGGAATGGTTGCCTCCTCTCCCACATTGATTTATTTAGACAGCAATTTAGGCAATATGGATTCACACATATTACTTTATACATTGGTTTATCATCGAATACTGTTACTTATATTGTCTGTCAAATCCTTTCCAGTTTGGCCATTAGGAGATTCTCAGGCTTCCTTCCAGTGTTTTCAAGGGCCATCTCTACCAGGGTCCAGCCCCAGCAGGATCTATGGATTCCGTCAGGAGGATGGCATTGGTGAATAGGGAAAGTAAAAGGGGAGAGAAAGAGGCTTAATCTTCCTTGGTTTACACAGAAAGCCAATAAAGCTCCTGACACGGAACTTGCTCTGTTCACAGAGACTGCAGGCGCCCTCTCAGTGGGGTGAGGATGCAGGACGCCCTCTCCCCAGTGAAGACGCAGGGTGCCTTCCCGATCGGGTCTTAGAAGCCCAGGCAAAACTCAGAGAGCCCCTGTGTTCCAAGTAGTCACCCTGAAAGAAGCACAGAGAGAGAAGAAGAGAGAAAAGGAAAAAAAGAATGACACGGGGAGACTGAGCTTTGGTGAGCAAGGCCCGTAACTTTATTTTTAAAAGGAGCTTTTATACCCTCAGTTGTACATAGATGAGAATGTAGGGTCCAGAGTCATGCAGGGTCAGCAGCCCTGACCCTTGTTGAGACCAGGCTTTCTTTCTGAAAACCTATCATATACAAAGGCTTTAGGTGATTTACATCATCTTCTGGCCAGGAGGCCTATTAACATTTTATGACTCTTTGTTCTGATAAAGATTAGTTAACCAGAAAACTTATTTTCTCTAAAAGTAATTTTTCTAAAGTTTGGTGCCACTCTCCAAAAGCACTAGACAAAGTTGCATTCCCATAGGGCAAAGGTGCAGTGCGCTGTAGCAAGGAAAGAATTTATTACCTCAAGGGTCTAAAGTTGTTAACACCAAGGCCACTACTTATTTTTCTATATACGAACTATATTAATTAATATACCCCCAGGGACACAGTGGGTAAGGGATATGGAAACTTGGCAGCAAGCATTGACTCAACAATGAAATCCTTCACCAATTCTATTCTAATAATTACTAACTCCTCAAAAGGCTCTATATTGTTAGAATGTTTTAAGCTTCCTGTGCCTCTCGTGGTTGGGAGGCTGTAAACAATCACATGCATAGCTGTAAGAGTCCGGATAAACCTGTCATGCAAGTTAGAAAGCCATCTGAGGGGTGTGGATTGAAACACTCCTATTGTGCCCAGGAGGCTTATTAACTAGAGCTCTAAGTTGATTTCCTTCAGAGAAAGGTGGTCGGGGATAGCCCCCCATTAATGTCAGAGGAGTTGGTGAAAGTCATTAAAATAGTAAAACAGACAGATTCTGGTTTTGGGGTAGATGCTCAAGCAGGTCCAGGGGGTCCCTCAAGTCCTGATTCACCTTGCCCGTCAGGTTTCTCCCGCATGACCTTGTCATGGGTGGGCTCTCCCGTGCTGGCTCCTGGCACATCTCAAATGGTTTGTCCCAACAAACTGCTTTCCTAACGTGGAAGGTTAAGTTTGACTCTGAAAGAGTTTTCACATACAGACTGCCACCTCTGATCAACCCAGCCCTCTGGGCCTTAGAACTCCCATCCACAGTGGCCTGTAGGGCTGTGCATCTCAGAGTCTCTGCCCCAGGAGACAAACCCTCAAACCCACAGCTTCCCCCTGATGTTCCTGGATAGACTGCGCAGTACAAGCACCACCTGAGACCAGGCTCACTGTGGAGGAGGAAGGAAAGCCAGGAGAAATGGCAAGGCTGAAGTCTGCTCGGAACCAGATGTCTGAAGGGTCTGAAGGAAAGCTGGTGGCATGACCCAAAAGTACAGAATTACCAGCGCCTGAGAAAAGCCACTTGGCCTTAAGTCCTGCAAGTTCCTTGTTGGGCATGAATCAGAGCCCAGGGCTGCTGACCAGCAATGTAAAGGTCCTGTCTAGAGACTGCAGATGTTAAGACATCTGGGGGCTTCAGTAAGGTCCAGCTCCACATTCTTATCTTTAGGAATTAATGTGTGGGGGAAAAGCCAGAATTCTGGACGACCTTTTTTCTACCTTACAGTGGCATAGATATGTCCTTGACATTTTTGTGATTCCATCTGCTCAGTTTGGGGCAGTGCTTCCCTCAGAGCCAGGTTAGGTTGGGGGAAGGATGATCAGGAAAACAGGTGATGGTTGTGGACCAGAAAACAGAGCATTTGGCTCCAAATGGAGTCACTTAGTTCCACTTGTTCTTTGGCAAAGATACCCCAACATGTCCTCTAAGAGCTCTGCTCTCAGAGTAGGATGATTTTCCACAGCAAATATCCCAAGGGCCAAGACAGCCACCTGTGCCAGGAGCCTGGCCACAGGCCTGTGATCCAACTGGGAGGGAAGTGGGCTGGCCTTGGTTTATAAAGCCTTGGGCTAGCTAGTGGTTTATAAAGCAGGCAAAACCTTGCCCTGAGCAGAGCACTCCAGCTGCTACCATAATGAAGGGAGCACTGCTTGTGCTGGCCTTGATGGTGACCAGAGAGCTGACCTTCAAGACACATGAGGGTAGGAAGGAGAGTCTGGATGGCCCCGCTGATCCTTGCTCATTGCCATCTCACTGCATCCTTCCCAGTCCTGTCCAAGCCACTTCTGGGGCAGATTCTGAGGGCAGGTGGCAGATCAGTGCCCAGGAGTCCTGCACAAATTTCCTGAGGCTTACAGTGTTTGAATGGGGCTGGTGGTGTGGACCTGGAAGGGTCATTATCTGTGCAAACCCTGGGGGATAGTTTGTTGGGGGTAGTGGTGCTTAGTGAGATGGAGAAAGCAGGCTGGTATGCCTGGGGGCAGTGGTGAAGGGAAGAGGGGTCTCCAAGCCTAGCCCCTGTTTCTGCTCCCTCTACTGGGAGTTCCTCATAGGGAAGATTTTGTCTGGGATGTAAGCAGTCCTGGGAGAGGGCGGGTGTCTGTGGGAGGTGAGTCTGAAGCTTTGGATGTATGAGTTCCTATCAAGTGTTGGGAAACAGAACCTTCTAACCTGGTGATTCTTTTGACAAGGTGTTTTCTGTCTCTGCCTTCAGTGGAAGCCTGCCCTGTGTTTTATGAAACCCTTTTTGCTGTGAGCCTTGGACTCCCAAGTAAAGCATTGAATGAAACCTTGGATTCAATCGAAGCTAATGAAGCTGAAAAAGCAGCCTTTGGGAAAATCCGGGATTGCTTCTTGAAGCAGAACCTGAAGACAGGTTTGATCATCTGAAATATAAGGTAACTTACCTTTACCCACACTGACCTTGAGAACTCACATGCAGCATATTTCATTATGCCACATGATAATAGATCATTCAGTCATGGAATGTGTAATAGAGCTATAAACAGAGAAGCACATAAACATTTGCGTCAACCTGCAGCACCTGTAATATGCAAGCACAGTCCACCTGCACATCCAGCCTCTTGTTACCTAATATGTCCATATCATGTTAATCAGCTCACACATAATAGGGGACTAGTGTCAATGCACTAGGAGAAGTGTATTGAGTCCTGTAATTTTTTTTTCTCACTGAGACGAAGTAGCATTAGAGAAGTAACATTTTAATTTTTGCAGGAAATGAAGCATTCAGCTCTCATACATGTAGCAGTCTGTCATCTCTACTTTAGGAATATTTAAAAGGAACCCCAGGTTTTAGGTCTTCTTCCAGCATGCGACTCCCTGGCTTATAAGCTTTCTGACCTGTGGTCACATCACCTCCTCTTTATCCCTTTTTGATGGCCATTGCTCTGGCTCAGAGCCCCATTTCCACCGACATGGTCTCAGTGCCTACAAGCCAGAAATTCCACTCTGGGGTTTTGGTGCCTAATGCTCCTGTTGCAGTTTCTAGGTAAGTGCAACCACTCACTTGGGCAAATAGTGTATCTCTCGAAGAACCATCTTTTTGCTGTGATTGTTTTTCTTCTGATATAGTATTTGAGATTTGAATAACCTATCTTTGCATATTTTCCTCAAATTGTTAACTCTTCAAAACAAGTGGTTTACCATGATCCAGAATATCATGCACTAATAGAAGCCCCCATGGCACATGGGGCTGTTTATGACACTTGCATGCACCTTCCATCCACCCAGGACACCTGACCGAGGAGGCTCAGGTGTGACCCAAACCCAGTCCTCAGCACCATATTCCTCCTTCTGGATCAGCCCCGGCTGTTCACTGCTGACCCTTGTCATCTCCTCCCCTCCCTGGTGTGACTGGTGGATCTGTCTCCCTCCTGACATCTGTGCCTGGTCTACTAGAGAGCCATCCTCCCCCTGGGGCCTGCTTGCAGCCCCCTTTCCAGTGGTGGGACTGTGGGCAGAGGTTCTTGGTAGGGATGGGGCTGAATCCCTGAGGGTGAGGCGTGAGGTTTTCCTGGGGAGACAGGATAGCCTGGCTGTGGGCTCAGGTCCAGTCCCTCCACCTCCTTCTCCCTTCCAGGTGTCCATCATTTTCAGTAATGATTGCATCAGCTATAAATTGTCCTCAGTGGTGAATGCTGTTAGAGGATTGGCTTCCAGTCTGCTCTCTTTGGTGTGAGAAGCTTTGCTAGTTGTGCTGGGTCTGCACTTGATCTTCCTGCCCTGTTCTCCTTCTGTTCCTGAAGCTGGAATCCAGACACCTTCCCCACCTGATGTGGCCTCTATTAGGCTGAATCTAATAAAAACACTGCAACATTGCTCATTGTGCCCAGTGTCTGTGTTCTGTGCAGGGAGGATGTGAGGCAGGAGGTCTTCAGTGATGGTGAGAAGTGACACATGTGGTCACTGAGAGCTTGGGACCAGGGTTCGACAGAACCTACACCCTGTCCCTGGCAAGCTGTGGGAGTATGGGCAAGTTTGTTGTAACTTTCCAAGTCATTCTGTCATCTGCTACACGGGGATGTTGTGTGAAGACTAAGCAAAATAACAAATGTGTAACCTGTGACATCACCAGCCTGGCTGGATAAAATTGTTGTTTTGGGGCACAGATAATATATGTCTCACTCTGGCCTTCAGCACAGTGGCAGAATCTCCAGTCCCTCTGGTTATTGACAGGTGACATCAGAGATGGCCTAAGAGGGTCATCACTGGTACCCTCTTTCTCCCAGTGGCATTTGCCATTTTCTGCTTCTTAGGTGGGTGTCTTCTGAGGAGCCAGCATTTCTTCAGGGACACTTAGTGCCACTGCCGTTCTTTGTCCTGCACTGGGGGCCAGGAACCTCATGATGTGTGGCTCTAAGTAGCTACCCCTGTGGGAACGTTGTTTACATGGAAATAGCTCATGCTGTGAAGTGTGAATTGCAGGATGTGTCACATGGTCTCGTGTCCCAAATCCTCTGCCTACTTCTGAAAGCATTAAATGGGTAGTTCCATTACCATAGGAGGTTTATGAGGCTACTAGGGAGGGACTAGAATTTAGCCCAGTTTCCTAGGGTCTAGCATAATGTCAGGCTACAGTCAGCATGACCCATATAAAGAGTGGCATAACTGGTAAGATATCTCTACCTTCTGACCAGACAGGCATAAGTTTACATACTGGGAACTGAACTTGGGACTTGGAGCTAGTGGCTAGGGCCTTGAGTCTCAGCTCTTCTCTGACCTGCTGTGTGAAATTAGGTATTAAATACACTGAATCACTCTTCTACACCTTGATTTTATGTATACCAAGTTCTGTATGCTCTGCCAGATTTAGTATTCCGTGTTTGTGCAGCTCAGTTGCTTCAGTTTTGTATGACTCAGCATATTTATGGGCTGTATCCCCACCAGGCTCCTCTGTCTGTGGGATTCTTCAGTTGGAATACTGGAGAACAGGTTGCCGTGTCCTCCTTCAGGGGATCTTCCCAACCAGTGGATTGATCTGGGTCTCCTGCCTTTCGGGCAGAATCTTTATTGTCTGAGCCACCAAGGAAGCCTCTGACTCACCTCCCCATAAATAAATTTTTGTTCTAATGAGGTTGACTTAAGGTTTACCTCCAAAACTAAATTCTTCAAGTCAATCAAGAAAATTGTGATAAATAGGAAATACAAGGAGGGTGGTTTTCACCAAGTATTACAATAGAAGTTTGTCTCCATAAATAATCTAGTTTTAGTGGAGGAATAGATAACTATCTGGTCATTGTGACAGAAGACAAAACCCACAGATAGAATCCAAGATAGTTTCAGTGCAGTTCAGTTCAGTCGCGCAGTCATGTCCGACTCTTTGCAACCCCATGAATCGCAGCACTCCAGGCCTCTCTGTCCATCACTAACTCCCGGAGTTCACCCACACTCATGTGCATTGAGTCGGTGATGCCATCCAGCCATCTCATCTCCTGTTGCCCCCTTCTCCTTCTGCCCCCAATCCCTCCCAGCATCAGGGTCTTTTCCAATGAGGCAACTTTGTGCATGAGGTGGCCAAAGTATTGGAGTTTCAGCTTCAGCATCAGTCCTTCCAATGAATATTCAGGACTGATTTCCTTTAGGATGGACTGGTTGGATCTCCTTGCAATCCAAGGGACTCGAAAGAGTCTTCTCCAACACCACAGTTCAAAAGCATCAATTCTTCAGCACTCAGCTTTCTTCACAGTCCAACTCCCACATCCATTCATGACCACTGGAAAAACCATAGCCTTGACTAGATGAAAATCTGTATGCAGGTCAAGAAGCAACAGTTAGAACTGGACATGGAACAACAGACTGGTTCCAAATAGGAAAAGGAGTACGTCAAGGTTGTATATTGTCACCCCGCTTATTTAACTTCTATGCAGAGTACATCATGAGAAACGCTGGGCTAGAAGAAACACAAGCTGGAATCAAGATTGCTGGGAGAAATATCAATAACCTCAGATATGCAGATGACACCACCTTTATGGCAGAAAGTGAAGAGGAACTAAAGAGCCTCTTGATGAAAGTGAAAGTGGAGAGTGAAAAAGTTGGCTTAAAGCTCAACATTCAGAAAACAAAGATCATGGCACCTGGTCCCATCACTTCATGGGAAATAGATGGGGAAACAGTGGAAACAGTGTCAGACTTTATTTTTTGGGGCTCCAAAATCACTGCAGATGGTGACTGCAGCCATGAAATTAAAAGACGCTTACTCCTTGGAAGGAAAGTTATGACTAACCTAGATAGCATATTCAAAAGCAGAGACATTACTTTGCCAACAAAGGTCCATCTAGTCAAGGCTACGGTTTTTCCAGTAGTCATGTATGGATGTGAGAGTTGGACTGTGAAGAACGCTGAGTGCTGAAGAATTGATGCTTTTGAACTGTGGTGTTGGAGAAGACTCTTGAGAGTCCCTTGGACTGCAAGGAGATCCAACCAGTCCATTATGAAGATTAGCCCTGGGATTTCTTTGGAAGGAATGATGCTGAAGCTGAAACTCCAGTACTCTGGCCACCTCATGCGAAGAGTTGACTCATTGGAAAAGACTCTGATGCTGGGAGGGATTGGGGGCAGGAGGAGAAGGGGACGACAGAGGATGAGATGGCTGGATGGCATCACGGACTCGATGGACGTGAGTCTGAGTGAACTCTGGGAGTTGGTGATGGACAGGGAGGCCTGGTGTGCTGCAATTCATGGGGTCGCAAAGAGTCGGACATGACTGAGTGACTGAACTGTACTGAACTGACTAGATGGACCTTTGCTGGCAAAGTAGTATCTCTGCTTTTTAATATGCTTTCTAGGTTGGTCATAACTTTCCTTCCAAGGAGTAAGTGTCTTTTAATTTCATGGCTGCAATCACCACCTGCAATGACTTTGGAGCCCCCCAAAATAAAGTCAGACACTGTTTCCACTGTTTCCCCATCTATTTCCCATGAAGTGATGGGACCAGATGCCATGATCTTGGTTTCCTGAATATTGAGTTTTAAGCCAACTTTTTCACTCTCCTCTTTCTCTTTCATCAAGAGGCTTTTTAGTTCCTCTTTACTTTCTGCCATAAGGGTGATGTCATCTACATATCTGAGGTTATTGATATATATAACAATAACAGTTTATTGAATCATGAAGGAATGGCCTTTAAAAAAATGACATTGAGAAAATTGAACAAACATTAAAACAGTCTAGATGGATCTCCCAAGTCTTTTCTTTTGGATTTATGTGGAGTAATTATTTAACTGCCATCATTCCAATAGTTAATTATTCATTTGTCTCAGCTCATATTTCTTTTACCCCCTCCCCCCCCACTCTTTCAGTTTGACTTTCATGACATCACAGTTTTTTTTTCCCCTCCTGCTTTACTTGACGATCCTTCTCATGTCTTTATGATTGAGTTCTATAACAAGGATCAGCCTCTGCATGCCTTTCCTTCCGTATATATCTTCAGTTTGTTAGTGATATCATCCAGCTTCATTTTAACCTTATTCATAACATTTGAATTTAAATCTCGAGTCCAAAACTAAAACATTGAAAAGCACAGAATTGATCCTCACTTAATATTTATTTAGTTAATGGATCTGTTTTTTATAAGCACTAAAATTTTCGTGAGGGACAAATATACACACATTTATATAATGAATAGATTATTCAAAGGAAATTTTCAGCAAAATAATATTTCCCTTTAGAAATAGCAGCTAGTTTGTGACTTCCTTGATGGTTCAGTTTTATAACTCCGAGCTTCCACTATAGGGCGCACAGATTCAATGCCTGGTAGAGAACTAGCATTCTGCATTGTCCCTAGCCAGAAACATACAAAAAGCTGATAGTTGAATGTAATCCCAATAAAATAACGACAAGATTTTTTTTTTGAGTGGTTTCATTTGAGAGTCTATGTTTGTCTTTGCATGTCATTTATTATTAATTTATTATTGGTACCACTGTGCAGCATCTTAGTTCCCTAACCAGGGATCGAACCCTAGCCCTCGGCAGTAGGAGAATGGAATCTTAACTACAGGACCACCAGAGCAGTCCCCCAAATTTTTAAAAGCAGTCTTTTGTTCTTATAAAATTTAGCTTGTTATTATTGTTGTCATTCATTCGCTCAGTCATGTCCGACTCTTTGCAACCTCATGGACTGCCACGTGCCAGGCTTCTCTTTCCTTCACTATCTCCCAGACTTTGCTCAAAACTCATGTCCATTGAGCCAATGATGCCATCCAACCATCTCATCCACTCTTGCTCCTTTCTCCTCCTGTCCTCAGTTTTTCCCACTATCAGGATCTTTTCCAATAATTAGCTCTTCACATCAGATGACCTAAGTATCAGAGCTTCAGTTTCAGCATCAGTCCTTCAAATGAATATTCAGGGTTGATTTCCTTTAGGATTGACTGGTTTGATTTCCGTGTATCCAAGGGACTCTCAAGATTCTTCTCCAGCACCACAGTTTGAAAGCTTCAGTTCTTTGGAATTCAGCCTTCTTTATGGCCCAACTCACACATCCATAAGTGAGTACTGGAAAAACCATAGCTTTGACTATATGGACCTTTGTCACCAGTGATGTCTCTACTTTATAATACACTGTCTAGGTTTGTCATGGCTTTCCTTCCATGGAGCTGGCCTCATTTGATTTCATGGCTGGAGTCACCATCCGCGGTGATTTAGAGGCCCTAGAAAGTAAAGTCTGTCACTCCTTCCATTTTTTCCCTCATCTATTTTTCATGACTTGCCATCTATTTACCTCATATCATAAATGTCAATTACCTGAGGTAATTGAACTTCTCCCAGCAATCTTGATTCCTCCTTTTGATTCATCTAACCTGGCATTTCACATGACATACTCTGCATATGAGGACCCAGAGATCAAATTGGCAACATCCACTGCATCATCAAAAAAGCAAGAGCATTCAAGAAAAACATCTCTTTCTGCTTTATTGACTATGCCAAAGCCTGACTGTGTGGATCACAATAAACTGTGGAAAATTCTGAAAGAGATGGGAATACCAGACCACCTGACCTGCCTCTTGAGAAATCTGTATGCAGGTCAGGAAGCAACAGTTAGGACTGAACATGGAACGACACACCAGCTACAAATAGGAAAAGTGGTACATCAAGGCTATATATTGTTACCCTGCCTTTTAACTTACATGCAGAGTACATCATGAGACATGCTGGGCTGGATGAAGGACAAGCTGGAATCAAGATTTCCGGGAGACATATCAATAACCTCAGATATGCAGATGACACCACCCTTATGAAAGAAAGTGAAGAAGAAATAAAGAGCCTCCTGATGAAAGTGAAAGAGGAGAGTGAAAAAGTAGGCCTAAAGCCAAACATTCAGAAAACAAAGATCATGGCATCCGGTTCCATCACTTCATGGCAAATAGATGGAGAAACAGTGGAAACAATGGCAGACTTTATTTTCTTGGTCTCCAGAATCACTGCAGATGGTGACTGCAGCCACGAAATTAAAAGATGCTTACTCCTTGGAAGAAAAGTTATGACCAACCTAGACAGCATAGTAAAAAGCAGAGACATTCCTTTGCCAACAAAGGTCCATCTAGTTAAGATTATGTTTTCCAGTAGTCATGTATGGATGTGAGAGTTGGACTATAAAAAGCTGAGCACTGAAAAATTGATGCTTTTGAACTATGGTGTTGGAGAAGACTCTTGAGAGTCTCTTGGACTGCAAGGAGATCCAACCAGTCCATCCTAAAGGAAATCAGTCCTGAATATACATTGGAGGGACTGATGTTGAAACTGAAACTCCAATACTTTGGCCACCTGATGTGAAGAGCTGACTCATTGGAAAAGACCCTGATGCTGTGAAAGACTTGAAGGTGGGAAGGAAAAGGGATGACAGAGGATGAGATGGTTGGATGGCATCACCTACTCAATGGACACGAGTCTGTGTAAACACCGGAAGTTGATGATGGACAGGGAGGCCTGGCGTGCTCCAGTCCATGGGGGCCGCAAAGAGTCAGACACGACTGAGCGACTGAACTAACCTGACCATACTCTGCATATGAGTGAAACAAGCATGCTGACAATATACAGCCTTGATGTACCCCTTTCCCAATTTTATTCCTGTCCGTTGTTCAATGTCCAGTTCTAACTGTTGCTTCTTGACCTGCAAATTTCTCAGGAGCCAGTAAGCTGGTCTGATATTTCCATCTTTTGAAGCATTTTCCATAGTTTGTTGTGATCCACACAGTGAAATCTTTAATGGAGTCAATAAGGAAGTAGATTTTTTTTGGAATTCCCTTGCTTTTTCTATGATCCAATGGATGTTAGCAATTTGAACTCTGTATGCACTCTTTTCTGAACCCAGCTTGTCCATCTGGAAGTTTTCACTTCACATACTGTTGAAGCTTAGCTTGAAGAATTTTGAGCATTGCCTTGCTAGCATGTGAAATGAGTGCAATTGTACAGTATTTTGAACATTCTTTGGCATTACCCTTCTTTGGGATCAGAAAGAAAACTGAGCTTTTCCAGTGCTGTGGCCACTGCTGAGTTTTCTAAATTTTCTGGCTTGTTGAGTACAGCATTTTAATTGAATCTTTTTTTATCCATCACCTCCACTAGCTTTGTTTTTAGTAATGCTTCCTAAGGCCCCTGGAGTGCAATAAAGTGTCCAGTAATGAGAGGAGCTATCCCACTTTGAAGGTCAGGAAGGTCGACGGTGAGGAGATACCCCTCGTCCAAGGTAAGGAGCAGCGGCTGCGCTTTGCTGGAGCAGCCATGAAGAGATACCCCACGCCCAAGGTAAGAGAAACCCAAGTAAGACGGTAGGTGTTGCAAGAGGGCATCAGAGGGCAAACACACTGAAACCATACTCACATAAAACTAGTCAATCTAATCACACTAGGATCACAGTCTTGTCTAACTCAATGAAACTAAGCCATGCCAATGGGGCAACCCAAGACGGGAGGGTCATGGTGGAGAGATCTGACAGAATGTGGTCCACTGGAGAAGGGAATGGCAAACCACTTCAGTATTCTTGCCTTGAGAACCCCCATGAACAATATGAAAAGGCAAAATGATAGGATACTGAAAGAGAAACTCCCCAGGTAAGTAGGTGCCCAATATGCTACTGGAGGTCAGTGGAGAAATAACTCCAGAAAGAATGAAGGGATGAAGCCAAAGCAAAAAGCATACCCAGGTGTGGATGTGACTGGTGATAGGAGCAAGGTCCGATGCTGTAAAGAGCAATATTGCATAGGAACCTGGAATGTCAGGTTCATGAATCAAGGCAAAATGGAAGTGGTCAAGCAAGAGACGACAAGAGTGAATGTCAACATTCTAGGAATCAGCGAACTGAAATGGACTGGAATGGGTGAATTTAACTCAGATGACCATTATATCTACTACTGCGGGCAGGAATCCCTCAGAAGAAATGGAGTGGCCATTATGGTCAACAAAAGAGTCCAAAATGCAGTACTTGGAAGCAATCTCAAAAACGACAGAATGATCTCTGTTCGTTTCCAAGGCAAACCATTCAATATCACAGTAATCCAAGTCTATGCCCCAACCAGTAATGCTGAAGAAGCTGAAGATGAACGGCTCTATGAAGATCTACAAGACCTTTTAGAACTAACACCCAAAAAAGATGTCCTTTTCATTATAGGGGACTGGAATGCAAAAGTGGGAAGTCAAGAAACACCTGGAGTAACAGGCAAATTTGGCTTTGGAATATGGAATGAAGCAGGGCAAAGACAAATAGAGTTTTGCCAAGAAAATGCACTGGTCATAACAAACACCCTCTTCCAACAACACAAGAGAAGACTCTATACATGGACATCACCAAATCGTCAACACTGAAATCAGATTGAATATATTCTTTGCAGCCAAAGATGGAGAAGCTCTATACAGTCAGCAAAAACAAGACCAGGAGCAGACTGTGGCTCAGACCATGAACTCCTTATTGCCAAATTCAGACTTAAATTGAACAAAGTAGGGGAAACCACTAGACCATTCAGGTATGACCTAAATCAAATCCCTTATGATTATACAGTGGAAGTGAGAAATAGATTTAAGGGCCTAGATCTGATAGCTAGAGTGCCTGATGAACTATAGAATGAGGTTTGTGACATTGTAGAGGAGACAGGGATCAAGACCATCCCCATGGAAAAGAAATGCAAAAAAGCAAAATGGCTTTCTGGGGAGGCCTTACAAATAGCCGTGAAAAGAAGATAAGTGAAAAGCAAAGGAGAAAAGGAAAGATATAAACATCTGACTGCAGAGTTCCAAAGAATAGCAAGAAGAGATGAGAAAGCCTTCTTCAGCAATCAATGCAAAGAAATAGAGGAAAACAACAGAATGGGAAAGACTAGGGATCTCTTCAAGAAAATCAGAGATACCAAAGGAACATTTCATGCAAAGATGAGCTCGATAAAAGACAGAAATGGTATGGACCTAACAGAAGCAGAAGATATTAAGAAGAGATGGCAAGAATACACAGAAGAACTGTACAAAAAAGATCTTCATGACCCAGATAATCACAATGGTGTGATCACTGACCTAGAGCCAGACATCCTGGAATGTGAAGTCAAGTGGGCCTTGGAAAGCATCACTACAAACAAAGCTAGTGGAGGTGATGGAATTCCAGTTGAGCTATTCCAAATCTTGAAAGATGATGCTGTGAAAGTGCTGCACTCAATATGCCAGCAAATTTGGAAAACTCAGCAGTGGCCACAGGACTGAAAAGGTCAGTTTGCATTCCAATCCCAAAGAAAGGCAATGCCAAAGAATGCTCAAACTACTGCACAATTGCACTCATCTCACATGCTAGTAAAGTAATGCTCAAAATTCTCCAAGCCAGGCTTCAGCAATATGTGAACCGTGAACTTCCTGATGTTCAAGCTGGTTTTAGAAAAGGCAGAGGAACCAGAGACCAAATTGCCAACATCCACTGGATCATCGAAAAAGCAAGAGAGTTCCAGAAAAACATCTATTTCTGCTTTATTGACTATGCCAAAGCCTTTGACTGTGTGGATCACAATAAACTGTGGAAAATTCTGAAAGAGATGGGAATACCAGACCACCTGATCTGCCTCTTGAGAAATCTGTATGCAGGTCAGGGAGCAACAGTTAGAACTGGGCATGGAACAACAGACTGGTTCCAAATAGGAAAAGGAGTTCGTCAAGGCTGTATATTGTCACCCTGCTTATTTAACTTACATGCAGAGTACATCATGAGAAACGCTGGACTGGAAGAAACACAAACTGGAATCAAGATTGCCGGGAGAAACATCAATAACCTCAGATATGCAGATGATACCACCCTTGTGGCAGAAAGTGAAGAGAAACTCAAAAGCCTCTTGATGAAAGTGAAAGTGGAGAGTGAAAAAGTTGGCTTAAAGCTCAACATTCAGAAAACGAAGATCATGGCATCCAGTCCCATCACTTCATGGGAAATAGATGGGGAAACAGTGGAAACAGTGTCAGACTTTATTTTTCGGGGCTCCAAAATCAATGCAGATGGTGACTGCATCCATGAAATTAAAAGACGCTTACTCCTTGGAAGGAAAGTTATGACCAACCTAGATAGCATATTCAAAAGCAGAGACATTACTTTGCCAACAAAGGTTCATCTAGTCAAGGCTATGATTTTTCGTGCAGTCATGTATGGATGTGAGAGTTGGACTGTGAAGAAGGCTGAGCGCCGAAGAATTGATGCTTTTGAACTGTGGTGTTGGAGAAGACTCTTGAGAGTCCCTTGGACTGCAAGGAGATCCAACCAGTCCATTCTGAAGGAGATCAGCCCTGGGATTTCTTTGGAAGGAATGATGCTGAAGCTGAAACTCCAGTACTTTGGCCACCTCATGCGAAGAGTTGACTCATTGGAAAAGACTCTGATGCTGGGAGGGATTGGGGGCAAGAGGAGAAGGGGACGACAGAGGATGAGATGGCTGGATGGCATCACGGACTTGATGGACGTGAGTCTGAGTGAACTCCGGGAGTTGGTGATGGACAGGGAGGCCTGGCGTGCTGCGATTCATGGGGTCGCAAAGAGTCGGACACGACTGAGCGACTGATCTTATCTGATCCTAAGGCCCACTTGACGTCACACTATATGATATCTGCTTCTGGTGAGTAATAACACCATCATGGTTATATGGGTTCATAAGACCTTTTTTTTTGTACAGTTTTCTCTGTGTATGGTTACTACCTCTTCTTAATCTCTTCTCCTTCTGTTAGGTCCTTACTCTTTCTGTCTTTTTTTAATGCCCATCTTTGCATGAAATCTTCTCTTGATGGCTCTAATTTTCTTGAAGTGATCTCTGGTCTTTCTCATTCTATTGTTTTCCTCCATTTCTTTGCATTGTTGACTTAAAAGAATTTCTTATCTCTCCTTGTCATTCTTTGGAATTTTGCATTCAGATGGGTATATCTTTCCCTTTCTCCTTTTACCTTTCAGTTCTTTTCTTTTCTCACCTATTTGTAAGGCCTCCTCAGACAAGCACTTTGCCCTGTTACGTTTCTTTTTCTTAAGGATGGCTTTGGTCACTCTCTCCTATATAATGTTACATAGCTCTGTCCATCATTCTTCTGGCACTCTGCCTATCAGATCTAATCCCTTGAATCTATGTTATTTACACTATATTATCAGGGGCACTGGGGTTGGGAAGATCCCCTGGAGATGGGAACAGCTACCCATACCAATATTCTTGCCTGGAGAATCTCCATGGACAGAGGAGCCTGGCAGGCTTTGCAGTCCATGGGATTGCAAAAGTTGGTGTCCAATATGCTACTGGAGAACAGTGGATGCAATTACTAATAGATCTAGAAAGAGCAAAGAGACTGAACCATTGTGGAAATGGCATACAGTAATGGATGTGTCTGGTGGTGAAAATAAAGTCTGACACTATAAAGAACAATATTGCATAGGAACCTCGAACGTTACATCCATGAGTCAAGGCAAACTGAATGTGATCAAACAGATGATAAGAGTGAACATTGACATTTGAAGAATCAGTAAACTAAAAGGACAGGAGTGGGTGAATTTAATTCAGATGACCATTATATCTACTACTGTGGGTAAGAATCCCTTAGAAGAAATTTAATAGCCCTAATCGTCAACAAAAGAATCCAAAATGCAGTACTTGGGTGCAATCTCAAAAACAACAAAATTATCTCAGTTCATTTTCAATGTAAACCATTCTACATCACAGTAAACCAAGTCTATGCTCCAAGCACTGCTACCAAAGAAGCTGAACAGTTCTTTGAAGGACTAAAAGACCTCCTAGGACTAACACCAAAGAATAAATCCTTTTCATCACAGAGGACTGGAATACAAAGTAGGAAGTCAAGAGATACCTGGAGTAGCAGCCAAGTTGGGCCTCGGAATCCAAAATTAAGCAGATCAAAGACTAACAGACTTTTGCCAAGAGAACACACTTGTCATAGCAAACACCATTTTCCAACAACACAAGTGATTATTCTATACATGGACATCACCAGATGGTCAGTACTGAAATCAGATTGATTATATTCTCTTCAGCTGAAGAGGGAGAATCTCTATACAGTGAGTAAAAATAAGACCTGGATCTGACCATGGCTCTGATCATGAGCTCCTTATTGGAAACTTTAGAGTTAAATGGAAGAAAACAGGGAAAACCACTAGGCAATTCAGGTATAACCTAAATCAAATCCCTTAATATTATACTTCTCTTTGGAAACAATGCAATTTTCTTAAGTATTGAAAGTATTAGAAGAAATAATACTGTAAATCTCTAATTCTCCACCTGGTGGAACTACCTTTCAAAATAAAGGGGAAAAATACCCTTTTTCTTTTTGTTTAGGCTTAAAGGATTCATCCCCACCATACCTGACCTGTAGGAAATATTACAGGAAGGCCTACAGGAGGGACAGACGTGATACAACATGGAAATCTAAAACTCTACTAAGAAAGGGAGAGCACAGAAACTTGTCAATGTGAGGATATAAACCTATATCTCTCCATATCTGTATCTCTACCCCTAATATAGAGAGAATATTAAACTTTCATAGTGGATTTTCTTGGACTGAAGTTTTCCAATAATGCATTTAAGGGTAGATTAGGTACAGCTGTTGAGAAAAGTAGTAAATTGTAATTTAGCTCCAAAAATATCCAGAATAAAACAGGGAGATCAAAAATGTAATAAAATATGGAAAAGTGCTTAAGAGGTAATATGGGACACAGTGAAAAGACCCTCTGTAAATAGATACTGAAATGACTGTTAGGAGTCCTATCTCCTGCGTAGAGTTGACTGGCAGGAGGACTCCCAGGGAGCAGAAGCTGCAGTGTGTGAGCCCACAGCTGCAGGCGTGGAGTAGGTCAGTGGGGGTGCTGGCCTCAATACACTGGGTGGCCAGCGCTGCTGCTTGTGTTGCTTTCTGCCCTATTTGTCTCAAGGATGGCTCTGGCTGAAGGGACCTAAGGGACACATGCCAAAGCAAATATCCCTCAGAGCTCCTTGGAAAGTAAAGGGTGATCCTCTGGCAATTCCTAGATTGGGCTGTACCAGCAAAGTCACGTGGGGTTGCCTGGGTGAGATATTAGCCTGGCTCCTGGGCATCAAGAGAACTCCTTAGCAGTGCAAGAGAGGGGGTCCTTGTTTTCTTTATTGGAGTATAGTTGCGTTACAATGTTGTGTTAGTTTCTGCCTTATAGCAAAGTGAATCAACTCTGGCATATGTGCAAAGTCATGTCCAACCCTTTGTGACCACATGGACTGTAGCCTGCCAGGCTCCTGTGTCCATGGGATTTTCCAGGCAAGAATACTGGAGTGAGTTGCCATTCCTTTTCCAGGGAATCTTCTTGAGTCAAGGGTTGAATTCACATTTCTTGTGTCTCTTGCATTTGCAGGCAGATTCTTTACCACTAGAGCCACCAGAGAGGAGGGAATTAGCTGTATATTTACAGATATTCCTCCACTATTTGGGGGTGGGGTGGGGTTCATCTCTCAGTGTCATATCTTTTTGCCTTTTCATATGGTTCATGGGGTTCTCAAGGAAAGAATGCTTAAGTGGTTTGCCATTCTCTTCTCCAGTGGACCATGTTTTGTCAGAGCTTTCAACCATGACCTGTCCATCTTGGGTGGCCCTACATGGCATGGCTCGTAGTTTCATTGAGTTAGACAGGCTGTGGTCCACGTGAACATTTTGGTTAGTTTTATGTGATTGTGGTTTACATTCTGTTTGCCCTCTGATGGATGTGGAGAAGAGGCTTGTAAAGTTTCCTTATGGGGGGACTGGCTGTGGAGAAAACTAGGTCTTACTCTGGTGGGCAGGCCCATGCTCAGTAAATCTGAAATCCAATTATCTGCTGATGGGTGTGGCTGTGCTTCCTCCCTGTAGTTTGGCCTGAGGCAGCCCAGTCCTGGGGTCCTGAAATCTCTATGGAAGGGCTCTGTTAGGCCTAATTGCAACCTCCTCCAAGAAGACTTATTCCAACAAGTCACACCTCCTAGGAATGGTGCTACCAATGCCCCAACTCTGTGACTTTGTGGCACACCACTGTCAAGCCACACCTTCATCAGAGACTCCCAAACACTCACAGGCAAGCGTGGCTCAGTCTCTTGTGGGGTCACTGCACCTTACTCCTGGGTCCTGCTGTGCACAAAGTTGTGTTTGTGCCCTCCAAGAGTTTCTGTTTCCTCAGTCCTTTGGAAATTCTGTTATCAAATCCTGCTGACCTTCAATGTCAGATTCAATGGGCATTCCCAGACCATTTGCCAGATCCACAGGTTTGGAAGTCTAGAACCTTCACAACAGTGTGAGAACTTTTTCGGTATAATTGTTCTTCAGTTTGTGGATTGCCCGCCTGTTGGAAAAGGAGAAGATGAACACGTGATCTTCTACTCTGCCATCTTGAAACTGAAATAGGAATTTCTGTTGACACTTATGCAATGTGTAAAATCCAAGACTTCTAGAAAACTGATGTACAATATTGTGCTTACAGTTATCAAGACATACAAAGTCATTAAAACTGTAGATTTTTTGAGGGAGACATTGGGCTGTTGGGACATGGACACAACATGTCTAAACTGGGATTGTCCCATTTATGGGAATATAAAGAAGCTTCATTTTTTATGTTCCTTTGAGGTGGTGTCTGTCATTTTCTACCAGGCATACTGCTGTGACTGAGTTTTCTTAAGGTGTCATTTCCTATATTTGAGTTCACTTAGCTAAAGAGAATACATGAGCCCAGCACATAAGACTGATATTGAAAGTAACTGAACTCTGTCTGATGGACTAGGCTGTTTTGGTCGTTTAGTTATAAGAACAGAGCTGAGCAAGCCAGGGGACAGAAGACAAAGCACATGCTATCTGGTCAATATATAATTCAATAACGGGGCCATTTTTGGAGGTATTATTGAAAGCCACCAACTTCCTCACCTCACCTGAGAAACTGTTTCTGTCCTTCTAACAGTGGAGATCTTGGAGGAGCTTCCATTGCTGTGAGTGTATGATTCATATAAATAAATAAATAGTTTGTAGAAATTTAAATGGAGTCAAAAGTAAAAAAAAAAAAGAATATATTTCATATGATTTTCCATTAAAATGAAAATAAGTATATAATTCTGAAAAAAGAATAGAAATGTCTACCAACAAGTAGTTGGATTAAGAAACTTTGTCATACCAACATGAAGAACTACTACTTGGTAAAACCTAACCTATTGCTGCACACAACAACATAATTCAACAACAGGATTAGATATAAAAGATGGTATCCTCATGATTCCATTTACATGGGTAAAATTATGGAAATATTGAATATCCTGATCATATGTATTTATCAGTATCAAAATTTGTCAAAACGTATACTAAAATTAAGTACATGTATTGTACATGACTGCCTTCAAGGATCACAGCCCCGTCGTGGTGAACAGGCTTGTATAACTCAATGTAGCAATGAGCTATGCAATGCATGGCCACCCAAGATGGACGGGTCATAGTGAAGAGTTCCAACAAAACGTGGTCCACTGGAGGAGGAAATGGCAAATCACTTCAGTTCTTAACACAAGAATCCCATAAACAATATGAAAAGAGAAAAAGATATGACACCAGATGTGGAGCCTTCCAGGTCAGAAGATATTCAATGTGCCACTGGAAAGCTTAGAGGGCAATTAGTAATTCCTCCAGAAAGAATGAAGAGACTGAACCAAAGCAGAAATGACAATCAGTTGTGGATGTGTCTGGTGGCAAAAGTAATGTCTGATAATGTGAAGCATAATACTGCTTGCCGCTAAGTCACTTTAGTCGTGTCCGACTCTGTGCGACCCCATACACGGCAGCCCACCAGGCTGCCCCGTCCCTGGGATTCTCCAGACAAGAACACTGGAGTGGGTTGCCATTTCCTTCTCCAATGCATGAAAGTGAAAAGTGACAGTGAAGTCACTCAGTCGTGTCTGACTCTTTGCAACCCCATGGACTGCAGCCCACCAGCCTCCTCCATCCATGGGATTTTCCAGGCAAGAGTACTGGAATGGGGTGCCATTGCCTTCTCCGCTTAGGAACATTAATGTTCAGTCCCTGAATTCAAGTGAATTGGGAGTAATCAACCAGGAGAAGGAATAATGAACATTGATACTTGAGGAATCAATGAAGTAAAATGGATGGGAATGGGGAGGTGGTCCTAAGATGGTGGAGGAATAGGACTGGGAGACCACTTTCTCCCCCACAAATTCATCAAAAGAACATTTAAACACTGAGTAAATTCCACAAAACAACTTCTGAATGCCGGCAGAGGACATCAGGCACCCAGAAAAAGTATCCCATTGTCTTCAAAAGGGGGTAGGAAAAAATATAAAAGATAAAAAGAGATACAAAAGAGGTAGGGATGGAGCTCCATCCTGAGAAGGGAGTCTTAAAAAGAGAGGTTTCCAAACACCAGGAAACACTCTCACTGCCGAGTCTGTGGCGAGCCTTGGAACCACAGAGGGCAACATAACTGGGAGGAAAAATAAATAAATAATTAAAACCCACAGATTACATGCCCGACGGTAACTCCCTCAGCAGAGAAGCAGCGCAGATGCCTGCACTTGCCACTAACAAGCAGGGGCTGGGCAGGGAGGCACTGGCTGCATTGCTTAGAGTAAGGACTGGGCCTGAATGCCCCGAGGGCAATCTGAGGGAGCTAACTAGGTCTAGCAAACCAGACTGTGGGATAGCTAGCACGCGAAAAGCCCTAACCTAAGACACCACCACGCCCGCTCACAGAACAAAGGATTGACGAGAACTACGTAAAAAGCCCTAACCTAAGACACCATCAGGTCCACTCACAGAACAAAGGACTGAACAGAGCTAGGCAGCTGCAGACCATCCCCCTCTGGTGACAGGCAGCCAGAGCTGGAAGGGGGCAATTGCAGCCCCAGAGAGGCAATATCTACCAAACTGCAAGCAGGCTTCTTTGCTAACTAAGACTTCTTGGGATTCTGGACGGTCAACATCCGCCTGAGAAGGTGAGCTAGTTGTACACCCAGAAAACCAAGCTGCAGGGACAGGGGAGGCATAAGTTGCAGCGACTTCACTCTCCAAACACCTGATCACCTGAGCTGCTCGGGCCTGGGAATGGCACAATACGCAGGCCCAACCAAGTCTGCGCCTCTGAGGACTACCGGAGTGCCTGAAACTGAGCGGCTTAGACCTGGGAGGTGCATGTAGCCCAGAGCCAGCCTCAGACAGTTCCTGGCGGAGCAACCTAGAGCCTGAGCAGTGTGGGCAGGGAGGCCACACGCGCCGTGAGTGGGGGCAGGCCCAGTGTGGCTGAGACACTGCGAGCACACGCCAGTGTTATTTGTTTGCAGCGTGCCTCCTTCCCCACAGCACGACTGAACAACTGAGCCTAAAATTGTCCACCACTTCCCCCTTGTGTCAGGGTGGAAATTAGACACTGAAGAGACCAACAAGCAGAAGAAGCTAAAACAGAGGGAACCTCCTTGGAAGTGACAGGTGCAACAGATTAAAATCCTGTAATTAGTACCGGCTACATAAGAAGGGGCCTATAGATCTTGAGAAATATAAGCCAGACCAAGTAACTATCCGAAAATGAACTGACCCCACACTGCCCACAACAAAACCAGAGAAACTCCTAGATATATTTTTAATATCATTTTTTTTTTAATTTTAAGTCCTCTATTACTCCTTTATTTTTCATTTTTATAACCTACTATTACTTTGCAAAAAAAAGAGACCCTATTTATTTATTTATTTATTTTGCAGTGATATTTTATTTTATTCTGTTTGTTTTTTGTTTTTTGTAGTCAGCATACTGTTCAGACCCTATTTTTTAAAGCAAATATCATATATATATATATAATAATTTTTGTGACTTTTTTTTAATATTGTATTTTTGAAAATCCAACCTCTACTCTAGATTTTTAATCTTTGCTTTCTGGTACTTGTTATCAATTTTGTACCTTTAAGAACCCAATCTTCAGTCCCCATTTTTACTTGGGAACGAGATTACTGGCTTGACTGTTCTCTCCCCCTTTGGACTCTCCTTTTTCTCCAGCAGGTCGCCTCTATCTCCTCCCTCCCCCTTCTCTTCTCTACCGAACTCTGTGAATCTCTTTGTGTGTTCCAGATGGTGGAGAACACTTAAGGAACTGATTACTGGCTGGATCTGTCTCTCTCCTTTAGATTCCCCTCTTTATCCTCCTGGCCACTGCTGTCTCCTTCCTCCCTCTTCTCTTCTCAATATAACTCCATGAACATCTCTGAGTAGTCCAGACTGTGGAGCGCACATAAGGAAGGGATTACTGGCTAGCTTGCTCTCTCTTCTTTTGATTCCATCTCATCTCATTCAGGTCACCTCTAACTGCCTCCTCCCTCTTCTCTTCTCTTCTCCATGTAACTCTGTGAACCTCTCTGGGTGTCCCTCACTGTGGAGAAACTTTTCATCTTTAACCTATATGTTTTATCAATGGTGTTGTATAGATAGAGAAGTCTTGAGGCTACTGTAAAAATAACTCTGAAACCATGAGCAGGGGGCTTAAGTCCAAATCCTGAGAGCACCAGAAAACTCCTGACTCCAGGGAACATTAATCAACAGGAGCTCATCAAACACCTCCACACCTTCACTGAAACCAAGCACCACCCAAGGGCCAACAAGTTCCAGAGCAAGACATACCATGCAAATTCTCCAGCAACACAGGAACACAGCCCTGAGCTTCAATATACAGGCTGCCCAAAGTCACTCCAAACCCATTGACATCTCATAACTCATTACTGGATATTTCGTTACACTACAGAGAGAAGAAATCCAGCTCCACCCACCAGAACACCGACACAAGCTTCCCTAACCAGGAAACCTTGACAAGGCACATACAACCCCACCCACAGTGAGGAAACTCCACAATAAAAAGAACTCCACAAACTGCCAGAATACAGAAATGACACCCCAAACACAGCAATATAAACAAGATGAAGAGACAGAGGAATACCCAGCAGGTAAAGGAACAGGATAAACGCCCACCAAACCAAACAAAAGAGGAAGAGAGAGGAATCTATCTGATAAAGAATTCCGAATCATGATAGTGAAAATGATCCAAAATCTTGAAATCAAAATGGAATCACAGATAAATAGCCTGGAGACAAAGATTGAGAAGATGCAAGAAAGGTTTAACAAGGACCTAGAAGAAATAAAAAAGAGTCAATGTATAATGAATAATGCAATAAATGAGATCAAAAACACTCTGGAGGAAACAAATAGTAGAATAACAGAGGCAGAAGATAGGATTAGTGAAGTAGAAGATAGAATGGTAGAAATAAATGAAACAGAGAGGGAAAAAAGAAAAACGAATTAAAGAAACGAGGACAATCTTAGAGACCTTTGGGACAATGTTAAACGCCCCAACATTCGAATCATAGGAGTCCCAGAAGAAGAAGACAAAAAGAAAGACCATGAGAAAATACTTGAGGAGATAATAGTTGAAAACTTCCCTAAAATGGGGAAGGAAATAATCACCCAAGTCCAAGAAACCCAGAGAGTCCCAAACAGGATAAACCCAAGGTGAAGCACCCCAAGACACATATTAATCAAATTAACAAAGATCAAACACAAAGAACAAATATTAAAATCAGCAAGGGAAAAACAACAAACACACAAGGGGATTTCCATAAGGATAACAGCCGATCTTTCAATAGAACCTCTTCAGGCCAGGAGGGAATGGCAGGACAAACTTAAAGTGATGAAAGAAAATAACCTACAGCCCAGATTACCATACCCAGCAAGGATCTCATTCAAATATGAAGGAGAAATCAAAAGCTTTACAGACAAGAAAAAGCTGAGAGAATTCAGCACCACCAAACCAGCTCTCCAACAAATGCTAAAGGATCTTCTCTAGACAGGAAACACAAAAAGGGTGTATAAACTCGAACCAAAAACAATAAAATAAATGGCAACGGGATCTTACTTATCAATAGTTACCTTAAATGTAAATAGGTTGAATGCCCCAACCAAAAGACAAAGACTAGCTGAATTGATACAAAAACAAGACCCCTATATATGTTGTCTACAAGACACCCACCTCAAAACAAAGGGCACATACAGACTGAAAGTGAAGGGCTGGAAAAAGATAGTCCACGCAAATAGAGACCAGAGAAAGCAGGAGTAGCAATACTGATATCAGATAAAATAGACTTTAAAACAAAGGCTGTGAAAAGAAACAAAGAAGGACACTACATAATGATCAAAGGATCAATCCAAGAAGAAGATATAACAATTATAAATATATATGCACCCAACATAGGAGCACCACAATATGTAAGACAAATGCTAACAAATATGAAATTAACAATAGGAAAATTAACAAGTAGGAAACTAAAAATAATACAATAATAGTGGGAGACTTTAATACCCACTCACACCTATGGATAGATCAACTAAACAGAAAATTAACAAAGAAACACAAACTTTAAATGATACAATAGACCAGTCAGACCTAATTCATATCTATAGGACATTTCACTCCAAAACAATGAATTTCACCTTTTTCTCAAGTGCACATGGAACCTTCTCCAGGATAGATCACATCCTGGGCTATAAACCTAGCCTTGGTAAATTTAAAAAAATGAAATCATTCCAGGTATCCTTTCTGACCACAATGAAGTAAGATTAGATCTCAATTACAGGAGAAAAACTATTAAAAATTCCAACATATGGAGGCTGAACAACACGCTGCTGAATAACCAACAAATCAAAGAATAAATCAAAATATGCATAGAAATGAATGAAAATGAAAACACAACAACCCAAAACTTATGGGACACTGTAAAAGCAGTGCTAAGGGGAAAGTTCATAGCAATACAGGCATACCTCAATAAACAAGAAAAAACTCAAATAAAGAACCTAACTCTACACCGAAAGCAACTAGAAAGGGAAGAAATGAAGAACCCCAGGGTTAGTAGAAGGACAGAAATCTTAAAAATTGGGGCAGAAATAAATGCAAAAGAAACAAAGACCATAGCAAAAAACAAAGCCAAAAGCTGGTCATTTGAGAGGATAAATAAAATTGACAAACCATTAGCCAGACTCATCAAGAAACAAAGGGAGAAATATAAAATCAATAAAATTAAAAATGAAAATGGAGAGATCACAACAGACAACACAGAAATACAAAGGACCATAAGAGACTACTATCAACAATTATATGCCAATAAAATGGACAACTGGATGAAATTGACAAATTCTTAGAAAACTACAACTTTCCAAAACTGAACCAGGAAGAAATGAAAAATTTTAATAGACCCATCACAAGAACGGAAATTGAAACTATAATCAGAAATCTTTCAGCAAACAAAAGCCCCAGGTGCAGACGGCTTCACAGCTGAATTCTACCAAAAATTTAGAAAAGAGCTAACACCTATCCTACTCAAACTCTTCCAGAAAATTGCAGAGGAAGGTAAACTTCCAAACTCATTCTATGAGGCCACCATCACCCTAATACCAAAACCTGACAAAGATCCCACAAAAAAAGAAAACTACAGGCCAATATCATTGATGAACATGGATGCTAAAATCCTTAACAAAATTCTAGCAATCAGAATCCAACAACACATTAAAAAGATCATACATCATGACCAAGTGGGCTTTATCCCAGGGATGCAAAAATTCCTCAATATTCGCAAATCAATCAATGTAATACAACATATTAACAACTTGAAAAATAAAAGCCATTTGACTATCTCTATAGATTCAGAGAAAGCCTTTGACAAAATTCAACATCCATTTATGATAAAAAAAAAAAAAGTCTCCAGAAAGCAGGAATAGAAGGAACATACCTCAGCATAATAAAAGCTATATACGACAAAACCACAGCAAACATTATCCTCAATGGTGAAAAATTGAAAGCATTTCCCCTAAAGTCAGGAACAAGACAAGGGTGCCCACTTTCACCACTACTATTCAACATAGTTTTGGAAGTTTTGGCCACAGCAATCAGAGGAGAAAAAGAAATAAAAGGAATCCACATTGGAAAGAAGATGTAAAACTCTCACTGTTCGCAGATGACATGATCCTCTACATAGAAAACCCTAAAGACTCCGCCAGAAAATTACTAGAGCTAATCAATGAATATAGTAAAGTTGCAGGATATAAAATCAATACACAGAAATCCCTTGCATTCCTATACACTAATAATGAAAAATAGAAAGAGAAATTAAGAAAACTATTCCATTCACCATTGCAATGAAAAGAATAAAATACTTAGGAATATATCTACCTAAAGAAACAAAAGACCTATATATAGAAAACTGTAAAACACTGGTGAAAGAAATCAAAGAGGACACTAATAGATGGAGAAATATACCGTGTTCATGGTATATTTATCAATATACCATGATATAGTGGTATATCAATATAGTAACTCAATATAGTGAAAATGAGTAAACTACCCAAAGCAATCTATAGATTCAATGCAATCCCTACCAAACTATCAACGGTATTTTTCACAGAGCTAGAACAAATAATTTCACAATTTGTATGGAAATACAAAAAACCTCGAATAGCCAAAGCAATCTTGAGAAAGAAGAATGGAACCGGAGGAATCAACCTGCCTGACTTCAGGCTCTACTACAAAGCCGCAGTCATCAAGACAGTATGGTACTGGCACAGACAGAAATATAGATCAATGGAACAAAATAGAAAGCCCAGAGCTAAATCCACACACTGATGGACACCTTTTCTTTGACAAAGGAGGCAAGAATATGCAATGGAGAAAAGACAATCTCTTTAACAAGTCGTGTTGGGAAAACTGGTCAACCACTTGTAAAAGAATGAAACTAGAACACTTTCTAACACCATAAACAAACAAACAACAAAAAACTCAAAATGGATTAAAGATCTAAACATAAGACCAGAAACTATAAAATTCCTAGAGGAGAACATAGGCAAAACCCTCTCCGACATAAATCACAGCAGGATCCTCTATGACCCACCTCCCAGAATATTGGAAATAAAAGCAAAAATAAACAAATGCGACCTAATTAAATTTAAAAGTTTCTGCACCACAAAGGAAACTATAAGCAAGGTGAAAAGACAGCCTTCAGAATGGGAGAAAATAATAGCAAATGAAGCAACTGAAAACAACTAATCTCAAAAAAATACAAGCAACTCTTGCAGCTCAATTCCAGAAAAATAAATGACCCAATCAAATAATGTGCCAAAGAACTAAAAAGACATTTCTCCAAAGAAGACATACAGATGACTAACAAAAACATGAAAGATGTTCAACATCATTCATTATCAGAGAAATGCAAATCAAAAACACAATGAGGTACCATTTCATGCCAGTCAGAATGGCTGCTATCCAAAAGTCTACAAGCAATACATGCTGGAGAGGGTGTGGAGAAAAGGGAACCCTCTTACACTGTTGGTGGGAATGCAAACTAGTACAGCCACTATGGAGAACAGTGTGGAGATTCCTTAAAAAACTGGAAATAGAACTGCCTTCAGATCAGATCAGTCGCTCAGTCGTGTCCGACTCTTTGCGACCCCATGAATCGCAGCACGCCAGGCCTCCCTGTCCATCACCAACTCCCAGAGTTCACTCAGACTCACGTCCATCGAGTCAGTGATGCCATCCAGCCATCTCATCCTCTGTCGTCCCCTTCTCCTCCTGCCCCCAATCCCTCCCAGCATCAGAGTCTTTTCCAATGAGTCAACTCTTCGCATGAGGTGGCCAGAGTACTGGAGTTTCAGCTTTAGCATCATTCCTTCCAAAGAAATCCCAGGGCTGATCTCCTTCAGAATGGACTGGTTGGATCTCCTTGCAGTCCAAGGGACTCTCAAGAGTCTTCTCCAACACCACAGTTCAAAAGCATCAATTCTTTGGCGCTCAGCCTTCTTCACAGTCCAACTCTCACATCCATGCATGACCACAGGAAAAACCATAGCCTTGACTAGACGAAACTTTGTTAGCAAAGTAATGTCTCTGCTTTTGAATATGCTATCTAGGTTGGTCATAACTTTCCTTCCAAGGAGTAAGCGTCTTTTAATTTCATGGCTGCAGTCACCATCTGTAGTGATTTTGGATCCCAGAAAAATAAAGTCTGACACTGTTTCCACTGTTTCCCCATCTATTTCCCATGAAGTGATGGGACCGGATGCCATGATCTTCGTTTTCTGAATGTTGAGCTTTAAGCCAACTTTTTCACTCTCCACTTTCACTTTCATCAAGAGGCTTTTTAGTTCCTCTTCACTTTCTGCCATAAGGGTGGAATCATCTGCATATCTGAGGTTATTGATGTTTCTCCCGGCAATCTTGATTCCAGTTTGTGTTTCTTCCAGTCCAGCGTTTCTCATGATGTACTCTGCATATAAGTTAAATAAGCAGGGTGACAATATACAGCCTTGACGGACTCCTTTTCCTATTTGGAACCAGTCTGTTGTTCCATGTCCAGTTCTAACTGTTGCTTCCTGACCTGCATACAAATTTCTCAAGAGGCAGATCAGGTGGTCTGGTATTCCTATCTCTTGAATTTTCCACAGTTTATTGTGATCCACACAGTCAAAGGCTTTGGCATAGTCAATAAAGCAGAAATAGATATTTTTCTGGAACTCTCTTGATTTTTCGATGATCCAGCGGATGTTGGCAATTTGATCTCTGGTTCCTCTGCCTTTTCTAAAACCAGCTTGAACATCAGGAAGTTCACGGCTCACATACTGCTGAAGCCTGGCTTGGAGAATTTTGAGCATTACTTTACTAGCATGTGAGATGAGTGCAATTGTGTGGTAGTTTGAGCATTCTTTGGCATTGCCTTTCTTTGGGATTGGAATGAAAACTGACCTTTTCCAGTCCTGTGGCCACTGCTGAGTTTTCCAAATTTGCTGGCATATTGAGTGCAGCACTTTCACAGCATCATCTTTCAGGATTTGGAATAGCTCAACTGGAATTCCATCACCTCCACTAGCTTTGTTCATAGTGATGCTTTCTAAGGCCCACTTGACTTCACATTCCAAGATGTCTGGCTCTAGGTCAGTGATCACACCATCGTGATTATCTGGGTCGTGAAGATCTTTTTTGTACAGTTCTTCTGTGTATTCTTGCCATCTCTTCTTAATATCTTCTGCTTCTGTTAGGTCCATACCATTTCTGTCCTTTATCGAGCTCATCTTTGCATGAAATGTTCCTTTGGTATCCCTCATTTTCTTGAAGAGATCCCTAGTCTTTCCAATTCTGTTGTTTTCCTCCATTTCTTTGCATTGATTGCTGAAGAAGGCTTTCTTATCTCTTCTTGCTATTCTTTGGAACTCTGCAGTCAGATGTTTATATCTTTCCTTTTCTCCTTTGCTTTTCTCTTCTCTTCTTTTGACAGCTATTTGTAATCACACTAGGACCACAGCCTTTTCTAACTCAATGAAACTAAGCCATGCCCGAGGGGCAACCCAAGACGGGCGGATCATGGTGGAGAGATTTGACAGAATGTGGTCCACTAGAGAAGGGAATGGCAAACCACTTCAGTATTCTTGCCTTGAGAACCCCATGAACAGTATGAAAAGGCAAAATGAGAGGATACTGATAGATAAACTCCCCAGGTAAGTAGGTGCCCAATATGCTACTGGAGATCAGTGGAGAAATAACCTCAGAAAGAATGAAGGGATGGAGCCAAAGCAAAAACAATACCCAGTTGTGGATGTAACTGGTGACAGAAGCAAGATCCGATGCTGTAAAGAGCAATATTGCATAGGAACCTGGAATGTCAGGTCCATGAATCAAGGCAAATTGGAAGTGGTCAAACAAGAGATGGCAAGAGTGAACGTCGACATTCTAGGAATCGGCGAACTGAAATGGACTGGAATGGGTGAATTTAACTCAGATAACCATTATATCTACTACTGCGGGCAGGAATCCCTCAGAAGAAATGGAGTGGCCATCATGGTCAACAAAAGAGTCCAAAATGCAGTACTTGGATGCAATCTCAAAAACAACAGAATGATCTCTGTTCATTTCCAAGGCAAACCATTCAATATCACAGTAATCCAAGTCTATGCCCCAACCAGGAACGCTGAAGAAGCTGAAGTTGAATGGTTCTATGAAGACCTACAAGACCTTTTAGAACTAACACCCAAAAAAGATGTCCTTTTCATTATAGGGGACTGGAATGCAAAAGTGGGAAGTCAAGAAACACCTGGAGTAACAGGCAAATTTGGCCTTGGAATATGCAATGAAGCAGGGCAAAGACTGATACAGTTTTGCCAAGAAAATGCACTGGTCATAACAAACACCCTCTTCCAACAACACAAGAGAAGACTCTATACATGGACATCACCAGATAGTCAACACCAAAATCAGATTGATTGTATTCTTTGCAGGCAAAGATGGAGAAGCTCTATACAGTCAGCAAAAACAAGACCAGGAGCAGACTGTGGCTCAGACCATGAACTCCTTATTGCCAAATTCAGACTGAAATTGAAGAAAGTAGAGAAAACCACTAGACCATTCAGGTATGACCTAAATCAAATCCCTTATGATTATACAGTGGAAGTGAGAAATAGATTTAAGGGCCTAGATCTGATAGATAGAGTGCCTGATGAACTATGGAATGAGGTTCATGACATTGTACAGGAGACAGGGATCAAGACCATTCCTATAGAAAAGAAATGCAAAAAAGCAAAATGGCTATCTGGGCAGGCTTTACAAATAGAACTGCCTTGTGACTCAGCAATCCCACTGCTGGGCATACACACTGAGGAAACCAGAATTGAAAGAGACATGTGTACCCCAATGTTCATCACAGCACTGTTTATAATAACCAGGACATGGAAACAACCTAGATGTCCATCAGCAGACGAATGGATAAGAAAGCTGTGGTACATATACACAGTGGAGTATTCAGTTCAGTTCAGTTCAGTCGCTCATTCATGTCTGACTCTTTGCAACCCCATGAATCGCAGCACGCCAGGCCTCCCTGTCCATCACCAAATCCCAAAGTACACCCAAACACACGCCCATCGAGTCGGTGATACCATCCAGCCATCTCATCCTCTGTCGTCCCCTTTACCTCCTGCCCTCAATCCCTCCTAGCATCAGAGTCTTTTCCACTGAGTCAACTCTTCACATGAGGTGGCCAAAGTACTGGAGTTTCAGCTTCAGCATCATTCCTTCCAAAAAAATCCCAGGGCTGATCTCCTTTAGAATGGGCTGGTTGGATCTCCTTACAGTCCAAGGGACTCTCAAGAGTCTTCTCCAACACCACAGTTCAAAAGCATCAATTCTTCGGCACTCAGCTTTCTTCACAGTCCAACTCTCACATCCATGCATGACCACTGGAAAAACCATAGCCTTGACTCTCAGCCATTAAAAAGAATATATTTGAATCAGTTCTAACGAGATGGATGAAACTGGAGCCTATTATACATAGTGAAGTAAGTCAGAAAGAAAAACACCAATACAGTAGACTAACACATATATATGGAATTTAGAAAGATGGTAATGACGACCCTATATGCGAGACAGCAAAAGAGACACAGATATATAGAACAGTCTTTTGGACTCTGTGGGAGAGAGGGTGGGATGATTTGGGAGAATGGCATTGAAACATGTATAATATCATATATGAAACAAATTGCCAGTCCAGGTTCGATGCATGATACAGGATGCTTGGGGCTGGTGCACTGGGATGATCCAGAGGGATGGTATGGGGAGGAAGGTGGGAGGGGGGTCCAGGATGGGGAACATGTGTACACCTGTGGCAGATTCATGTTGATGTATTGCAAAACCAATAAAATATTGTAAATTAGCCTCCAATTAAAATAAATAAATTTATATTAAAAAGAAATAAAATTACTTAAAAAATTTTTTTAATGGATGGGAATGGGCAAATTTAATTCAGATAGCCATTTGTATCTGTTACTATGGTCAAGAAGCCCTTAGAAGAAATGGGGTAACATTTAGAGTCAACAAAAAAGTCCAAAATGAAGTACTTGGGTGCAATCTCAAACATGACGGAATGATCTCAGTTCGTTTCCAAGGCAAATCATTCAACATCACACTAATCCAAGTCTATGACCCAACCATAATTCAGGAGAAGATGAAGTTGAATGGTCTTATGAAGACCTGCAAGACCTTCTAGAACTAACATCAAAATAACAGATATTCTTTTCATCATAGGGGACTGGAATTTCAACATCACTCATTATCAGAGAAATGCAAATCAAAACCACTATGAGGTACCATTTCACACCAGTCAGAATGGCTGCGATCCAAAAGTCTACAAGCAATAAATGCTGGAGAGGGGATGGAGAAAAGGGACCCTCTTACACTGTTCTTGGGAATGCAACTAGTACAGCCACTATGGAGAACAGTGTGGAGATTCCTTAAAAAGCTGGAAATAGAACTACCATACGACCCAGCAATCTCACTTCTGGGCATACACACCGAGGAAACCAGAATTGAAAGAGACACATGTACCCCAATGTTCATCACAGCACTGTTTATAATAGCCAGGACATGGAAGCAACCTAGATGTCCATCAGCAGATGAATGGATAAGAAAGCTGTGGTACATATACACAATGGAATATTACTCAGCCATTAAAAAAAATTCATTTTAATCAGTTCTAATGAGGTGGATGAAACTGGAGCCTATTATACAGAGTCAAGTAAGCCAGAAAGAAAAGCACCAATACAGTATACTAATGGATATATATGGAATTTAGAAAGATGGTAACAATAACCCTATATGCGAGACAGCAAAAGAGACACAGATGTATAGAACAGTCTTTTGGACTCTGTGGGAGAGGGAGAGGGTGGGATGATTTGGGAGCATGGCATTGAAACATATATAATATCATATATGAAATGAATCTCCAGTCCAGGTTCGATGCATGATACAGGATGCTCGGGGCTGGTGCACTGGGATGACCCAGTGGGGTGGTATGGGGAGGGAGGTGGGAGGGGGGATTCAGGATGGGGAACACATGTACACCTGTGGCAGATTCATGTTGATGTATGACAAAACCAAACAATATTGTAAAGTAATTAGCCTCCAATTAAAATAAATAAATTTAAAATAAAAAAATAAATAAAAGTAGGAAGTCAAGAGATAACCAGGAGTAACAGGCAAATTTGGCCTTGGAGTACAAAATGAAACAGGCCAAAGGCTAGCAGAGTTTAGCCAAGAAAATGAACTGGTCATAGCTACCACTCTCTTCCAATAACACAAGGGACAAGTCTACACATGGATATCACCAGATGGCCAATACCAAAATCAGACTGATTATATTGTTTTGTAGCCAAAGATGGAGAACCACTATACAGTTAGCAAAAACAAGACTTGGAGCTGACTGTGGCTCAGATCATAACACCTTATTGGGAAATGCAGACTTAAATTGAAGAAAGCAGGGAAAACCATTAGGCCACTGGGGTAAGACCTAAAGAAATCCCTTATGACTATTCAGTGGGGGTGACAAAATTTCAAAGTATTAGATCTGATAGACTGAATGCCTGAAGAACTATGGACAGGTGTTTATAACATTGTACAGGAGGCGGTTACCATAACCATCCCCAAGAAAAAGAAATGCAACAAGGAAAAGGAGGCTTTACAAATAGCTGAGGAAAGAAGATAAGAGAAAGGCAAGGGAGAAAGGGAATAATTTAGCCAACTGAATGCAGAGTTCCTGAGAATAGCAAGGAGAGAAAAGAAGGCCTTCTTCAAGAACAATGTAAAGAAATAAAGGAAAACAATAGATGGGAAAATACTAGAAATCTCTTCAAAAATTGGAGAGAACAAGGGAATATTTCATGCATGGATGAACATGATATATAACAGAAACAGTAAGGACATACCAAGAGCAGAAGAGATTGAAAAGTGGCAAGAATACCCAGAACTATAAAAAAATCTTAATAACCCAAATGCTCATGATGGTGTGTGCTGGAGTCCAGCTCCAGCAGCCAGGGAATCAGCCCAAAGGGATGAGCAGTGTCGGCGAAGAATGATGTAGCCTCTGACTTGAGGTACGGGACTACATGTTTATTTCAAGTATCAGGTCTTCTTTTATACTTTGACAAAAGCATTAGGTCAGAGATTTGACATTTTCAGTTCCCCCTCACCCAGATTTACTGTCTCATTTTTCCCTTCAAACAGAGTTCCTGCTTCAGTGATTCTCTCAGAATCATGTTTACTTGTGATTACATTGTAACTCATGCTTATGTCTGGGCTGCATACCACATTCCTCAGTTTATTTCTTATCTTTCTAAATCCTGCTTTCCCCTAGTATCCTAAGCTCACTATCTCCTAAAAAGGCTTCTAACTATTCTTAATTATTAAGGAAAGTTATGACCAAGCTAGATAGCATATTCAAAAGCAGAGACATTATTTTGCCAACAAAGGTCCGTCTAGTCAAGGCTATGGTTTTTCCAGTAGTCATGTATGGATGTGAGAGTTGGATTGTGAAGAAAACTGAGCACCGAAGAATTGATGCTTTTGAACTGTGGTGTTGGAGAAGACTCTTGAGAGTCCCTTGGACTGCAAGGAGATCCAACCAGTCCATTTTAAAGGAGATCAGTCCGGGGTGTTCTTTGGAAGGAATGATGCTAAAGCTGAAACTCCAGCTGAAATGCCACCTCATGTGAAGAATTGACTCATTGGAAAGGACTCTGATGCTGGGACTGATTGGGTGCAGGAGGAAAAGGGGACAACAGAGGATGAGATGGCTGAATGGCATCAGTGACTCAATGGACGTGAGTTTGAGTGAACTCCAGGAGTTGGTGATGGACAGGGAGGCCTGGCATGCTGCTATTCATGGGGTCGCAAAGAGTCGGACATGACTGAGTGACTGAACTGAACTGAAACTCAGCAAACTTCCTTTGCCATAAACATTTCCCTCACAAACAGGTCTCAGATAACAATCCTTCCCATGCCCTCAAGCTGAAGCCTACGTGCTCATCCTGGGACATTCTTTGTAAGAATCCTTGAACAAATGTCAATGGTTCCTTTATATATTATTTTCTGGGCACAACTGCAGAAGGCTTTGTGCTTTCTCATGCTTCTCTCAAGAACAATAAGCACCTTAACATTCTTCCCAGCCAACTCAACCAAAGAAAGGAAAGAGCAAGTCAGAATCAAAAAACCTAACTCCTTCATCCCAGGACCATGCCTGCAGGATGAGGAGAGGGGGTTGGGGCCGTGCCTCCATTTTGTCAGTAATGCCTAATGCAGCTCCCGACATCTCTCCCTTTCTTATTTTTTAGAGCATAAGTATGAAACTCAGTAGATAAAGCAGAAACACGTTGGTTGAGTATTCTGAAAAGGCACGGGGCTATTACACAAATCAGAACCAACAGGCATAAACATATAGCCGCATTAATCATTATTGTAAAAAAGCATCCATGGGAAAGATATCCCTCCAGATTTTCAAAAAGGGAATTAGAAAGCCATTGAGAGGAAAAGTCAGACTCCGCCTGCTTCAAATTCTGAATATCCTGATATAACTTAGAAATATCAATACTAAAATCTGAATGATTCTAAATGCCTAAAATATGATTCCTAATGTGTTCCCAAGAATGTACAGAATCATTCACTTGTAGAAGGGTAATGCACATCCATTTAAGTTCAGCATGGCACTTTAAAGATGACTTAATTTTTAATTTGTAATTTCTTGCCCTATAAGCAGGACTTCTTCTTCTAAAACATTGACCTTATTTTCTATTTTCCTATCCATAATTTCCTGTGTAGTAAGATCTACAGAGGCATTTTTGGACAGCTGATCAACAAACGAGGCAGTATGCACTTCTTTTGACAGGCAACATCAGAAACCATAACTGAAGCAATTATGGCAATCAAGGCAGTTACTCCCACAATCAGAGCTGCAATGAATCTCTTAGGTCGAGAAGTTAAGCCATTAAGCTCATACAAAACTTTCAAAGCATAATCATCAAACCATTGTCCCTCTAATTTTACAGGAACCATCAAATATGGTGGTTGCTTTACAATCATCACAGCCTTATAATTACTATAATCATTCCCATCAACACAATTTGATATAAAACAATTCACACATTCAACATTATAGACAGTTTCTCCTTCAAAAACTCCCAACTCATTCTGATTTTTGGCCAACAAAAAGGCATAGGGAGAATGTACGCAGGCCCATACAATATATCTTTGTTCGTTTAAAGGTCTATGTAAAATCACAGGTGCCATACCAGCCAACGCTGTTCATAATTCAGGTTGTATGGGACCTGTTCCATCGAAACTCACTAAAGGAGGAACCCATCCATTAACATGCCACCTAGTAATTGCTAAAGGATAAGCAACAGTTGGAACTGGACATGGAACAACAGACTGGTTCCAAATAGGAAAAGGAGTACATCAAGGCTGTATATTGTCACCCTGCTTATTTAACTTACTTGCAGAGTACATCATGAGAAACGCTGGGCTGGAAGAAGCACAAGTTAGAATCAAGATTGCTGGGAGAAGTATCAATAACCTCAGATATGCAGATGACACCACCCTTATGGCAGAAACTGAAGAGGAACTAAAAAGCCTCTTGATGAAAGTGAAAGAGGAGAGTGAAAAAGTTGGCTTAAAGCTCAACATTCAGAAAACGAAGATCATGGCATCTGGTCCCATCACTTCATGGGAAATAGATGGGAAAACAGTGGAAACAGTGTCAGACTTTATTTTGGGGGGCTCCAAAATCACTGCAGATGGTGACTGCAGCCATGAAATTAAAAGACGCTTACTCCTTGGAAGAAAAGTTATGACTAACCTAGATAGCATATTCAAAAGCAGAGACGTTACTTTGCCAACAAAGGTTCATCTAGTCAAGGCTATGGTTTTTCCAGTTTCATGTATGGATGTGAGAGTTGGACTGTGAAGAAAACTGAGCTCCGAAGAATTCATGCTTTTGAACTGTGGTGTTGGAGAAGACTCTTGAGAGTCCCTTGGACTGCAAGGAGATCCAACCAGTTCATTCTGAAGGAGATCAGCCCTGGGATTTCTTTGGAAGGAATGATGCTAAAGCTGAAACTCCAGTACTTTGGCCACCTCACACGAAGAGTTGAGTCATTGGAAAAGACTCTGATGCTGGGAGGGATCTGGGGCAGGAGGAGAAGGTGATGACAGAGGATGAGATGGCTGGATGGCATCACTGACTCGATGGACGTGAGTCTGGGTGAACTCTGGGAGTTGGTGATGGACAGGGAGGCCTGGCGTGCTGTGATTCATGGGGTCGCAGAGTCAGACACGACTGAGCGACTAAACTGAACTGAAGGGATAAATGAACCATTCCATATGGATCTATAAGGTTCTTCAAAAATCAAGTTCATTTGTTGATCCTAAAGGTAGGGTCACCCCATTTGATCAGAGAATGTCTGGTGGCAACAATGGGAATAGATAACTTTAGGGTATACATGCATTCTTTCCAATGAGGAAAGCCAAAAATTTTGCTTATGCTTCCCCAGGCCTGTAGTCCTTGTTCATCAGAATCTGGAGGGGGGAGTGCACAGCTCAGAAAGTCCTTTAAATGAGGGCCTGCCTGTTTTATGGCATCATATTGCTTTTCTTGTGCCCCCGGCATCAGCAGCTGTAAGGACCAAAAGTCTCTCTTGCCATCGCTTCTCGGAGAATCAGTAAGCATGCCTTTCAAGGAAGTGCTAACACATCCATTCAAAACTGGAGCTGATCCTTGTAAGGAGGAAGGTATGGCAAAGAAAATAGGTCAATAAATGGACAAGCCTGAAAAATTGAAGGGAGTGCTGACCACTGTTTTAGCATTATTAGGATAGATGGAAGCCCCACCCAAAAGATGAGTATCATTAACAAAAACACGAATGGGCTCATTCATCCAATCAACAGGCTGAAAAGAAGGTGGATTAGGCAAATAGGCCCAATGAACTTTTTCTGCACTGGAGGGCCTCGGCTGACAAGCCAACATAGCAAGCATAGCCACAAACATTACCACAGGAGTGGCCTCATGTCTCCCCCTTTCTATTAATTCTTCAGTCTGCTGAGTGAGGTGCTTCAGCTGGCCCCATGTTGGCACCGTGCTGGAGGTAGTTGCTTGAGTACGATGATGGCGACAAGGTGGAGCAGAATATGGCTGGACTCTATCAGCATGTCTCTCCTGAAGTGCCAGGTGCCTGAAGCAATGTACTAGAGGTGAAGCCTCAGTTGAAGGGTCACTCACCCTTCGGCTTCTCCATGACTCCCTCAGGTCCAGACTCAACAAGCTTCTGATCTCCCCATCCTCCCTTGGTCCTGGACTCCAGGACTCCAGGGATCTCAGTGACCTCAGGGGTCTTCGTGATCTTGGAGATCTCACGGGACTGGACATGTCGAATCAGTCTGTCAGGAATCCAAACAGGAGAAGTGGAATCCTATGGAAACACACAAACATACCATCTCCCACAAGTTAACAGTACATCTGGCCCTTTCCACTCTCTGGTAAGGAGGTCCTTCCACTTGACCAGGGGCCAAGTCATAGCCCCTTCAGGAATCCAGTGTCTCATCATTGCAGTCTGCCCCTGTGTGTCCACATTTAAGTGATTAATAACAAAGCATGGTGTAGAACATGATGTGGAGAGGAATACTTAAATTCTCCCTGCCTTAATTTAGCTATCTGATTTTTTAAAGTCTGGTGTGCTCTTTCTACTATGGCTTGGCCTTGGGGATTATAAGGTATTCCTGTTGAATGCTCTATAGAAAATTGTTGACAAAATCTCTTAAAGGCAGCAGAGGTATAAGCTGGGGCATTATCTGTTTTTATCTGTTCAGGGAGTCCTATTTGGGAAAAGCACTGAAACCTGATCTAGCAGGGGCTGTAATAACATGAGAAAAGGTATCCATGGTAACATGCACAAAGGACAGTTTTCCAAAGGCCAGGGTATGAGTTACGTCCATTTGCCAGATAGCATTAGGCTTAAGGCCTCGGGGACTTTCTCCTAATGGTAGAGATGGATTAGATGTTGGGCAATTTGGACAAAACTTAACTATTTGTCTAGCTGCCTCCTTAGGGATATGAAACTCATACCTTAAACCAGCTGCATTTTGATGGTGAGTTTTGTGAGAATTTTTGGCTTTGTCAATCTTTCCATGTAAGTTTAAAGCAATTACTTTAGTTAATGCATCTGCCAAAGCATTTCCTTCATGTAAAGGGCCGGGGAAGCTGGAATGGGCTCTAATATGTCCCACAATATATTTCTTATCTCTATGCTTAATCTCCTTCTGTAAATCAAATAACAAGGAGAAGATGGTAGTTTTATTTTCCAGAATATTAGCAGTCTCAATATGAGGAAACAACCCTACAATATCAGGAGTCAGTCAAAAGATTGAAGGTACGGTCTCTCAAATGTTGAAAAGCCCAAATAACTGCTCTTAACTTAGCTCTCTGGGCAGATGTCTCTTCAGTTACCTGAACATGGGATTTTCCATTAATAATTGTGACTGCTTTACCATTAGAGGAACCATCTGTGAAAACTAAAATTTCCCCTTCCAAAGGTTGAATAGAAAATTTCCTCGGAAAAATCAGAATGTGTTTTCCAAAAATGCAAAAGGGGGCTTGAAGGCAAATGAAACAAAATTTGACCCCTGAAATCTATCAGGAAAACTTGCCAATCATCACTATTTTGTAAAAGAAATTGCAGTTGATCATTATTAAATGGAATCACTATATTTGCTACTTCCTTTCCCAAAAGTTCTACACTTCTTTTTCTATCTTTTATAATTAATTGTGCCACCAAGCTGGGATAAGACAGAACTATTTTTCTTGGGGTCACTGGTAGATGGAGCCATTCCAATGGGCCTTTTTGCCACAAGCATCCTGTAGGTGTATGTTCCATGGCGAGAATAATTAAATCCCATCCTCTGGTAATATTAATCCTAATTAACTGATCATTCATAGCCTCATCAACTTTAACAAGAGCCGACTCCACCTCACTAGTCAATTTTCTCTTAGAACTGGGATCAGGATTGCCCTTTAAGCAATCAAACAGAGGCTTTAAATCTGCAGTAGTGAGTCTTAAATGTGGGTGTATCCAATTAATATCCCCTAATAATTTCTGGAAATCATTTAAAGTTAGTAAACGATCTCTCGGCAGCTGCAAAGGAGCATGACTCACAATATGGGTATTTAACACCCTACCTAAATAAGAAAAAGGAGGATTTACTTGTATCTTATCTGGAGCTATCTTCCAACCCGTTTTCCAAGGCCTCAATCAATTTAGATAAGATTTGTTGCAACAAGGCTCTATCCTTACGGGCAGCCAAAATATCATCCATCAGTTCAGTTCAGTTCAGTGGCTCAGTAGTGTCCGACTCTTTGCGACCCCATGAATCACAGCACGCCAGGCCTCCCTGTCCATCACCAACTCCCAGAGTTCACTCAGACTCACGTCCATCGAGTCAGTGATGCCATCCAGCCATCTCATCCTCTGTCATCCCCTTCTCCTCCTGCCCCAGATCCCTCCCAGCATCAGAGTCTTTTCTAATGAGTCAACTCTTTGCATGAGGTGGCCAAAGTACTGGAGTTTCAGCTTTAGTATCATTCCTTCCAAAGAAATCCCAGGGCTGATCTCCTTCAGAATGAACTGGTTGGATCTCCTTGCAGTCCAAGGGACTCTCAAGAGTCTTCTCCAACACCACAGTTCAAAAGCATGAATTCTTCGGAGCTCAGTTTTCTTCACAGTCCAACTCTCACATCCATGCATGACCACTGGAAAAACCATAGCCTTGACTAGACGGACCTTTGTTGGCAAAGTAACGTCTCTGCTTTTCAATATGCTATCTAGGTTGGTCATAAGTTTCCTTCCAAGGAGTAAGCATCTTTTAATTTCATGGCTGCAGTCACCATCTGCAGTGATTTTGGAGCCCCCCCAAAAAAGTCTGATACTGTTTCCACTGTTTCCCCATCTATTTCCCATGAAGTGATGGGACCAGATGCCATGATCTTCGTTTTCTGAATGTTGAGCTTTAAGCCAACTTTTCCACTCTCCACTTTCACTTTAATGTATCAAATATAGATCTTTATACTTTCCTCTAACATTTTGCACAGCTTGATCCACAAATTTCTGACACAAGAAGGGGCTATTTTTCACTCCCTGAGGCAAAACCTTCCATTGAAACCTTCTATAGGGCTGTTTAAAATTAGCTGAAGGGAGACTGAAAGCAAACCTTTTACAATCCTGAATAGCCAGGGGGATAGTAAAGAAACAATCCTGTAGATTTATAACTATCACATTGTATTGAAAGGGCACAGGTACTGGGGAAAGGAGACCCAGCTGAAGGGTCCCCATGTCTTCCATAGTTGCGTTTATAGCTCTCAAATCTTGTAACAATCTCCATTTTCCTGATTTATTCTTAATGACAAAAATAGGAGTATTCCGGGGACTATTAGAAGGCTCTATATGGCCAGCTGCCAGTTGTTCCATAAATAAATCCTCAGCTGCCTGCAGATTTTCAGCTGTTAAGGGCCATTGCTCCACCTATACCGGATCATCAGATTTCCAGGTAAAAGTGTCGGCAGCAAGAACAACAGCCTTTAGGATAAATTTGAATATCCTAAACCTTCTCTATTCTTGTTAGGAACAGTTTCTAATGGAGAAACAATTTCCTGCTGATCTTTACCAAGCCCCTTGTCAGGATTATACCTCATTTGCAGCATTTGGTTAGTAACCTTTTCATCTGGGCTGTATAAAAGCATTCCCATCTGAGATAATATATCTCTCCCCCATAAAGAAAAAGGTAGTGAAGGAATCACATATGGAGAAAAGATGACTTATGCCCCCTTCTCATCTGACCATGTCAAAATTTGTGAGCTTTTAGCAACCGAGGGCACTGACCCTATTCCCACCAAGCCGGCATTGGCCAAACGTGTTGGCCAGGATGAAGGCCAATCTTTTCCAGCAATGCAAAAGACATCTGCTCCAGTATCCAACAACCCTGACATTTTATTTCCTTGAATTAAAAGATCTTTCAAAGGCCTTGAAGCTGTAATTTCCTGCACCCAAAAGGCTAGATCACTAGATACAAATCCTCTCGGGCCCCTAGCTTGAGAAGTCAAGGTTCTTCCTATCTGACAATAAGGTAAAAGCAAAAACTGTGCTATTCTTTGACCTTTATTAATTTGCACAGCTTTGGCAGGTAGCGAGATCAAAACTTTAATTTTATTCCAGTATAATCAGAATCTACTACACCAGGCACCACCGAAATTCCTCGAAGGGAAAGCGAGCTACGTCCCAGAACAAGCCCTACAATGCCCTCAAGCAGGGGGCCAGCCACTCCCATTGGAATCGGAGTAACTGGTATGTCAGGGGTTGTTGCAGTGGTGGAACTGAGTTTGAGTCCTGTACTACCTGGGGTTGCTCTGAGGAGTTCTGAGACGGAACAAAGGGAATAAAGGGATTCAACGCGACTGCCCCATTGTTGTCTGGGGCCAGGGCTGCCCCTGCTGCCCATTTCCTTGAAACTGGGAAAAATTACTTCCTTGTACTTGGGGGGTGAGTGTAGTCCCATCCCTATGGAATTTAGATCTACAGTCTTTTGCCCAGTGATACCCCTTCTGGCATCAGGGGCAAGATGTCTTTGGAGGGTTGGTTTTAGTCTGTATTGGCATGGTTTGTTGTCCCTGCTTGACATTGCTGGCAAAAATCCCCCATTTGGCCACAAGAGAAACACTATTTATTTGTAGAATCGTTTCTATTAGGATTAATTTTTTTTCTCATTCCCTGAATAACTTGGGTAGCAGTTTCTCCCCTCAAAGCTGTGGCTAAGGCAACCCCCTGCATAAAGGAGGTTCCTACTTCCTGGCAGGTCTGTACGTAAGTCCAAAGACTTCCTTTACTTCTAACGGGTCTAAGCAATGCCTGATAGGTAGAATTGACATTCTCATAAGCCAATTGTTTAAGAACTATCTCTGCTGGCTCAGTACTCTTAATAGTTCTTTCTACAGCAGTTTTCAATCTGGCCACAAAGTCTTCATATCTCTCATCAGGTCCCTGTTTGTTATTACTCAAAGTGGATAACTTTCCATCTGAAGGGGGCAAAGATTTCCATGCCAAGATACCTATGGCCATAATCTGATTACTTCTTTAGACAACCTTGCTTGGCATACGTTAGATTTGTATTCTCCCTCTCCTTTTAATGTTGCAGATCCCACTGTCCTGAGCTGTGATCGTTAGAGGTTTTGTTTTGCCCTGACTGTAGTCTAGCCAACTTATCATATTCTGCCAACCACAGGAGGAACTCTCCTCCAGGAAGGCAAGCCTTTGCAACCATTCTCCAATCATATGGTGTCATCCATCTTCCAGCCAAGGCATCTAGCAGGGTGAATGTATAGGAGGAGGTAGACCCATAATCATGACAAGTTTGTTTAAGCTCTTGCAGTAGCTTATATGGGACCGGTTCCCATTCTCCCTCTTCCTCACTTCCCCCTTCTGTTTTGGTAAAGACTACTGGAAAGGCCATAGAGAATTCCAAGTCCCCCTGTTGTTCCGCTTCTCTTCTAGCCTGGGTGAGGCCCCCCTGAGGGGGTTTTCTCCAAGGAGCACGCTCTGTATATTGTGCATACATCTGCTTCAAAAGCTCCTTTGCTTCAGAAAACTCTTTATCTTCCTCAGCCTCAGGCAATGCTCTGGGAGGCTTTGGGGCAAAGTGGGGAACTCCTGGGCCCTGGGAGGCACAAACGGAGGTGGCGGCGATTGCCTTAAATCAGAAACTGATGGATAAATTTTTAAAGGTTTGCCTAGGGCACCCGGCCGCAGCGTCCTGCAAGTCCTCCCCCTCCTCCGGAGGCAGAGCACAGTCTCCCTCCTTTTCTTCATCAATGGCAGAAAACATGATCTGCACAGAAGGCAGAGACCCACCATCCACTGCTGTAGCCTCTCCCATAGGCTGTCTAACAGCCTCATGCCGAGGGTCCAGGACGTCCCTAATCATACTCCACAGAGCAAAAGCATCTACAGGAACCTTTTTCTGGCCCATGCAAAGTATAAAACAAATGTTACTGATTCCCAACCTTAGTCCAAGTTTCTAGATTTACGGTGCCCTCCTCAGGAAACCATGGGCATTGCTCTTGGACAAAAATTAGAAATTTAGACAGTCTTCCTTTGCTTACCTTAACGCCTCTATGGGTTAACATGTGAAGTAATATTTCAATAAACATTTGCCTATTCTTGGATGCAGAGAGACCCATTTTCCTAGAGAATATTTTTATTCCTTCTGTACCCTCCTCACCGTGCCTAAACTGCAGAGGGGTGCTGGCCACCCACAGGTACAATCCTAACTGCTCCACATTGCAGTCACGAAGTTACTTACCTTTCAGATGCCCCACGTTGGGTGCCACTTGCAGGAGTCCAGCTCCAGCAGCCAGGGAATCAGCCCAAAGGGATGAGAGGTGTCAGCGAAGAATGATGTAGCCTCTGACTCGAGGTACAGGACTACATGTTTATTTCAAGCATCAGGTCTTCTTTTATACTTTGACAAAAGCATTAGGTCAGAGGTTTGACATTTTCAGTTCCCCCTCATTCAGATTTATTGTCTCATTGTTGCCCTTCAAACAGAGTTCCTGCTTCAGTGATTCTCTCAGAATCATGTTTACTTGTGATTACATTGTAACTCATGCTTATGTCTGGGCTGCATACCACATTCCTCAGTTTATTTCTTATCTTTCTAAATCCTGCTTTCCCCTAGTATCCTAAGCTCAGTTTATTTCAGTTCAGTTCAGTCGCTCAGTCATGTCTGACTCTTTGTGACCCCTTGAATTGCAGCACACCAGGCCTCTCTATCCATCACCAACTCGCCGAGTACACCCAAACCCACGTCCATCGAGTCGGTGATGCCATCCAGCCATCTCATCCTCTGTCATCACCTTCTCCTCCTGCCCCCAATCCCTCCCAGCATCAGAGTCTTTTCCAATGAGTCAACTCTTCGCATGAGGCGGCCAAAGTACTGGAGTTTCAGCTTTAGCATCATTCCTTCCAAAGAAATCCCAGGGCTGATCTCCTTCAGAATGGACTAGTTGGATCTCCTTGCAGTCCAAGGGACTCTCAAGAGTCTTCTCCAACACCACAGTTCAAAAGCATCAATTCTTAGGCGCTCAGCTTTCTTCACAGTTCAACCCTCACATCCATACATGACCACAGGAAAAACCATAGCCTTGACTAGATGAACCTTTGTTGGCAAAGTAATGTCTCTGCTTTTGAATATGCTATCTAGGTTGGTCATAACTTTTCTTCCAAGGAGTAAGCGTCTTTTAATTTCATGGCTGCAGTCACCATCTGCAGTGATTTTGGAGCCCCCCAAAATAAAGTCTGACACCGTTTCCACTGTTTCCCCATCTGTTTCCCATGAAGTGATGGGACCAGGTGCCATGATCTTCATTTCCTGAATGTTGAGCTTTAAGCCAACATTTTCACTCTCCTCTTTCACTTTCAACAAGAGGCTTTTTAGTTCCTCTTCACTTTCTGCCATAAGAGTGGTGTCATCTGCATATCTGAGGTTATTGATATTTCTCCCGGCAATCTTGATTCCAGTTTGTGCTTCTTCCAGCCCAGCGTTTCTCATGATGTACTCTGCATATAAGTTAAATAAGCAGGGTGACAATATACAGCCTTGACGTACTCCTTTTCCTATTTGGAACCAGTCTGTTGTTCCATGTCCAGTTCTAACTGTTGCTTCCTGACCTGCATATAGGTTTCTCAAGAGGCAGGTCAGGTGGTCTGGTGTTCCCATTTCTTTCAGAATTTTCCACAGTTTATTGTGATCCACACAGTCAAAGGCTTTAGCATAGTCAATAAAGCAGAAATAGATGTTTTTCTGGAATTCTCTTGCTTTTTTGATGATCCAGTGGATGTTGGCAATTTGATCTCTGGTTCCTCTGCCTTTTCTAAAACCAGCTTGAACATCTGGAAGTTCACAATCACGTATTGCTGAAACCTGGCTTGGAGAATTTTGAGCATTACTTTACTAGCGTGTGAGATGAGTGCAATTGTGCGGTAGTTTGAGTGTTCTTTGGCATTGCCTTTCTTTGGGATTGGAATGAAAACTGACCTTTTCCAGTCCTGTGGCCACTGCTGAGTTTTCCAAATTTGCTGGCATATTGAGTGCAGCACTTTCACAGCATCATCTTTCAGGATTTGAAATAGCTCAACTGGAATTCCATCACCTCCACTAGCTTCTTTCATAGTGATGCTTTCCAAGGCCCACTTGACTTCACATTCCAGGATGTCTGGCTCTAGGTCAGTGATCACACCATCGTGATTATCTGGGTCATGAGGATCTTTTGTGTACAGTTCTTCTGTGTATTCTTGCCATCTCTTCTTAATATCTCCTGCTTCTGTTAGGTCCATACCATTTCTGTCCTTTATGGAGCCCATCTTTGCATGAAATGTTCCCTTGGTATCTCTAATTTTCTTGAAGAGGTCTCTAGTCTTTCCCATTCTGTTGTTTTCCTCTATTTCTTTGCCTTGATCGCTGAGGAAGGCTTTCTTATCTCTTCTTGATATTCTTTGGAACTCTGCATTCAGATGCTTATATCTTTCCTTTTCTCCTTTCTCCTAAAAAGGCTTCTAGCTATTCTTAATTATTCCTAAACCCTAAACTCAGCAAACTTCCTTTGCCATAAACATTTCCCTCACAAACAGGTCTCAGATAACAATCCTTCCCATGGCCTCAAGCTGTGACCTACGTGCTCATCCCGGCACATTCTTTGTAAAAATCCTTGAGCAAATGTCAATGGTTACTTTATAGATTATTTTCTGGGCACAACTGCAGAAGGCTTTGTGCTTTCTCATGCTTCTCTCAAGAACAATAAGCACCTTAACATTCTTTCCAGCCAACTCAACCGAAGAAAGGAAAGAGCAAGTCAGAATCAAAATCTAACTCCTTCATCCTGGGACCGTGACTGCGGGATGAGGAAAGGGGGTTGGGCCCGTGCCTCTATTTTGTCAGTAATGCCTAACGCGGCTCCCAACAAGTGTGGCCGCTTACCTAAAGCCAGACATCTTGGAGTGTGAAGTCAGATGGGCCTTAGGAGGCATTACTCTGAACAAAGCTAGGTGGAATTAGCTAGCTTTGTTCCAGCTGAACTATTTAAAATCCTAAAGATTCTGTTAAAGTATTGCACTCAATATGACAGCAAATTTTAAAAACTCAGTAGTGGCCACAGGACTGGAAAAAGTCAGTCTTCATTCCAATCCCAAGAAAGTGCAAAGCCAAAGAATGTTCATGCTACTGCACAGTTGTGCTCATTTTCCATGCTGGTAAGGTTATGCTAAAAATGCTTCAACATAGGCTTCAACAGTATGTGAACTGAGAACTTCCAGATGTACAAACTGTGTTTTGAAAAGGCAGAGGTACCAGAGATCAAATTGCCAACATCCGTTGGATCATAGAAAAAGCGAGAGAATTCCAGAAAAACATCTACTTCTGCTTCATTGACTACACTAAAGCCTTTGATTGTGTGGATCACAACAAACTGTGGAAAATTCTTATAGAGATGAGAATATCAGATCACCTTACCTGCCTTCTGAGAAACCTGTATGCAAGTCAAGAAGCAACAGTTACAATTGGTCATGGAACAACAGAGTGGTTCAAAATTAGGAAAGGAGAATGAACCATGCCTGCTTCTTTAACTTATATGGCCAAGTACATCACGGGAAATGCCGACTGGATAAATCACAGGCATAAATCATGATTGCCGTGGGAAATATAAACAGTCTCAGACAAGTAGATGTTGCCACTCTAATGGCAGAAAGGGAAGAGGAACTAAAGAAACTCTTGATGAAGGTGAAAGATAAGAGTGTAAAATCTGGCTTGAAGCTCAACATTAAAAAACAAAAATCATAGCATCCGGATCCATCACTTCATGGCAAATAGAAGGGGAAAGAGGGGAAGCAGTGACAGACTTTATTTTCTTAGGCTCCAAAATCACTGCTGACAGTGACTGCAGTCATGAAATTCAAAGACACTTGCTCCTTGGAAAGAAAGCTATGACAAATCTAGATAGCATATTAAAAAGCAGAGACATCACTTTGCTAACAAAGGTCCATGTAGTCAAAGATATGGTTTTTCTAGTCGTCATGTACAGATGTGAGAGTTGGGCCATGAAATAAAGAATTTATGCTTTCAAACTGTGGTGCTTAAGACTCCTGGGAGTCCCTTCAACAGCAAGGAGGTCAAATCGGTCAAGACTAAAGGAAATCAACCTGAATAATCCTTGAAAGGAATGATGCTAAAGCTGAAATTTCAATACTTGGGCTCTGATGTGAAGAGCCAACTAACTGGAAAAGATCCTATTGCTGGAACAATTTGAGTGCAGGAAGAAGAAGGAACGATGGAGGATGAAATGGTTGGATGACATCACCGACTCAATGGATATGAGTTTGAGCAAACTGCAGGAGGTAGTGAAGAACAGGGAAGCCTGGCATTCTGCAGTCCATGGGGTCACAAAGAGTCGGACATGACTGAGTGATGGAACAACAACAAAAACAAGTACTGTCTGCCCCTGGTAACCACCATTCCTCTTTCTGTTTCTATGGATTTAAATACTTCTTAAAATTAAAAATACTTCAAAGACTTTTTAAATATTCTGATCGAGCCATGTAGCCTGTGAGTTATTAGTTCCCTGACCACAGATTGAATCTGGGCCCTCAGCAATGAGGAATAGAGTTCTAACCACTGTACTACCAGGGATTTCCTGAGTTTAACTATTTAGGTTAGATATTTCTTCATATGAGTCAGATAGTGCAGAAATTATCTTTCTGTGACTGGCTTATTTTACATGCAATAATGTTTAATGTTTATCCATTTAGTTGTATATAGTAAGATTTTTTTTGTTTTTAAAGACTGAACAACATTCCACTATGTATATTCGTGTATATATCACATTTTTTAAAAGTGTATATCTGTTGTTGGATATTTGGCTTACCTCCTTGTCTTGGCCCTTGTGAATAATATTACAGTCAACCTGGGATTGCAATATCTGTTTGAGATCTTGATTTTAATTCTTAAGATGAATACTCAGAAGTGAGTTTGGTGGTTCATTCGGCAATTGTACTTTTCAGCTTTTGAGGACACCCCGTGATGTTATCTCTAATGCCAATACCAGGTTCCATTTTCAATTTCTCAACATCCATGCCAGTCCCTGAGAATTTTGTTTTAAATGGCCTTTATAATAAGCACAAAGTGATAGTGATATCTCAGTGTGGTTTTGCTTTGTATTTCCCTGATAATTATTGATATTGAGCACCTTTTATATGCCTGTTGACTGCTTTTTTTTATCTTGGGAGAATTGTCAGTTCAGGTCCAATGCTTATTTTCAATTTAGATATTTGTGTTTTTAAATGGAGATGTTGGTACACGTGCTTGCAAGCTAAGTTGCTTCAGTCGTGTCAGACTCTTTGAGATTCTATGGAGTGCAACACGCCTGGCTCTCCTATCCATGGGATTCTCCAGAGAAGAATAGTGGAGTCGGTTGCCATGCCCTCCCTTCTAGCGGATCTTCCTGACCCAGCTATCGAGCCCACGTCTCATTATCCTTCCTGCATTGGCAGGCAGGTTCTTTACCACTAGCATCCCCTGAGAAGCCTTGTGTAGGAATCCTTGTTTGTTTTGGATATTAACTCTTTATCAGATACGTGGTTTGAAAATATGCTCCCATTATATAGATGGCCGTTTACTCTGTTGATGATTTCCTTTGCTATTTGGAAGCCTTTTAGTTTACGTTGTCCCATTTGTCTTCTTTTTTGTTGCTGTGCTTTGGATTTAATATCCAAGAAATTATTACCAAAACCCATGACATTCTGTTTTCCCCCTATATTTCCTTCTAGTAAATTTAAATTTTTAAGCATTATGTTTCAGGGTTTAACCTATTTTGAAACGTTTTGTGTGTGTGGTGTAAGATAAGAATCAAATTTCATTCTTTTCCTTCTCTATATCTGGTGGTTCCCACACCATTTATGGAAGAGACCATCTTTCTCCATTTTGTATTCCTACAAACCATATCAAAGATCAGTTGACTGCATGTATGTATGTGTGTGTATGTTCTGGGCTCTCTATTATGTTCCACTGATCTATGAGTCCACATGTTGGTATCATACTATTTTAATGACTTCAACTTTAAAATATGTTTTGAAGTGAGAAGGAGTAGTGTCTCCAGGTTTGTTTTTCTTTCTCAAGGTTGTTTTAGCTATTCAGAATCCTTTGTGGTTGCATATGACTTTTATGACAATTTTTCTAGTTCTGTAAAAAATGCCTTGGGATTTGCATTAGGGACTTCATTCAATGTTTATATCATTTTGGTTGGTATGGTTATTTTTAAAACATTAATCTTCCAATTCGTGAATATGGGATGTTGTTCTACTTCTTTGTGTCTTCTTTAATGTTTTTCATCAATATTTTTTAGTTTTCAGGGTAGAAACATTTCCCCTCTGTGATTCATTCTATTCCTATGTTTTTTTATCTTTTCTTAATTTCTTTTTTGGAGCTTTCATTTTTAGTGTACAGAAACACAACTGTTGTGGTCCTCAGAATTGACTCTGGGTACACAGTGAGGGACTAAGGCAGGTAGTGGTGACTGCTAGTGCCAAAAGTGTGCACATGCTCAACTGTGAGTCTGTAGTTAAATGCACAGAACAGTGATATATGCACAGTGGCAAGGACAGGGCCTGTGATAGGATATGGGGTGGATTGCAGGCACAAGTTCAGTTGCTGAAATCAGAGCTGGGGGCATGTACATGCATGGCTTCAGGACCAGGACTAGTTTTGCTGCATCCGTGATGGCTGTGCCAAATTCCAGGGAGGCACTAGCTGTCATGGGTCCTGTTAGGGAGGGTGGAGGGACTCAACACCGGGAGCCTGAGATGTAAAATCCTGTGGGACCTTCTGTGCTGAGAGCGCCGGGCTCATGCAGTGGTTGTGCTGGCTGTTGGTTTCCTCCACAGCTTTTGCTCATTTAAATTTGCGGTACTGTTACTGGAAACACACTGACAGCATGATTGGCCAAAGACAACCTGGAAACTAATCCAGTCAATATAAAATCCAAGACTGCAAGCCACATGGCAGAGCAGTTCTCCTGGGTTCCCTTTCCCTACTGCTTTCTACCCTGCCACCCCTTTCCAATAAAGTCTCTTGCTTGTCAGCATGTGTGTCTCCTTGGACAATTCGTTTCTGAGTGTTAGACAAGAACCCCCTTTTGAACCCTGGAAGGAGTCCCCTTCCTGCAACACTACTGTGTTGCTTCAGCTTTTAAGAAGGACTCCTGAGCTGTGTCAGAGCTATGTTGTTTTTCTCATTTGTGGCTTAGAGACTGGAATCTCCTCCTAAACCATCCTCCCGACATTACTCTGTATATGTTTATGAATCAGTTTCTCACTTTCTACATACCTCCTACCGGCAAGTGAATCAGGATAGCCTTGAATCTAAAGACCAATAGAATTGAAATCTTATCATTATTGATTCTTTAAATATGTAAGCCTAGTACAGGTCTCCATTTAATTATGACTTAATTTTCTCAGAAATTAATGTTTTGCAAGTTTTCCATTTTACAGGTCTTACACATATTTTATTAATTCCCTGTCAAAATATTTTGGTTTGGTGTTATTGAGACAGACATTTTCTAGGCAGGTTGATAAGAAGTCTAAGGGTCCCCAAGGAAAGAGATGTCTGGAATTCTTAAGGAGGAAGAAAGGACAAACTTTTTTCCCTCTACATTCCTTAGGATTATATAACAATCATGTATCCTGTCTGAGGACAGTCTCTGGATGAAACCTTCTGGCTAATCCTGTTATCTTAAAATGTAAATTATGGGAGTAGGTCTGGTGAGGTCTTTACAACCTCCAGACATTCTTTTGATTCATTGGAGAGTATGTAACTCCACTGCTAACACTAGCAAGGGGGTACTCTTTCTGCCCCCTTCAGATGCCTATGTCAGAAGTTTTCTCTATCTCCTTTATACTTTAATAAAACTTTATTACACAAAAGCTCTGAGCAATCAAGCCTCATCTCTGGCCCCAGATTGAATTCTTCTCCTCCAGAGGCCAAGAATCCCAGCATCTTTTCGTGGTTCAGCAACAACCTTTCACTATTATGAAGGACATTTTCCTTCAGTTTCGGATTGTTTGTTGTCACTATGTAAAATACACTTGAGATTTTATATATTGACTTGTATTTTACAAATATGCTAACCTCACTTATATGTCCCCTAGAGGAGGAAATGGCAACCCACTCCAGTATTCTTGCCTGAAGAATTCCAAAAACAGAGGAGCCAGGCAGGCTTTAGTCCATGAGGTCAAAAAGCGTTGGACACGACTAAGTGATTAATACACACACTTATATGTACTATTGGTGTTTTTGTTGATTCCTTAGGTTTTTCTCTGTATATTATAATTTACTCTGAAGAGTTTACTCTGAGTTTTTCCCTTCCAACTGTAGTTTGGTTTTAATTATTTCTTGCCTTATTGCACTTGTGAGAGCTTCCAGTACAATGTTGAAGAGAAATGGAAAGAGTAGGCGCCTTTCCCTTATCCTTGATCTTAGGAGAAACAATTCAGCCTTTTTTCATTAAATGCAGTGTCAGCTGAAGTCTTCTTTGCTATTTTTGATGCCCATTATTAGATTGAATCCGTGTTCTTCTATTACTATTGTACTCAAAAATATAATGGATGTTTAATTTTTAAATTTTTTTCCTGCATGTTTTGAAATATAGTTTTACCTCTTCCTTTGCAATCTGTATTTCTTTTATATATATTTTTTTTACTGGTCATAAGTGCCAGTAAAATGTTTCCAAGAAATCATGTAAATTGGCATCTTTGTCTTCTGCTCGATTTCAGGAGGAAAGCATTCAATCTTTCCCCATTAGGTATTGTCAGTTGTAAGTGGTTATGTAGGTGTAACTTATAATGTTATGAAGTATATTTTTCTCTTAGTTTATTGATGTGTTTTATTGTGAACGTTTTTATTTAAAATTTTATTTTTAATTGGAGAATAATTGCTTTACAATATTTGTTGGTTTCTGCCATACATCAACATGAATCATCCATAGGTGTACACATGTCCCCTCCCTCTTGAACCTCCTTCCCACCTCCCACCCCATCCCCCCACCCCAGGTGAATGTTTTGATTTTTGAAATATATTTTCTGCATCTGTTATGAGGATCATATGACTTTTCCCCATTATTCTGTTAATATGGTGAATTACCTTGATTGACTTTGAATGTTAAACCAAACTTGCAGTCCCAGGAGAAATGTCACTTGTGTTTATGTGCCAATTCTTTTCTGTCTGTCCAGATTTTATTTGCTAAAGTTATGTTAATTTTTTGTGGATATGTGTTTATGAATGGTATCAGTTCAGTTCAGTTCAGTCGCTCAGTCGTGTCTGACTCTTTGCGACCCCATGAATTGCAGCACGCCAGGCCTCCCTGTCCATCACCAACTCCCGGAGTTCACTCAGACTCAATCCATCGAGCCAATGATGCCATCCAGCCATCTCATCCTCTGTCGTCCCCTTCTCCTCTTGCCCCCAATCTCTCCCAGCATCAGAGTCTTTTCCAATGAGTCTTTTCCATACATGACCACAGGAAAAACCATAGCCTTGACTAGATGGACCTTTGTTGGCAAAGTAATGTCTCTGCTTTTGAATATGCTATCTAGGTTGGTCATAACTTTCCCTCCAAGAAGTAAACGTCTTTTAATTTCATGGCTGAAGTCACCATCTACAGTGATTTTTGAACCTCCAAAAATAAATTCTGACACTGTTTCCACTGTTTCCCCATCAGTTCATTGTTTTCTGGTAATACTTTTTCCTGAAAATATATGAGAAACTCCTGGCCTCAAGAGATGAGTTGGGAAGGTTCATTTGTCCTCTGTTTTCTTAAAGCATTTATATAGGATTTATATTATTTCTTCTTTGCATAGTTTATAAAATTCACCTCTACATCTATGGGCCTGGAATTTTCTACATGTGATGGTTTAATTAAAGTTTATCTTTCCTAACAGATATAGAGGTATTCAGGTATTCTTTTTTGTATTGATTCACTTTTGTCTTCAAGAAAGATGTATGCTTCATCTAAGCTATCCAACTAATTGGCATAATTCTTCGTGTCTTCTTATTTTTATGTATGTAGATCTATAAAGTCATCCTTTCTTTTATTTATTATTATAAACTGCATCTCACTGCTTTTCGAATAAGTAATAGAGATTTATCAATTTTTTTGCTTTTTCAAAGATCATGGTTTGGATGGTTATTGATATTCCTATTTTCTTGGCTGGGCTTGTGGGAGCTGTCTACTTGTACAGGATGGACCCTAGGATCTGAAGGCTTCAGTAGATGCAGCACGTGGGCTCAAGGGTATGCGGGTCTCAGTATTAGCAGCTCTCGTGCTCTAGAGCACAGGCTCAGTAGTTGTGGCTTACATGCTTAGTTGTCCTGCAGCATGTGGGATATTCCCAAACTAAGGATCAAACTCATGTCCTCTTCATTGGCAGGTGGATTCCCAACCGACAGGACTAACAGGGAAGTCTGATATTCTAGTATATCTATTGTCTACTTTGATATCATCAAACTTTCTTTTTGTACCACATTGGTTAATAAATATAGCCAATGTTTAGTACAAACAGTCATTCAAGCATCATTACCTTCTTTTTCATTTTAAATGGACTGCTCATAACATTAGACCATCAAATATGATGTTTGTTGAGGTTTTTTCATAAACGCACTTTATCATGATGATGAAAAACTCTTTTTTCCCATTTTGTTTTTTTCTAAATCACAAATAACTGCTTAGTATCATAAACTCTTTTTTTCTTCATCAGTTAAGATGATCACTCAGTTTTTCACTTCAGTCTCTGTATATTACTGATCTTGGCCTGTGTCAGTTTGCCCATGCATAGTAAAGCCGGTCTATTGACATCAGGTTGTGGTGAAGGAAAATGTGGCGTTCATTGCCAAGCAAGGAGTCCAGGCAGCTAGTACTTCACAGGTCTGAACTCCCCAAAGCCTTTCAGGGAAAGGCTTTTAAAGGAAGGCTGAGGGAGTGGGGGTTTGTGGGATATGTGATCAGCTGGTGGAGTTTCTTGTGATTGGTTGGTGATCAGGGAATCGGGAGTCAACATCATCAACCTTCAGATTCCAAAAGGACTGGAGTCTACATTCTTGTGGGAAACATACAGTTAACTTTTTCCACCTCATGGGGGTTTCAGTGTCTTCCAAAAACCTGCAAGGATATGCTTCAGAATACTATGTATGGCCTTTGAGGAGTATCTGAAGTTCCATGGCATTCTTTAATGGCTCAACCATTATTATGTTTTCTTGCGTGACTGGTTTTCTTTCTGCATTTTCTCAGGTATCTGATCCATTGTACTCTTTGGAACTTGGGAAAGGCCTAGAAGACAAAAGTGTTTCTATACAAAAAAGGCATGTGAAGGACATGGTTGGGAAGTGGTCTGTTGTGGGGAGACCTCTTAGGATCCTGCTCAGTTGTATTTATGCAGTTTATTATAGCTATGTTTGCATTCTTAGAGTAAAATAAACTTTTAAAAACAAAATATATATTTTTTGTTGTTTGTTGGTAATATATCAGCCTTGTTCATACTTTGTTATTATCTGCATGTACCTGAATTGTTCCAAATCGTTAAGAAAAAAATGAAAGCTCTTGTTCCCAGGATTGGACACATAAAACAATGTATTGATCTGCCTTTCCCCTCTCTAGAGTGATATCACCTAAAGCCAGCCCTCCTCCTAGACTCCAGTCTGGAATGATGACTTTCCAAACCCAATGCACTGGTTGTCCCGAATTTCCCTCAGTTCATCTTGGGGATTCAGACGTCTTCTCTTTCTCAGTCTTTTCTGTTGTGTTAGTGAAGTACATCCTCTTGTACATTCCTGAGAGAAGACGCAAGGAAGGAAAATTATTTGATTGTTACCTATTTGGATTGGTATCTTCCTCAGGATGGAATTCTAAATTTGCTTTAGAAATTTGAAGACACTCCTCTGTTCTGTTCTAGCTTACAGTGGTGCCATTGAAAGTGCACATTTTGAATGCAAGCAATTTGGATCCATGAAGTGCAACACCAGAGTCCCTGATCTTAACCATTACATCATGCTGGCTCTCCAGCTTCCTTTTTGGAGGATATTTACCTGAATACATGTGTTCTGGGCATGAAAGAGGTGGGTAGTAGGGTTAGGGATTTCAGTGATTCCATGTAGATATCACTTACCTCTTTTTATCAGTTACCTCTTTTCAGTTCTGTGGGTGTATTTAAACTTACCCACTGCAGTACTCATGTCTAGGTAGCCCAGAGCTCCTTGGAATTCAGTAGGAAAAACTGGCTCTGTCTTATTTGTTAGATATGGCTTTCTCTGCCCAGTCACCCGTCTTTCTGTGCTTTCTCTTTTCTGAATATCTGTTCTATTTCATCATTAACTGATAATCTCATGTTGTCCTTTTTGTCCTTATGGGGTCATAGTTTAAATTTCATTACTATTTTTTTTTCTTTTTTTTAAAATTTTATTTTATTTTTAAACTTTACATAACTGTATTAGATTTGCCAAATATCAAAATGAATCCGCCACAGGTTTACATGTGTTCCCCATCCTGAACCCTCCTCTCTCCTCCCTCCCCATTCCATCCCTCTGGGTCATCCCAGTGTACCAGCCCCAAGCATCCAGTATCGTGCATCGAACCTGGCGGCAACTCATTTCATACATGATATTTTACATGTTTCAATGCCATTCTCCCAAATCTTCCCACCCTCTCCCTCTCCCACAGAGTCCATAAGACTGTTCTATACATCAGTGTCTCTTTTTCATTACTATTTTTTCATGGCATATTGAGGAGAGGAGAATGAGTCATTTATTTTTCACTTTTTATTTTCGACTCCAAAGCAATCAGAACACTCAAGAGTAGAATATTTTGTAAGCCTGTATTGCAACCACATAGCTATGAACCATATAGCCCTATTGTGTGAAGTCTCCCAGAACTTGGATTATCAACCTGAATCCTGCCTTGACTTATTCTTTCTGATCTCTTCTCAGAGTCTTTCTCTCTCTCCTTCTCTTTGAAATTTTAAAAAATACTTAAAAATTAAACTTAATTTTTAATCGGAGGATAATTGCTCTACAACGTTGTTGATGCAGTGGTTAACAGTCTGCCTTCCAATGGAGAGGATGTGGGGTCTTCTTGTGGCAGATGTAGGATCTTTCCTTGAAGCCTGCAGGCTTTGCTCTAGCTGTGGCACAAAAGTCTCTGACGTCCCATGGCAAGTGGCATCTAAGTTCCTTGATCAGGGGTCACACCAGCATCCTCAGCATTGGAAGACAGATTCTTAACCACTGGATCACCAGGAAAGTCACATCAGGGTCTGCTTTGGTTTGGGCCTCCATAAGTTATCTTGGACTTGGCTCTAATTTTTTCTCTCAGACTCTAGACCAAAATCATTTATGTATTTCTGTGACTTATTATTATTCCGCCTGTCCTGAAGGACTGTAGAATGGGCTAACCCCTTGAAGACTGAGCATGGAGGATGCTGCTGAGACTGGGCCAGCCCTGTGTGTTTGCTCAGAGCTGCCTCTGTGGTAGAACTGGTGATGATGTGAAGCTGGGCTTGTCCTGCTCTCATCTCCAGGGCCTCTTCACCTGGCTGTGTTGTGTTGACCATGCCAGTTTCTGTGCCCCGAATGCCCAGATACACAGGCCTCTGTGCAGCTCTGCAGGCTTTACAAGTGGGGCCTATTTGTCTATTAAGCAGTGAGTTTGCTGTTACCTCAGTAATCTGGAAACAGACAAGATGAATCCATGTGTGTTTTCTATGGTGTCCTTCTGAGTAGAACATGTGTTTCTGTCATCTATCTTGTCTGTCTGCTTAGGATCTGCTGAGCTCTGTGGCTTCCTAGTGTACTTGCTTGGGGCACATGAAAGAACATCTGACCCTTCCATGTGAACCCCTTCAGAAGCCTGGGTTTGAAGCGCTGGCTGGGTATCCTGTGTTCTGAATCCATGAGCATGCCAGTATAAAGTTGAGTATAAATATGTTATACGTTGGACCTATATTCAATATAGTAGAATATATTTTAAAAGTATTTATAAGGAAACTTCAAGGTATGATGGTAACACTGAAGCAGTGGATGTATCTCTTCAGGTCTTCATATTGCAGTCATGAAGGCAAGCCCTGTCCTCAACTATGGCCTGCTTCTGGCCTTTTCCTTGTTGGAGGCTTGTCTCCGTTTTGCAGCTTCTATCCTGCCACCCAGATCTTGCTCTTATCTCTCTATGACTTTCTGGTTCCCAGGTCTTGATCCATGGAGCAGTGTGTGCTTCAGCCTGAATTCCCCCATCGATTCCTATGGTCTAGGGTCGGGGTACACCCTCAAAACACCTTGTCCCAGCTGACTGAGAATATCTCATTGCAAGATCCACAGAGAAATACATGGCCTGAGAGCATCTCCCTCCCCCAACAAGGTTTCTCTTTTCTGTGTAGGGATGTTCCTGTTCTCTCTGATGCCTCTGAAGCTTCAACTATGGTATCCCTCTTCCTTCCTCCTTCTGCTGCACTGGGTATCTTTCACTTGAATTCCTGGCTTTCCTGAGCAGGGAGATGGACAGAGGACACCATGAGACTTTGTGTTCCCAACAAAGGTGACCCAGACACAGGGACTTGGGAGCAGGGAGGTAATGAGGAAGGTGATGTCAGGTGCCTTTGAGGAACCTCCCAGTGGGCCTCCCAGTGGTTTGAGGGAGGGCAGGGAAACCCACTCTTGTATTCTTGCCAGAAGGGTCCCATGGACAGCAGAACCTAGTGGGCTCCAGTCCATAGGGATGCAAAGAATCAGACACAGCTGAAGCAACTGAGCACATAAGCACCAGTAGTTCAGCAAGCTCCTAGTTGCTGGAGAAATCCACCAATCAGGTAGGGGAGATGCAGGAGTTTGAGGAGGGGAGTGTCTGCAGTGGGGGATTATCCCACAGCTGCAAGTGAACTCAGGTTGGCCTAGGGAGAAACGAAGCGGGGCTCCTAGGATCTCAGAAGGAGGCTCATGGGAGAATCGAATATCAAAAGTTACAGGTTTTTGACAGTTACCTTCGCAGACTCTGAGGTTTGGATGTCAGACAGAAAAGGATTTGGGAGAAACCAGATGCTGCCTTTCTACTAACCCCAGATTAGATGAGGGTGCTATAGATTATAGGAAGGCAGGGAGAGGGGAGGGGGCAGTGGGCAATATGCAGATGTCTCTCCAGCAGCCCCATGAGTTCTGTACAGTTGAGCAAGAGCCAGGAGATGGATTGTGTGTGTCCCAGGAGGACCAACTTACCCTCACTCATCTCCACCAAATCTCTGGACAGGGCCTGTCACACCTGCACACTCACTGCAGAGCAGGGTGAGTTTATATCCAAGACATTGTAAGAGGCAACTAACTTATCAGGTTGGCCTCTGTCCTTTCTGAAGGCCTAGAGCTTTCACATCAGTTGGGTGGGGGTGGGATGGAATACACATCCGGGGTTAGATGAGGAGAAAGGTCCCTGCTCCAGGACCTGTTCGCACAAGCTCAACACACGTTAGCTCCCACAGAGGCAGGTCTCCATCTTAGAAGAGCCCCCAATAAGACCCTAGTGGGGATGGAGTGGTGGGCAGAGACAAGGGAAAGGTGTTGCTATCAGCAAGGAGACCTCCCCTGAGTCCTGCAGGCTCCCTCCACAGGGAAGCAGCAGCTCTGGATCACCTTGGGGACCTGTCCGAGCCTCCTCAGCATGAGGACCTTAGAGATTCCCTGTCCTAAACCCAGCCCTATGGGGTAAGCCCTGCAGATTTGTTTCTAGAGGGGAGCTGTTGGGTGGGAAGAAGCTCTTACAGATGGAGTGGGATCAGGCAAAGATGAATGAGTCAGTGGGAGCATGGGGCCCTGTTACTGGGCAGGCAGCAGAGACACAGGAGGAACAAGAAACCCCGGGCCGCTGGATGTCCACTCTGAATGTGAGACAACTCACAGTGTGTTTAGGTAGAAGCAGCTGAGTTCACAACTGGGGGTTGGCATTAGGATAAACTGAGGCCCAAGGAGTGACGGAGTTCAGCACGTGGACCTTGATCCTTTGTTCTTCCTCTCCTGTTAGGCAATTAGGACAAGGGCCATTTGTCAGTCATTATTTTAGTTTGGCCTTACCCCAGACTTGGAGACTGGAGGGAGTTCCATTTTTTAAATGGAAATCAGAGGCCCAAAGAAGGACTATAATATGTGAACAGTCATAGGGTGATTTAGCTGAGCTCATCTCCCGAGCATGGACGGGTGGGGAAGGCTGTGTCTCTTCAGCAGGAGCTTTACCCTCTCTGAGGCTCAGATCCTCCCTTGTAAGATGAGGATTATTACTCCTATGCCTCAAGGTTGCTGCAAGGCTGAAATTTGGTGGAATATGCTCATGACCTGTGGGTCTTGGTGACAGAAGTGAACATACACCCTAGCAGATGTGACAGAAGTGATCAGACCCTCTAGTTGATGTAATGATCATTACCCAGGCTCCACCTGTTGAATGTGTGGAGGAGCATCTGACAGCTCCAGTGGGAGCTTCACACTGCAGCTGCAGTGGGAAGGCACACTGATGGGCTCCACTGTGGCTGCGTTACCTCCCCGCCCCTCTCTGAAGTCAATGAGTAAGCACTCTCCTGTGAATTGCAAGGCTTTTTATTGCTGGAATCCTCTATAATCAGACACCTGGATGTGGCAGGTTGCTGACATAACTTAGGGATCAGGCAAGTGGCTTCCTTGGGTGCCTGGAAGGGACAGTTCCATCAGCAGAGAGAACTTGAGTATATTTTATTCTGTAAGAGAAGATGCATAAACCTGGTGAGGCTTCAGGGTTCCAAGAGACATGAAGCTGCACTGAACACAAGGGAAGGGTCTGCGGAGAGAGGCCTCTGAATGTGAGTGGGTTAACGTGGATACATCCCAAAGAGTCTTCCTCCAATGGGACAGAGACTGTGTGGTCTCCCTGGAGGGCTGAGGGCAGTCTCCCGGAATAGAATGGGGGACACTGCTGAAGACCACCTGGCAGGGCTCAGGAGTGACTCCTGGAAGTCGTCAGGGGTGAGTTGATCCCTTTCTGCTTCCTCCTTCTGGCCCTTGGACACTTAGAGGTGAAACAGCTGCTTGTCCCACCACCTCTATGGCAGCAGAGAAAAGATTCACCCTGACCCTCGACTCTGAGCATCTCAGGCCTGGGGAGGGCAGGAGGGCAGCTTTTGGAACAGCCTCCTCTTAGGGCATGTATGGCATAATGGCCCTTTGGCATCCAGGGACCAAGGACATATGTGGGTGTTTGGTGGAATGGAGTACGCCCTTAAGGCATTAGGGAAAAAACTGATGTTTGGACAAGAGAAGGTCTCAATAGGATTGGATTGCAGTAGAGTCAGGTTCCTGTGCTGGAGAGGCGGGAGTCAGGGAGGCCAGAGCTGAGGCCCTGACTCCAAAGGCAGGTGGCACCACAGAGTCAGGAGGGCCTGGAGGGTTCCAGGCTTCTGACCAGGCAGAGCTGAGCAGTCAGGGCCAGCTCAAGAGCTCCAGGGCTGGACTAAATCTCCCTCCATAATCCTTCCCCACCCTGTGGGTGTCGGCCACATCCTCTCTACCTGCTCATTCATAAGGATCTTTTTGCTCCTAGGTTCCTGGAGAAGAGCCAGAATGGAGAGGATATGATCCCCCCACCTCCCACTGCCCTGAATAGGCCCCTGACCTCCCTACACAGGCCCCACAGGCACATTCACACACAGTTTGACCCACCAGAGTGCTCAGAGCATCCTGCTCATCCTCCGCTGTCAACTTCTCATCAACACAGCTCTTCAGGGTATCGGCAGTTTCCAGTACCTCAGAGTTTTGGTTATACTTTTCAACTTGTTCAATATAGGCCTCATGGCTTCCTGATATGAACAGGTTAACAGTGTCCCTCAAGGCTGGGCAGATGTCATCACACTCTGAAACAGAAAGATAAGGGGACACTCCCTGTAAGGCACTCATCAGAACACCCTATTCCCTTCCTGCTCCCAAGTGGCTCAGTCCTGCCATGGGGAGGTGTCAGAACCCTTGGGGAGCCCAGGTCGCAGCCACTCACTTCCACCCCCAATGAAGAGCAAGGCAGCGCAGAGCAGCAGGAGAGCTCCAGCCCACGTCATGGTGCCAGTGGCAGGTGCTCCTTACTCACCTGGAGCCCTTTTATGCCTGTGCTTGTCCTCACCCCAGGGGACTGTGTCGCATGCTTCCTTTTTTAAGGAGATTCTGCCAGGCCACAGTGTGAAGGTACCCGGGCCTGCACAGGAGGAGCTGTGTGTGTTGGCAAGATGCTAGTCCTTGAGTCCACAGAGGGCACTGGCTCAGCTTCCTGCCCCCTGGAGGACTCTGTGGGAGGGGCAGCTGACTCAGGAAGCTTAACAACTGAAAATCCCCAGGGTGACCAAAAAGGACAAAAATGCTCCCTATCATGCCTCCTGAATGATAGCCAGTGGGAGCCTGTTAGAACATGTGACCTTGAACAAAGTTTGATGTGGACTCATGGGTTTTTGGGAAGCTCGTGCTTAGGAATGGTCTCACAGGGAGTAAGTGCCAGGCAGGCCAGAGAATGAGCCCTGAGTCCCTTGCCAGGCTCTCTGGTGGCTCCCACTCTGCTGTTATCACTGTGCTTGATCTCGTCAGTAGCCTCTGTTGGACCACTTTTTCAAATCAGTTATAGAGCCCTGAAATCTCTTGTATGCTCTGCCCCAGAAGTTTCTAGTTGTCTCTTGACCTAGACCTGCCACCTGGTGACTTTGATAGTACCTTGTTCTACACAGGAATATTTTCTGCAGCCTCTTCTTCTTCTTTTTAATTAAACTTTTTTTTTGTATTAGAATATAGCCAGGCATTTAAACATTGAGTAAATTCCACAAAACAACTTCTGAATGCCGGCAGAGGACATCAGGCACCCATAAAAGCAACCCAACTCTTCGAAAGGAGGTAGGAAAAAATATAAAAGACAAAAAAAGAGACAAAAGAGGGAGGGACAGAGTTCCGTCCCAGGAAGGGAGTCTTAAAAAGAGAGAAGTTTCCAAATACCAGGAAACCTTACCACTGCCGAATCTGTGCCGAGCTTTGGAAGCACAGAGGGCAACATAACAGGGAGAAAAAAATAAATAAACAATTAAAACTCGCAGATTGCGAGTCCTATGGTAACTCCCCCAGCGGAGAAGCAGCACAGATGCCTGCACACGCCATTAGCAAGTGGGGGCTGGGCAGGGAGGCACGGCGTGGGCTGCGTCGCTTAGAGTAAGAATCTGGCCTAAATGCCCTGAGCGCTATCTGAGCAAAATATTTTGGGCTAGCAAACCAGACTGTGGGATATCTACCATGCAAAAAGCCAGCCCTAACCTAAAACACTGCCAGGCCCGCGCATGGAACAAAGGACTGAACAGAGATAGCCGGCTGCAGACCTTCTCCCTCCAGTGACAGGCAGCCAGAGCCAGAAGGGGGCAATCGCAGCCCCAGAGAGACATTATCTGTAAAACTGTAAGCAGGCTTCTTTGCTAACTAAAACTTCTTGGGGGTCTGGACGGTCAACGTTTGCCTGAGAAGGTGCGCCGGTTTTACACCCAGATAACCGAGTGGCGGGGAGGCGATAAGTCGCAGCATTGGTGCTCGCCAAACACCTCATCACCTGAGCTGCTCGGACCTGGGAAGAGCACAAAACGCAGGCCCAACTGAGGCTGCGCCTCTGAGGACTACCCGAGTGCCTGAACCTGAGCGGCTTGGACCTGGGAGGTGCATGCTGCCCAGGGCCGGCCTCGGATTGTTCCCAGCGGAACAACCTAGAGCCTGAGCAGTGTGGGCAGGGAGGCTACAGGCTCCATGAGCAGGGGCAGACCCAGTGTGGCTGAGGCACTGCGAGCACACTCCAATGTTATTTGTTTGCAGCATCCCTCCCTCCCTCCCCACAGCGCGACTGAACAAGTGAGCCTAAAAAAAAAAAAAAAAAAAAAAGTGTCCTCCACCGTCCCCTTTGTGTCAGGGCGGAAATCAGACACTGAAGAGACCAGCAAACAGAAGAAGCTATAACAGAGGGAAATGCCTTGAAAGCTACAGGCAATAGATTAAAACCCTGTGGTTACTACGGACTACTTAGGAAGGGGCCTATAGATCTTGAGAAATATAAGTCGGACCAAGGAACTAGCCAAAAATGAACTGAACCCACAATACTCACAACAAAACCAGAGAAAGTCCTAGATATATTTTTACTATTTTTACGATCATTCTTACTTTTTTTTTAATTAAAAAAAAATTTTTTTAAGTCCTCTATTGTTCCTTTAATTTTCACTTTTATAACCTATTACTTTGCAAAAAGGAAAAAAAAAAGACCCTATTTTTTTCTTCTTCAGCAAACTTCATGTATATATATTTTATAATTTTTTGACCTTGTTTTTTTCTTTTCTTTTCTTTTCTTTAACATTATAGTTTTGAAATTCCAAACTCTACTCTAGATTTTTAATTTTAGCTTTTTGGTATATGTTATCAATTTTGTACCTATAGTTTTTTTTAATAATTTATGTGACTTTTTTTCCCCCTCTGTTTCTTTCTCGTCTTCTTTTATATAACATTCTATATCTGAAATTCCAAACTCTACTCTAGATTTTTAGTTTATGCTTTTTGGTATTTGATATCAATTTTGTACCTGTATTTTCTTTATAATTTTTGTGACATTGTTTGTTTTTGTTTGTTTGTTTGTTTTCTCTCTTTATTCTTCTTCTTCTTTTTTTATTTTTTAACATTGTATTTTTGAAATTTCAAACTCTACTCTAGATTTTTAATTTTTGCTTTTTGGTATTAGTTATCAATTTTGTACCTGTATTTTCCTTATAATTTTTGCAATCTTGTTTGGTTTTTCTTTGTTCGTTTTTTCTCTCTTTCTTTTCCTTCTTCTTTTCTTTAACATCGTATTTTTGAAATTCCAAACTCTACTCTAGATTTTTAATTTTTGCTTTTTGGTATTAGTTATCAATTTTGTACCTGTATTTTCTTTATAATTTTCGCGACCTTGTTTGTTTTTCTTTGTTTGTTTTTTTCTCTCTTTCTTTTCCTTCTTCTTTTCTTTAACATTGTATTTTTGAAATTCCAAACTCTACTCTAGATTTTTAATTTTTGATTTTATGTATTTGTTACCAATTTTGTACCTTTAAGAACCTAATCTTCAGGACCCATTTTTCACTAGGGAGCGAGATTACTGGCTTGACTGCTCTCTCTCCCTTTGGACTCCCCTTTTTCTCCACCGGGTCGCCTGTGTCTCCTCCCTAACCCCTCTCTACTCTACCCAACTCTGTGAATTTCTGTGTGTTCCAGATGGTGGAGAACACTTAGGGAACTGATTACTGGCTGGATCTGTCTCCCTCCTTTTCATTACCCCCTTTTATCCTTCTGGCCACCTCTGTCTCCTTCCTCCTTCTCTTCTCTGTATAACTCCATGAACATCTCTGAGCGGTCCAGTTGTGGAGTGCACATAAGGAAGTGACTACTGGCTAGCCCACTGTCTCCACTATTGATTCCACCTCATCTCATTTGGGTCACCTCTAACTCCCTCCTCCCTCTTCTCTTCTCCATATAACGCTGTGAACCTCTCTGAGTGACCCTCACAGTAGAGAAACTTTTCATCTTTAACGTAGATGTTTTAACAATGGTGCTGTATAGAAGGAGAAGTTTTGAAACTACTGTAAAAATAAGACCGATAACTGGAAGCAGGAGGCTTAAGTCCAAACCCTGACACCAGGGAACTCCTGACTCCAAGGAACATTAATTGACAGGAGTTCATGAAACGCCTCCATACTGACACTGAAACCAAGCACCACACAAGGGCCAACAAGTTCCAGGGAAAGACATACCAAGCAAATTCTCCAGCAACAAAGGAACACAGCCCTGAGCTTCAAGATACAGGCTGCCCAAAGTCACCCCAAAACCATGGACTTCTCATAACTCATTACTGGACATTTCATTGCACTCCAGAGAGAAGAAATACAGCTCCACCCACCAGAACACTGACACAAGCTTCCCTAACCAGGAAACCTTGACAAGCCACCTGTACAAACCCACACACAGCGAGGAAACGCCACAATAAAGAGAACTCCACAAACTGCCAGAATACAGAAAGGACACCCCAAACTCAGCAATTTAAACAAGATGAAGAGACAGAGGAATACCCAGCAGATAAAGGAACAGGATAAATGCCCACCAAACCAAACAAAAGAGGAAGAGATAGGGAATCTACCTGATAAAGAATTCCGAATAATGATAGTGAAATTGATCCAAAGTCTTGAAATCAAAATGGAATCACAGATAAATAGCCTGGAGACAAGGATTGAGAAGATGCAAGAAAGGTTTAACAAGGACCTGGAAGAAATAAAAAAGAGTCAATATATAATGAATAATGCAATAAATGAAATAAAACACACTCTGGAGGCAACAAATAGTAGAATAACAGAGGCAGAAGATAAGATTAGTGAATTAGAAGATAGAATGGTAGAAATAAATGAATCAGAGAGGATAAAAGAAAAATGAATTAAAAGAAATGAGGACAATCTCAGAGACCTCCAGGACAATATTAAATGCTACAACATTCGAATCATAGGGGTCCCAGAAGAAGAAGACAAAAAGAAAGACCATGAGAAAATACTTGAGGAGATAATAGTTGAAAACTTCCCTAAAATGGGGAAGGAAATAATCACTCAAGTCCAAGAAACCCAGAGAGTCCCAAACAGGATAAACCCAAGGCGAAACACCCCAAGACACATATTAATCAAATTAACAAAGCTCAAACACAAAGAACAAATATTAAAAGCAGCAAGGGAAAAACAACAAATAACACACAAGGGAATACCCGTAAGGAAAGCAGCTGATCTTTCAATAGAAACTCTTCAAGCCAGGAAAGAATGGCAAGACATACTTAAAGTGATGAAAGAAAATAACCTACAGCCCAGATTATTGTACCCAGCAAGGATCTCATTCAAGTATGAAGGAGAAATCAAAAGCTTTTCAGACAAGCAAAAGCTGAGAGAATTCTGCACCACCAAATCAACTCTCCAACAAATACTTAAGGATATTCTCTAGACAGGAAACACAAAAACGGTGTATAAATTCGAACCCAAAACAATAAAGTAAATGACAACGGGATCATACTTATCAGTAATTACCTTAAACGTAAATGGGTTGAATGCCCCAACCAAAAGACAAAGACTGGCTGAATGGATACAAAAACAAGACCCCTACATATGTTGTCTACAAGAGACCCACCTCAAAACAGGGGACACATACAGACTGAAAGTGAAGGGCTAGAAAAAGATTTTCCATGCAAATAGGGACCAAAAGAAAGCAGGAGTAGCAATACTCATATCAGATAAAATAGACTTTAAAACAAAGACTGTGAAAAGAGACAACGAAGGTCACTACATAATGATCAAAGGATCAGTCCAAGAAGAAGATATAACAATTATAAATATATATGCACCCAACACGGGAGCACCGCAGTATGTAAGACCAATGCTAACAAGTATGAAAGGAGAAATTAACAATAACACAATAATAGTGGGAGACGTTAATACCCCACTCACACCTATGGATAGATCAACTAAACAGAAAATTAACAAGGAAACACAAACTTTAAACGATACAATAGACGAGTTAGACCTAATTGATATCTATAGGACATTTCATCCCAAAACAATGAATTTTTCTCAAGCGCACATGGAACCTTCTCCAGGATAGATCACATCCTGGGCCATAAAGCTAGCCTTGGTAAATTCAAAAAAATGGAAATCATTCCAAGCATCTTTTCTGACCACAATGCAGTAAGATTAGATCTCAATTACAGGAGAAAAACTATTAAAAATTCCAACATATGGAGGCTGAACAACACGCTGCTGAATAACCAACAAATCACATAAGAAATCAAAAAAGAAATAAAAATTTGCATAGAAACGAATGAAAATGAAAACACAACAACCCAAAACCTGTGGGACAAGGTAAAAGCAGTCCTAAGGGGAAAGTTCATAGCAATACAGGCACACCTCAAGAAACAAGAAAAAAGTCAAATAAATAACCTAACTCTACACCTAAAGCAACTAGAAAAGGAAGAAATGAAGAACCCCAGTGTTAGTAGAAGGGAAGAAATCTTAAAACTTAGAGCAGAAATAAATGCAAAAGAAACAAAAGAGACGATAGCAAAAATCAACAAAAGCAAAAGCTGGTTCTTTGAAAGGATAAATAAAATTGACAAACCATTAGCCAAACTCATCAAGAAACAAAGGGAGAAAAATCAAATCAATAAAATTAGAAATGAAAATGGAGAGATCACAACAGACAACACAGAAATACAAAGGATCATAAGAGACTACTATCAACAATTATATGCCAATAAGATGGACAACGTGGAAGAAATGGACAAATTCTTAGAAAAGTACAACTTTCCAAAACTCGACCAGGAAGAAATAGAAAATCTTAACAGACCCATCACAAGCACGGAAATTGAAACTGTAATAAAAAATCTTCCAGCAAACAAAAGCCCAGGTCCAGACGGCTTCACAGCTGAATTCTACAAAAAATTTAGAGAAGAGCTAACACCTACACTGCTCAAACTCTTCCAGAAAATTGCAGAGGAAGGTAAACTTCCAAACTCATTCTATGAGGCCACCATCACCCTAATACCAAAACCTGACAAAGATCCCACAAAAAAAGAAAACTGCAGGCCAATATCACTGATGAACATAGATGCAAAAATCTTTAACAAAATTCTAGCAATCAGAATCCAACAACACATTAAAAAGATCATACACCATGACCAAGTGGGCTTTATCCCAGGGATGCAAGGATTCTTCAATATCCGCAAATGAATCAATGTAATACACCACATTAACAAATTGAAAAACAAAAACCATCTGATTATCTCAATAGATGCAGAGAAAGCCTTTGACAAAATTCAACATCCATTTATGATAAAAACTCTCCAGAAAGCAGGAATAGAAGGAACATACCTCAACATAATAAAAGCTATATATGACAAACCCACAGCAAACATTATCCTCAATGGTAAAAAATTGAAAGCATTTCCTCTAAAGTCAGGAACAAGACAAGGGTACCCACTTTCACCACTACTATTCAACATAGTTTTGGAAGTTTTGGCCACAGCAATCAAAGCAGAAAAAGAAATAAAAGAAATACAAACTGGAAAAGAAGAAGTAAAACTCTCACTATTTGCAGATGACATGATCCTCTACATAGAAAACCCTAAAGACTCCACCAGAAAATTACTAGAACTAATCAATGACTATAGTAAAGTTGCAGGATATAAAATCAACACACAGAAATCCCTTGCATTCCTATACACTAATAATGAGAAAACAGAAAGAGAAATTAAGGAAACAATTCCATTCACCATTGCAATGGAAAGAATAAAATACTTAGGAATATATCTACCTAAAGAAACTAAAGACCTATATATAGAAAACTACAAAACACTGATGAAAGAAATCAAAGAGGACACTAATAGATGGAGAAATATACCATGTTCACGGATTGGAAGAATCAATATAGTGAAAATGAGTATACTACCCAAAACCATTTATAGATTCAATGCAATGCCTATCAAGCTACCAACAGTATTCTTCACAGAGCTAGAACAAATAATTTCACAATTTGTATGGAAATACAAAAAACCTCGAATAGCCAAAGCAATCTTGAGAAAGAAGAATGGAACTGGAGGAATCAACCTACCTGACTTCAGGCTCTATTACAAAGCCACAGTTATCAAGACAGCATGGTACTGGCACAAAGACAGAAATATAGATCAATGGAACAAAATAGAAAGCTCAGAGATAAATCCACACACATATGGACACCTTATCTTTGACAAAGGAGGCAAGAATATACAATGGATTAAAGACACTCTCTTTAACAAGTGGAGCTGAGAAATCTGGTCAGCCACTTGTAAAAGAACGAAACTAGAACACTTTCTAACACCATACACAAAAATAAACTCAAAATGGATTAAAGATCTAAACGTAAGACCAGAAACTATAAAACTCCTAGAGGAGAACATAGGCAAAACAGTCTCTGACATATATCACAGCAGGATCCTCTATGACCCACCTCCCAGAATATTGGAAATAAAAGCAAAAATAAACAAATAGGACCTAATTAACCTTAAAAGCTTCTGCACATCAAAGGAAACTATTAGCAAGGTTAAAAGACAGCCTTCAGAATGGGAGAAAATAATAGCAAATGAAGCAACTGACAAACAGCTAATCTCAAAAATATACAAGCAACTCCTACAGCTCAACTCCAGAAAAATAAATGACCCAATCAAAAAATGGGACAAAGAACTAAATAGACATTTCTCCAAAGAAGACATACAGATGGCTAACAAACACATGAAAAGATGCTCAACATCACTCATTATCAGAGAAATGCAAATCAAAACCACAATGAGGTACCATTTCACACCAGTCAGAATGGCTGCGATCCAAAAGTCTACAAGTAATAAATGCTGGAGAGGGTGTGGAGAAAAGGGAACCCTCTTACACTGTTGGTGGGAATGCAAACTAGTACAGCCACTATGGAGAACAGTGTGGAGATTCCTTAAAAAACTGGAAATAGAACTGCCTTATGATCCAGCAATCCCACTGCTGGGCATACACACTGAGGAAACCAGAAGGGAAAGAGACACGTGTACCCCAATGTTCATCGCAGCACTGTTTATAATAGCCAGGACATGGAAGCAACCTAGATGTCCATCAGCAGATGAATGGATAAGAAAGCTATGGTACATATACACAATGGAGTATTACTCAGCCATTAAAAAGAATACATTTGAATCAGTTCTAATGAGGTGGATGAAACTGGAGCCTATTATACAGAGTGAAGTAAGCCAGAAAGAAAAACACCAATACAGTATACTAACGCATATATATGGAATTCAGAAAGATGGTAACAATAACCCTGTGTACGAGACAGCAAAAGAGACACTGATGTATAGAACAGTCTTATGGACTCTGTGGGAGAGGGAGAGGGTGGGAAGATTTGGGAGAATGGCATTGACACATGTAAAATATCATGTATGAAACGAGTTGCCAGTCCAGGTTTGATGCACGATACTGGATGCTTGGGGCTAGTGCACTGGGACCACCCAGAGGGATGGTATGGGGAGGGAGGAGGGAGGAGGGTTCAGGGTGGGGAACACATGTATACCTGTGGCGGATTCATTTTGATATTTGGCAAAATTATACAATTATGTAAAGTTTTAAAAATAAAATTAAAAAAAGAATTATAGCCAGTTAAGAATGTTATGACATTTCCAGGTAGACAATGAAGGGACTCTTCCATATGTGTGCACATTATCCATTCTTTCCTCTAGTCCCCTCTCATCTAGTAGAGTTCCCTGGGCTCTACAGTTATCCTTGAGGTTATCTATTTATTTACAATTTATTTATTTTAAATTGAAGAATAAATGCTTTCCAGTGTTGTGTCAGTTTCTACCGTACATCTAAATGAATCAGTCAGAGGTATACACATGTCCCCTCCCTCTTGTACCTCTGTCCTACTTCCCAAACCATCCCATCCCTGTAGGTTTCACGAGCACCAGGCTGAACTACCTGCTCTATGCAACAACTTCCCATTAGCTATTTCTTTTACACATGATAAAGTATGTACTTCCATGCTGCTCTCTCAATTCATCCTGCCCTCTCCTTCCCCACTGTGTCTATAAGCCTGTTGTGTATGTCCACATCTCTGTTCCTGCCCAGCATATAGGTTCGTCAGTACCATTTTTCTAGATTTCATATATATGCATTAATACACAACATTTGGTTTTGACTTTCTGACTTATTTCACTCTGTATAATAGGCTCTAGTTACACCTGCCTAATTAAAACTAACTCTAATGTGTTCCTTAATATGGGTTCCCAGTATTCCATTGTATATGGGTACTACCATTTCTTTATCCATTGATCTGTCGATGGACATCTAAGTTGCTTCTCTGTCCTAGCTATTGTGAATAGTGCTGCAATGAACACTGGGGTACATGTGTCTTTTTCAACTATAATTTCCTTAGTGTATATGCCCAGTAGTGGGATTGTTGGGTCATAGGATAGTTTTATTTCTAGTTTTTTAAGGAATGTCCACAGTGGCTATGTCAATTTACCTTCCCACCAACAGTGCTAGAGGGTTCACTTTTCTCCACATCCTCTCCAACATTTATTGTTTGTAGATTTATTGATGATGTCCATTCTGATTGATGTGAGGTGATACCTCATTGTAGTTTTGATTTGCATTCCTCTAATAATAAGCAAGGTTGAGCATTCTTTCATGTGTTGATTAGCCATTAGGATGCCTTCTTTGGAGAAATATCTGTTTAGGTCTTCTGCCCATTAAAATTTTTTTTTCTCCTGACATTGAGCTGCATGAGTTGCTTGTATATTTTGGAGATTAATACTTAGTCATTTGCTTCATTTGCAATTATTTTGTCCCATTCAGAGTGCTGTCCTTTCATCTTGTTTGTGGTTTATTTTGCTGTGCAAGAGCTCTTAAGTTTGATTCATTCTCATTCACTTATTTTTGTTTTTATTTCCATTACTCTAGGACGTGGGTCATAGAGGATCTTTTTGTGATTTACTTTAAAAAGTGTTCTGCCTGTGTTTTCCTTGAAGACTTTTGTAATTCTGATCTTACATTTAGGTTTTCAATCCATTTTGAGTTTATCTTTGTGTGTGGTGCTAGGCAGTGTTCTAATTGCATTTTCTGTAATACATGTAGCTGTCAAGTTTCCCTAACATCAATCTTAAAAAGACTGTCTTTTCTCCATTGTAACTTCCCTCATAGGTCAGTTGGTAAAGAATCCACCTGCAATGCACAAGACCCCAGTTTGATACCTGGGTTGGGAAGATCTGCTGAAGAATGGATAGGCTACCCAGTCCAGTATTCTTGGGCTTTCCTTGTGGCTCAGCTGGTAAAGAACCTGCTGCATTGTGGGAGACCTGGGTTCAACCCCTGGGTTGGGAAGACCCCGTGGAGAAGGGACAGGCTACAGGCTACCCACTCCAGTATTCTGGCCTGGAGAATTCCATGTACTGTATAGTGCATGGGGTTGCAAAGTCTTGCACATGACTGAGCAACGTTCACGTTCACATAGTCTTGCCTCCCTTGTTAAAGATAAAATGCCATAGGTGTGTGTGTGTGTTTTTCTGGTTTTCTATCTTGTTCCATTAGTCTATGTTTCTGTTTTTCTGCCTGTTCCATACTGTCTTGATGAGTGTAGCTTTGTAGTATACTCTGAAATCAAGAAGATTGATTCCTCCAGCTCCATTCTTCTTTTGCAAGATCACTTTACCTATAAGGGGTCTTTGTGTTTCTATATGAATTGTGAAATTTTTTGTTCTAATTGTGTGAAAAATACCATTGGTAATTTGATATAGCTTGCATTGAGTAGTATAGTCATTTTCACATTAATGATTCTTCCCTTCCAAGAACATGGTATATCTTTCCATCTGTTTATGTCATCTTTAATTTCTTTCATCAATGTCTTGTAGATTTCTGTATACAGCTCTTTTGTCTCCTTAGGTAGGTTTATTGCTAGGTACTTTATTCTTTTTATGTCAATGGTGAATGGAATTGATTCCTTAATTTATCTTTCTGAATATTCATTCTTAGTGTATAGGATTCCTTTATATGACTATAAAAATAAATTTACTGTTTAGGTCTAGTAATTTTTTGATAGTATCTTTAATGTTTTATATGTATAATACCATGTCAGCTGCAAACAGTGAGTATTTTTTTCAAGTAATTCCTTTATATGAAGATAAAAATACAAGTAATTCCTTCCTATGATTATAAAAATAAATTCACTGTTTAGGTCTAGTAATTTTTTGATAGTATCTTTAATGTTTGCTATGTATAATATCATGTCAGCTGCAAACAGTGAGTTTTACTTCTTCCTTTCCAGTGTGTGTTCCTGTATTTCTCTTTCTTCTCTGATTGCCATGGCTAGGACTTCTAAAACTATGCTGAATAGTAGTGGTCAGAGTGGGCACCCTTGTCTTGTTCCTGATCTTGAAGGAAGTGCTTTCTGCTTTTCACCATTGAGAACAATGTTTCCTGTGGGATTATGGTACATGAGTTTTATTAGGTTCAGGTAGATTCCTTCTATGCCAATTTTCTTGAGAATTTCTATCATAAAAGGGTGCTGAATTTTGTTGGACGTTTTGTTGCCTTTATGGAAATTATCATTAATCTTTATGTTTTAATTTGTTAATATGATGCATCACATTGATTGATTTGCATATATTCAAGAATCTTTGCATCGCTTGAAATTACCTGACTTGATCATGGCATATGATCCTTATCTATTTTCAATATCACGGTGTGTACATGAGCATCCCAAACTCCATAACTGTCCCTATCCTCATCCTTCCCTTTCTTTTTTTAAAATTTATTTACTTGAATTGGAGGTTAATCACTTTACAAAATTGTAGTGGTTTTGCTATACACCGACACGAATCAGCCATGGGTGTACATGTGTTCCCCATCCAGAACCCCCTCCCACCTCCCTCCCCATCCCATCCGTCTGGATCATCCCAGTGCACCAGCCCCGAGCACCCTGTCTCATGCACTGAACCTGGACTGGCAATCTGTTTCACATACAATAATATACATGTTTCAATGCTATTCTCTCAAATCATCCCACCCTCGCCTTCTCCCACAGAGTCCAAAAGACTGTTCTATGCATCTATGTCTCTTTTGCTGTCTCGCATATAGGATTATCGTTACCATCTTTCTAAATTCCATAGATATGCGTTCAGTTCAGTTCACTTCAGTCACTCAGTCATGTCTGACTCTTTGTGACCCCATGAATAGGAGCATGCCAGGCTTTCCTGTCCATCACCAACTCCCGAAGTTCACCCAAACCCATGTCCATTGAGTCGGTGATGCCATTCAGCCATCTCATTCTCCGTCGTCCCCTTCTTCTACCCCCAATCACTCCCAGCATCAGAGTCTTTTCTAATGAGTCAAGTCTTTGCATGAGGTGGCCAAAGTACTGGAGTTTCAGCTTTAGCATCATTCCTTCCAAAGAACACTCAGGACTGATCTCCTTCAGAATGGACTGGTTGGATCTCCTTGCAGTCCAAGGGACTCTCAAGAGTCTTCTCCAACACCACAGTACAAAAGCATCAATTCTTCAGCGCTCAACTTTCTTCACGGTGCAACTCTCACATCCATACATGACTACTGGAAAAACCATAGCCTTGACTAGATGGACCTTTGTTGGCAAAGTAATGTCTCTGCTTTTGAATATGCTATCTAGGTTGGTCATAACTTTCCTTCCAAGGAGTAAGTGTCTTTTAATTTCATGGCTGCAGTCACCATCTGCAGTGATTTTGGAGCCCCCAAAAATAAAGTCTGACACTGTTTCCACTGTTTCCCCATCTATTTTCCATGAAGTATTGGGACCAGATGCCATGATCTTCATTTTCTGAATGTTGAGCTTTAAGCCAACTTTTGCACTCTCCTCTTCATTTTCATCAAGAGGCTTTTTAGTTCCTCTTTACTTTCTGCCATAACGGTGGTGTCATCTGCATATCTGAAGTTATTGATATTTCTCCCGGCAATCCTGACTCCAGCTTGTGCTTCTTCCAGTTAGTATACTGTATTGGTGTTTTTCTTTCTGGCTTACTTCACTCTGTATAATAGGCTCCAGTTTCATCCACCTCATTAGAACTGATCCAAATGTATTCTTTTGAATGGCTGAGTAATATTCCATTGTGTACATGTACCACAGCTTTCTTATCCATTCATCTGCCGATAGACATCTAGGTTGCTTCCATGTCCTGGCTATTATAAACAGTACTGCGATGAACTGATGATGTGTCCCTTTCAATTCTGGTTTCCTCGGTGTGTATGCCTAGCAGTGGGATTGATGGGTCATATGGCAGTTCTATTTCCAGTTTTTTAAGGAATCTTCACACTGTTCTCCATAGTGGCTGTACTAGTTTGCATTCCCACCAACACTGTAAGAGGGGTCCCTTTTCTCCACACCCTCTCCAGCATTTATTGTTCCCTCTAGCAATCATAAGTTTGTTCTCTAAGTCTGTCATCACTTTCTGGCTTGTAAATAAATCCCTCTGTATCTTGTCTTTTTAGGTTCTGCATATAAGAGATGTCCTAGGACATTTCTGCTTCTCTGTCTGATATTTCAGTCAGCATGACAGTCTTTAGGTCCATCAGTTTTTGCAATCTCTTTCACCTCTTGAGTGTCTCTGTACTGTTCCCACCAGACCTCTCCTCTTGACGTAAAGCCAAGCCCTTTCTAGGCCACAATATCTGGGCCAGTTGCACAACCAGCCCTGAACTGTTGCTGCCTCTATGAAGTTATCCTTGCCTTTCTCTCTCCCTCAGTGTCTCCTGTCTGCTTCTTTACCTGACCAAGTGTGTTCCTGCAGTAGGGCCTCTGCACGTAGAGCCCTCCTGGCCTGGAAGGCTCTTCCTCCAGTGGCTCCATGATTTGTTCCCTCATTCTCAGGTGTCTTCAGGTATCACAAAGCACAGATTTCCCCAACTACTGAGCTCTAATATCAAAGCATTCTGCCCATCTTCTCCTGCCACGGCCATCTATCTTGTCCCCCTGCTTCATCTTCACTCAGAGCACTTCTACTTGTGGGGTATCTCTCTTTCACTCCCTCTTAGGTGATGAAGAGCAGCAGGAGAGCAAAAGCTGTGCTGAGTGCTGCTGCATCCCAGGACTAAGAGAGGGTCCAGCATTTGGTAGGTGTTGCACAGTGTTTGTTAGAATAATGGCAGAAATATTCCCTTTCTCTGGAGCTGATAAGCAGGAGTATCTTTCATGCTACTTGCTGTTGATGTGTTTATGAATATTGCCTGAAATTAATGAGAAATGCTGGCCAGGATTGGGCACAAGCTGGAATCAAGATTTCTGGGAGAAATATCAATAACCTCAGATATGCAGATGACACCACCTTTATGGAAGAAAGTGAAGAAAAACTAAAGAGCCTCTTGATGAAAGTGAAAGAGGAGAGTGAAAAAATTGGCTTTAAGCTCAACATTCAGAAAACAAAGATCATGGCATCCGGTCCCATCACTTCATGGCAAACAGTTGGGAAACAGTGGAAACAGTGGCAGAGTTTACTTTTGTGGGCTCCACAGTCACTTCACATGGTGACTGCAGCCATAAAATAAAAAGACGCTTACTTCTTGAAAGAAAACTTATGACCAACCTTAGACAACATATTAAAAAGCAGAGACATTACTTTGCCAACAAACGTCCATCTAGTTAAGGCTACGGATTGTCCAGTAACCATGTATGGATTTGAGAGTTGGACTATAAAGAAAGCTGAGCGCAAAAGAATTGATGATTTTGAACTGTGGTGTTGGAGAAGACTCTTGAGAGTCCCTTGGACTGCAAGGAGATCCAACCAGTCCATCCTAAAGGTAATCAGTCCTGAATATTCATTGGAATGACTGATGTTGAAGCAGAAATTCCAATACTTTGGCCAAGTGATGCAAAGAGCTGACTCATTTGAAAAGACCCTGATGATGGAAAAGATTGAAGGTGAGAGGAGAAGGGGACAACAAAGGATGAGGTGGTTGAATGGCATCACCAACTCAATGGACATGAGGTTGAGTAAATTCCAGGAGTTGGTGACGGTCAGGGAGGCCTGGCATACTGCAGTAAATGGGGTCACAAAGAGTCTGACACGACTGAGTGACTGAACTGAACTGAACTGAGCTGAATAAGGTAAAGGTTTAAAATGTTTGATAAGTCAGAATCAAGTAACTTTTCACTGGAGGCACCTAGCTGTCCCTGCTCTGAGCAGGGACAGATTAATCCACCTGTGGCAGATTAATGTTTGCTGAAGAGCTAATCTGAGGTTCCGACACATGGTGTGATAATAGACAGAACCTTGTGCCAAATAGAATTCACATCCAGTAACTGCTCTTGGCAGAGGCACCAAGTACTAAGCTGCAGTGTCAGCTGACCTCCGTGGAGACCCTCCTCACCATGGCTCCTGCTGCCTGGGGTCCACCCCTCTGAAGGTCTCCCCAGAAGGGCCTCAAGTGGCTGCAGGTGTGAGTTAAAGTTTCCTGGGCAGGAAGGTGAACACCACATGGCCTAGGCTGCACATGTTGGCTCTTTGTCTGCGGTGGCATAACTTCTGTGTGGTGAGACAGCTGCCCATGGATCCCATGCCTCCTGTCCTTGAGAAGACACTGCCCCCAAATGCCCTCTGCAGCTCTATGAGGAGAGGAACCAGGGCCTGGAGTGCTGAGTAACACAGGTGGCTACTATGGATCCAGCCCAGTGCCCTTTCAAGGGTGCCACAGGGTCCTCTGAGGCGTCCCCAATCATGGGGACATTTGGTGACATCAGAGTGAAGAGCTGGTTAGGGTCAATGTAGAAATGCTGCTGATGTAGCCCTGTCCTAATGCAGGCCGTTGTTGTTGTTTTTAATGTATTTTAAATTGGAGGATATTACTTTGCAATAGTGTATTGCTTTCTGCCATACAACAACACGACTCAGCCATAAATAAACATATATCCGTTCTATCTTGAATAATCCCCATCCTCCACCACATCTCACCCCGTAGGTTGTCACAGAGTACAGAGTTGAGCTTCCTGTTTCAACTTGTTATTAGTAAAATTTTAAGTTGGAATAATTTTAGTTTTATAGAAAAAGTGGAAATATTTGTCAAAACTGAGAGACAATATTGGAACTTTATGACTAAATAAATGTTACAATTTATCTGAATTTCAGCAGCTTGTCCATTAATCTTGGATTCCAGGATCCTATCCAGACCCAAAACTCACTGCATTCACTATCATGTGTCCCTAGTGTTCTCTGCTCTGTGGAGTCACCCATTCTCTCCTGGTCTGTCATGGCGTTAACAGTCTTGAGGAGAACTATCAGGGACCAGGGACGGTAGAAAGCCCCCAAGCTAAGTTTAGCTGCTGTTGTTCTGATACTTTCAAGTGGGGTTCAGATTTTGGGCTTTGAGGAAGACACCACACAGGTGAAGCTCCCTTCCAGTCCCCTTATATCAGGGTACATGTGACAGCAGTGTGCCTTACCACTGGAAATAATCAGCCTTGCTAAGTCACTTCAGTTGTGTCCGATTCTGTGCGACCCCATAGACGGCAGCCCACCAGGCTCCCCCGCCCCTGGGATTCTCCAGGCAAGAACACTGGAGTGGGTTGCCATTTCCCTCTCCAATGGATGAAAGTGAAAAGTGAAAGTGAAGTCGCTCAGTCATATCCGACTCTTAGCGACCCCATGGACTGCAGCCCACCAGGCTCTTCCATCCATGGGATTTTCCAGGCAAGAGTACTGGAGTGGGGTGCCATTGCCTTCTCCGAATCAGCCTTGAATAGCTGATTATTTGAGTTTGCCAGGTTTTTGCAGTGCTTTCTTCTCCTCCTCTTTTCTTTGGAGACGAGTTCCTAAGTCTAGCCCACACTCAGGGAGGTCAGGGCAGTAGGTTCTTCCTCCTGAAGGGGATAGTCTATTTCTATTATTTAGGATGTTTCTGTAAGGAATGGTTCTCTCCTCTCCCACATTTATTTATTTAGACAGTAATTTATATCAGTATGGATTCATACATATTACTTTTTACATTGGTTTATCATCAAATACTCTGTCACTTATTTTGTCTGTCAAACCCTTTCCAGTTTGGCCATCAGGAGATTCTCAGGCTTCCTTCTAGTGTTTTCAAGGGCCATCTCAAATGGTTTGTCCCAACAAACTGCTTTCCTAACGTGGAAGGTTGAGTTTGACTCTGAAAGAGTTTTCACATACAGACTGCCACCTCTGATCAACCCAGCCCTCTGGCCCTTAGAACTCCCATCCACAGTGGCCTGTAGGGCTGTGCATCTCAGAGTCTCTGCCCCAGGAGATAAACCCTCAAACCCACAGCTTCTTCCTGATGTTCCTGGATAGACTGAGCAGTGCAAGCACCTCCCAAGACCAGGCTCACTGTGGAGGAGGAAGGAAAGCCAGGAGAAGGCGCAAGGCTGGAGCCTGCTCACGAACCAGCGGGCTGAAGGGTCTGAGGAAAGCTGGTGGCATGACCCAAAAGTACAGAATTATCAGCACTTGAGAAAAGCCACGTAGCCTTAAATCCTGCGAGCTTTTTGTTGGGCATGAATCAGAGCCCAAGGCTGCTGACCAGCAGTGTCAGGGCCCTGTCTAGAGACTGCAGATGTTAAGACATCTGGGGGCTTCAGTAAGGTTCAGCTCCACATTCTTATCTACAGGAATTAAAGTGTGGGGGGAAAGCCAGAATTCTGGATGACCTTTTTTCTACCTTACAGTGGTGTAGATATGTCCTTGACATTTTTGTGATTCCATCTGCTCAGTTTGGGCAGTGCTTTCCTCAGAGCCAGGTTAGGTTGGGGGAAGGATGATCAGGAAAACAGGTGATGGTTGCAGACCAGAAAACAGAGCATTTGGCTCCAAATGGAGTCACTTAGTCCCACTTGTTCTTTGGCAAAGATATCCCCACATGTCCTCCAAGAGCTCTGCTCTCAGAGTAGGATGGTCTTCCACAGTAAACATCCCAAGGGCCAAGGGAGTCACATGTGCTTGGAACCTGGCCACAGGCCTGTGGTTCAACTGGGAGGGAAGTGGGCTGGACTTGGGGAGCTAGTGGTGTATAAAGCAGGCAAAACCCTGCCCTGAGCAGAGCACTCCAGCTGCTGCCATGATGAAGGGAGCACTGCTTGTGCTGGCCTTGCTGGTGACCAGAGAGCTGACCTTCAAGACAAGTGAGGGTAGGAAGGAGGGTCCAGATGGCCCTCCTGATCCTTGCCCATTGCTGTCTCACTGTATTCTTCCCAGTCCTGTCCAAGCTGATTCTAGGGACAGATTCTGAGGCCAGGTGGCAGATCAGTGGTCAGGAGTCCTGCACAAACTCCCTGGGGCTTTCAGTCTTTGAATGGGGAAGGGGGGTGGCATGGAGCTGTAAGGGTCATTATCTGCACACAACCTGGGGGATAGTTTGTTGGGGGTAGTGGTGCTCATTAGCAGGCTGGTATGCCTGGGGGCAGTGGTCAAGGACAGAGGGGTCTCCAGGCCTAGCCCCTCTTGCTGCTCCCTTCCGTTGGGAGTGCCTCATAGGGAAGGCCTTCTTCCCTATGTAAGCAGTCCTGGGCGAGGCAGTCTCTGTGGAATGTGAATCTGGAAGCTTTGGATGTGTGAGTTCCTATCAAGTGGTGGGAACCAGGAACCTCTGATCTAGTGATTCTTTTGGTGAGATGTTTTCTGTCTCTGCCTTTAGCAGAAGCCTGTCCTGTGTTTTATGAAAGCCTTAGTGCTGTGATCCTTGGACTCCCAAGTAAAGCATTGAATGAAACCTTGGATTTGATCAATGCTAATGAAGCTGAAAGAGCAGCTGCTGAAAAAATCCGGCAGTGCTTTGTTGAAGCAGGACCTGAGAACAGGCTTATTGATCTGAA